>NW_027210664.1:685000-1087500 GCF_029030835.1 Brachyistius frenatus | reverse complement strand
GCTCTCGAACACTTTCATGTTGTCAAAGGTTGTATTTGTATATTCCCCCTTTTTTTTTCCAGCTTCGTATTTATTTTTCTTTTACGTACAATGGCCCTAATAAACCATCAAGTCTGCTGATGTCCGTGGATCATCAACTTCAATAGATGTTTTAAATCAAATATTGAACATGATGATTATTTATTTTGTAGGTTTATGTTAATATATCCAATATCTCTGGTCCCTTTAGGGCTACGTATTTAAAAAAAAAAAAAGCTGCATTCTTCATATTTAAAGCTGGAACTCGGTGTTCTTTAAGTCTTATTTCAAACCCAAGCTGCAGGCGAATGGAGTCAAACTGATAAAATATGTGTTCAGACACATCTTAAGTGCACTGTGTGGTAAATAGTGAACCCCTCACGGGGAGGACAATATTTCTATTAGCTCCTAAAAAAAAAAAAAAAGAAAACTGCCTTTAAAGCTCCTGATGGGGAAAAAGTACTGAAAGACTAATTTGTCCTGAGTTTGCATGGTCACGGCCAACGAGTGGAAAATCTGCACCGTCAAACGTGCGTCTCAGCGAGTCGACACAAACCACCGGGCAGCTGTCACGCACGCTGTTTTAAATTGAAGTGTGCAGCGGGGAGACGCTCTAAACTCGTAAACTCGTCTTAATGGAAAATCACCTGAACTACGAAGCTGCTGCCTTCCAGTGAGAGTTTCACCAAATCTGCTGGTTTTTAATACTTTTCAGAGCCAGGAGATTCAGGAACTATCTAATCAGGAAGTAAATGGAAATCGGAAAAACTGTTTTTTTTTCTAAAAAAAGAAATGAAAAGATGACAACGTGATAGTTGACTCTCAGAGTTTTGAATTACACAGACTAAATTATTAAAACATAAATATAAAAGTAAAATTCAACGATGATAAAATGATTTTTGTTGCATCCTATTTATTTGATTGGTTTACAGACGTAATCAGCAACAATTTCGATTGTTGAAATAATAGTTTCGGTCATTTTGTTAAAGAAATAAAATGACAGTTTCTCAAACGTCATTTTCTGCTGTTTTTCTCAGTTATTGATTCAGTTTGGGACTCGATCAGACAAACACCAGTTTTAATACATCAGCTGCCACTTCACGACGTCATTTTTAGCTATTTTCTGACATTGTTTGGACCTTTAAAGCGAAGCTGAAAAACGTTGCTCTAATCAGGGCTGTTGTACTTGACATTTTTGAGCTGCGTGAGATTAATCTGTTAAACTTGTTTAAACTGTTCATATTTCTGTTTTTATGAACCTTATTTTTTTTTACTCCTATTTAAGAATTATCATTGTTTCAGTTTGAATCTTGAAACTGCTCCAACTCTCCAACAAGTTTTAAACACTCTTAAGTGCCGTTTTTAAATTGTTTCTCTTATTTACAACCAGTTCAGTTCCCGTGGTTCCTCCGCCCTCGTTGTATTTACCCTGAAGTGTTTTTTTTTTACCTCAACAATCAATACAACAACACTACAATCAATAGTTTGTGAAGCCTCGAGTTCGGCCGTCGCCATGTTGTTATTTTGGAGCCGTAAGTGACCAGAAGTGAATCTGACACTTTGCCCCGCCCATCTGTAGCTGAAACCTGATTGTACCACAGGCCTGTCAATCAAACAGACATACTGTTTTTTCAGGCCTCATATCTAGTTAATGACGGGATTATTTTCAGATGGAGGGCCAGAAAACTACTAAGAAGGAGCGACTTTAGCAACCGACACCATAGTGACGAGTGGAAAACACTTATTGACTTTGTATTTCATTAAAGACGTTGAATTGGAGTCTGTGGAGCAGGAGCCTCTTTGGAGCAGACCCCTAGTGGCACCCGCTGGTATTGCATCTCAAATATACATCATATAGTTCCACTAGGTTTGGAAATGGTTCCCTCCAAGTTGGCAGTGAGCAGAAAACCTAAAACTGAGGCTTTGTAAAGTTTTTAAAATGACAAAAAAATGATCTGTGCCTTTCTGTTAACATACGCTTGTATCGTGTTTATATTTCATTTTATTTCCTGCTGTCACACTGCACCATCTTATTACAGATCTCATTTAGAAATGTTCACTTGTAATTATGTTATCAGATCTCATAGTCATTGTGCTGAAACCAAACAAGGCCTGTCTAATTTCTTGTTACTTCATCACTATTAATGAAATAACAACACGAGGGCAATTTAGTCGCCGCAACATTTTCTCGCTCATTTGACCGAAGTGACAGCGCGACGCTCACGATGGGAAAAAAAAAAAAAAAAAAAAAAAAAGCACAGAGTCGCTGCTAATTTTAAGCCCTAAATTGCCGTCCTCGCCCGGTTGGAAACTGACCTTGTCTCTTCACACCCCTGCCTCTCTGTCTCTGTCTTTATCTGTTTCCCGCTCTGCCTCTCCCTGTACCAGATAACTTCCCACAGATGGCTCATCAGAAGCGCTTCATCGAGCGGAAATACAGACAGGAGCTGAAGGAGATGAGACGAGAGCGGGAGAGGCAGGAGAAGACCGAGGAGGTGGAGGAAGGCAGGAAGTGACAGCACCTTTTTCTTTTTCCCGAGCCTCGTCTGCGAGCGTCGCAGCTGTCCAGGTGAGAGCCGGCAAAATGGAGGCGCCACTAGTTGATCACGGAGCTGTGATGTCACAGGGATGACTGACTGTGGGTGGAGGTGGGGATTAGCTGCGTTAACCCAAATATTTAGGGTGGAATTGGGTTGTTGTTGTTGTTGTTTTTTTTTGCACATGATTTTCAAAGTGCAACAGACGGCAAACAGAATAAGAAATGAAGCCCAATGCCGTCATGTTTTATGCTCTTTAGTACCGCTGTCAAAGGTGGCCTTATGTTGTCTTGTGTTGTCTGATAATGAAATATGGAGCTGATGACTGAACTTTTTTTAAATGCAAAAAAAGCCGCAGCAGGAGCTCAGTGTTTTTCTGACACATGGCGAAACGTAAATGAAACTGAAAATAGTAGACGTTTTTAAATGGAATATGAAATGTTGAATGAACCATCAAATGCTAATAATGTAAATAAAGTTTCACATTCAGATCCAATCTGTCCAAAATATTATTTTTTTTTCTAATTTTGTGTTTGTTGTAATCCTCTCCCACTAAAAATGTCAATTATATTCATTCACAATCTGTTTTACATCTGCCACTCATCCTCTAATAATCAAAATATTAGTTTTTTTTTATTTTTTTAACCTCTAAACCCGATTGGCTGTCGAGCAGATCTTAATTATAGATTGTCTAATTAACAATTTCCTCAGCTCAGCAGCCTCTGGATCCAGCTATTTAACAACGGCCGTCATATTAATACTATCTAATGTGTAGAGTTGGGTCTTTTATACCGAGATGTATGGTAGATAATGTACCTGTGAGGGAAGTAGATGTCTCACCTGTAGCTGCTGTTTTGGATCAAAGTAAAATTGTCCTTCATAACTAGAAGGAAAGGAAAGGAGAAAGTAGTCTGCCACAAATATAAAAACAAAACAAAATAATGATATTCTGGAAGAAAAAAGGAAAACGGAGGCAGATTTTTAAGATATTTAATTGTGTCATATAAATATTCAGTACAAAATATCACGGTTTTACAAAGCAGGTCGATGAGCGGCCGACGGTGTCGGGCCTCCTTTCACTACCACGACCTCTCGAAACTGTTTTCTACACCGACAAAAGACTCCACTGCTCGACCACATTGTCACCGACATAATACAGCGTAGTGGAGGCGAGCCCCGATGGCGAGGCCGGCCGTGTCTACACATCAACAACCACAGATCTATCGTATCTGGAGAGAAAGAGGACATCAGTGTCACCATCTAGTTTCCTCAGCTTTAAAACAACAAAACAAAAACCCCGACGTGGCGGTGCGGTACGTTACCATGTCTTCTGTTATCTTAGCCGAGCATGGCGCCAATGCTCGGAGGCAATTATACTCTCCATAGGAAAACACAAGCACGTCTTCGTAATGGCGATATGCTGACAAACCCACGTGTGAAGACAGGAAATTCTGAAGACCGAAGAGGAAGAACAAAGAAAAAACGCTTTTGGTGAGTGCTGCTGTCAAGTTGATTTCCATTTGAGGCCTCACGTCGTACCTCGAGGCTGAAAAGCCGTTTTCTTTAGAGTGAAGGGTTTTAAACCCATTAAATGCTTATCACAGCAACACCGCCGCAGTCTGAAATGGCCACTTACACAATGGGAAGCTGCAGCAACAAGCTAATAAACAAAACAAGGGGGCATAAAGAAACTAAAAAAAACAGAGCGTGTACACAATAGTTGCACACAAATCATTTTCCAACCACTGTTCCATCGATTGGTTTGTTTAATGGAAAAGAAAAAATTACCACTGTGGCAATAATTCTTTTATTGTTATTCACAGGTTGGCCTTTTGCTAAAGTACGGACGGGCGCTTTGTTTTTAGCCGGCCCGTTTTTTGTTTTTTTCCTCTCGATATCTCGGCTGTTTACTCGTAGTTCGGAGGTCTTCCAGTAATTTGACTGTGTTGCTTCTCTCAGGATCATTTTCACGATTTTTAATTTATTTTTTTATTTTCCAGAATTGAACCGTTGCTCGTCTCCCGCTGCAGGATTTGACCTTCTTCAAGCGCGACGTCCGGTTCATGTAACGAAGGGAACGTAGCGCCGCTCGGCTCGGCTCGGCTCGGCTCGGCTCGGCTCGGCTCGGCTCGGCTCGGCTCGGCTCGGCTCGGCTCGGCTCGGCTCGGCTCGGCTCGGCTCGGCTCGGCTCGGCTCGGCTCGGCTCGGCTCGGCGGGAAACACCGCCGCCCTTCGCTTTGTTTTGCCACGTTTCTTTTATGATCCTACAATTAATCTGCGGCCAAAATCTGGATTCATACGGGTGTAGATTTCAAATCCCAAAAGTAAGAAACACTCTTATTTATATTCATGTTTTTAATGTAAGTCACTTTAGTCAGACCTCAAAAATGAAGAAGCTTGAAAAGCGTCGATTTGTTCCCTGTAATTCAAGGCGACTCTTGATTTCCCGGACTTTGATTCTTCGTCACATGAAGTTTAAAAGCTCCGCAGACGGGCCGATTCCCGTTATAGATTTCAATCACTCGTTTTTGTTCCCGCATCGATTTCTACTTTTCCGGCTCCTTTCGTCGCCACAACAGATAAAAATGAAAACGTTTAGGGGGGGAAGGGAAATCAAATTGCGTAATAAATTTTAAGATGTTTCATTTAACTTGATGCTGTGTTTTCAAGCTCCGTGGCGTCATGGCAACGATCCTCCAACGTTTAAATGGGACATTTCTGAGCTGCAAAAAAAAGTCAGACCCACCAGTATTTTTCCTCCAACTGAGCCTGACGCTTCTTATATCGATGAATTTTTCAGCGTAGCGTAGAAAAAAAGGAGGAAAAACAAAGATCTATGCACTTCATGTCTCAGCCACAGAAGAGCAGCTCTGACAACATGAAGCTCAGTAAGGAAATATTTGGTATTTCAGCTCTCCTCACAGCGGACGCTGATGAAAATTGGAAAACTGTAAAAATAACTGTGTGTTTTGTTGTAGCCGTAAAATCCCACAGACCTTCGCCGCAGCTGTGTGTGAGCTTTAAAGAACATTTCACCGCTTCTCAACAGCTGCCGCGGCGGAAAACCCCAAAAACTGATGTCGAACAATCCGGAAGGAGATTTATTTTTTATTTTCCCTGTGGCTCAAAAAGTCAAGACGGTGGATGAGTGGTTAATGTGAGGCAGCCGTCGCTGAGGTGAGGGCGGATGGGGTGGGGTGGGGTGGGGTGGGTGGGGGTGTTAGAAATCCCTAGAAAAACAAAACAACTGTACAGCGTATTGTATCATATTACCGTACGTACACAAGCTAAGATAGAACTCACAATATGCAGCATGTTTTTGTCCCAGAAACACTGAAAAATACATACATAGGCATATCTGTTGGTTTACAAAACTGCTTGTCGAAACGTGTCCACCACAGGCAGCTTTGGAGAAACAAACCAAAAATAAAATAAAATAAAATATCGGTATAGATATATCTGGGCCTCATGGACACCCCGTATACACACACGCACGCACAGAAAAAAAAATACGTCTTTTTTTTTTTTTTTTTTTTTTTTTTTTTTAAGTGTTCCCTCGCAAAAGAAAACGCAACTAACACTGACTGGACGCACAAAAGCCTACGTCTGGTCACCGGAGGGACGACTGAACGGTGATCGGAGGCGGCGGAGGAGCACCTGGACGACCGGCGCTCGTCCGTCTGTCCGTTCGACGCCTCCCTCGCTCGCTCGCTCGCTCGCCACACACACACGCACACACACACACGCACACACACACACACACACACACGCACGCACACACACAAACACACGCACACACACAAACACACGCACGCCCTGCCGGACAGTTCTGCGACGTGCTTGTGTGTGTTTTGTGCGCTTTGCGTTTTCTCCGCTTGTCCGTGTGCCAGATCTCTCGTTAGGAATCCCTGTCGCTGTCGTCGCCTCCGTACATGTCCGCCAGTTTCTTAAAACGGGGCCCCCACTCGCTCAGGTAGTTGTAGTCCTGGTCGCCCTCGGTGGTCGCCGACTCCAGGGAGCTGAGGGACTCGGCGACGGAGCCGTTGCCCTCGTAGGCGTAGGTGGCCAGGGAGTCGTAAGGCGGCGCCGTCGGGTCGCTGTCGTTGTCCTGCAGCCGCTGGTTGATGAAGTCCCTCACGTCCCCGTTATTGTCCCGGGTCGGGGGCGGCGCCGGCCGGCGGACCGGAGGGTAGAAGCTCTCGGGCACGATGTCCCGCCGCTGCTTGCTCTCCTCGATGGCCTCCGGGTTGCGCAGCGTGCCGATGTCGAAGGCCTGAGTGTCCTCCTCTCCGCCCCCTTCGTCGTTGTAGCTGACGACGTTGTCTCTGACGTCCTCTTTGGAGATGATCAGAGGCTCCTTCTTCCTCTGTCTCCTCAGGGCAGCGAACAGCACCACGATCACTACGGCGACAACACAAACAGAGAACAAAATAAAGGAGCGTTTCGGTGACTTTTTTTTTTTTTTTTTGCTGTTGTTTCTTCGCTCACTCTCCTCGTTCTGAAGGCCGCCGCCTGTCCGGGGGGAGCTGCTGATGTTGCACGAGTGTTCACTGATGTTCAGGGCCTTTGTCTGACTTTGTAGAACAAGCTCAGCTACTACAAGGATGCATTATGCATTTCCTCCCTCCTCAGGGCCGCCGCTGCTTCACGGCGTAGAGGAACGCCGCGTGAGCTACGAACGCAGCACCGTTAGGAAGCTTCCTGATATTTCAGCGATGACGCGAAACTGACCGAGACGCTTTAGTTTAAATCAAACTAGGAATCAGTGTGTAACTCTGACCTTTGACCTCTCACAGAGGCAGATAGGCAACTTTTGTTTAAAGGCTGCAGAATTCAGATTAACATTTTACAGTGCAGAAAAGAAAAAAAAAAGTCAAACTATAATAAGACTTGTTCTTGACATTTTGGACGACATACTATATAGCCTGAAGTTTTTTTTTAATTTTTTTTTGACAAAACAAAACTCATACTATAGAATTACTTTTTTTTTTTCCATATTTTAGACGACGTACTGTAGCCTTATGTTTTGGGGTTTTTTTTGGATGAAAAGAAAAGTCATACTATAGTATCACGTTTTTTTTCATCCACATTTTTTTTTAAAACTTAAGTACTTTAAATTTTTTTGGATGAAAAAAAACGTCGTACTGCAGTATGACATTTTGGACGACCTACTGTGGTATGACTTTTTCTTCATATTTTAGACGACATACATGTCTTAGGTGTTTTGGGGTTTTTTTTGGACGAAATAAAACATACTATAGTATGACTTTTGTGATTTTTTTCGACGAAGAAAAAGTCATACTATAACATGACATTTTGGACGACATACTGTGGTATGACTTTTTCTTCATATTTTAGATGAACTAGTACAGTATTTTTTTTGGACGGAAAAAAACGTCATACTATAGTATGACTTTTTTTGTGATTTTTTTCAATGAAGATAAAGTCATACTGTGGTATGACTTTTTGATCATATTTTAGACAACATACTGTAGTCTCAGGTGTTTTTATTTATTTTTTTGGATGAAATAAAACATCATACTATAGTATGACTTTTTTGTGATTTTTTTCGACAAAGAAAAAGTCACTATAGTATGACGTTTGGGACGACATACTGTGGTATGACTTTGTCTTCATATTTTAGATGAAATACTGTACTCTTAGGTATTTAAAACAAATTTTGGATGAAGAAAAAGTCATACGTCATATGACGTTTTGGATGACATACTGTGGTATGACTTTTTCATATTTTAGACGACATACTATAGTCTTGAGTATTTGAGATTCTTTTGGACGAAAAAATACGTCATATGACGACCTTTTGTGATTTTTTTTTGGACGAATACATAATTGCTTCCAGTTGGATTCGAACCCATGACCTTCTCACTGCGAGGCAGCAGCACTAACTTGTTTAACAGGAAGCTGTAAGAAACGCTCCTATCTAATTTGCAGTGAGCCGACCTGATTAAAAAAAAACCCTCAGAAACAAATGTTTGCACATCAGACCGTGAAGCCCGTACTCACTGAGCAGAATGATGACACAGAGCAAGATGGCCACCAGCGCTCCGGTGCTGAGCCCCGCCCTCGCCGTGAGCGCCTCGGCGTTGCACAGCTTCATGTTGCCCTCGCGGTCACAGGTGCAGACTCTGATGGTCAGCGTGCTGGTGCTGCTCTGCATCGGGAACTCTCCGTCGGAGATGACCACGGGCACGTGGTAGATGCTCTTCTGCAGGCTGTTGTAGCTGTTCCTGCGCGTCAGGATCCAGGCCGTGTTGTCTGACAACAACAGAACATCCACTCACTACGCAGCAATCAATAACGTGCACGAATATTTCAATAAACTCTTCACGTGGCCCCCGCGGATGAGAAACCAAACAAAACTGCAGAACGTCAATGAATCACAACATCCACAGCAACGCAACGCTTGATGTGATGAAGATTTACCAGGTTTAAATGCTTTGTGGGAACATTATCGATGTTGATGGGACGCCCCGCGGACATCAGCTGGGAGTGTTTTACCTTTGTTATCGCGGACGGAGAAGTTGGCCTTCCCGGCAGCGTCCTGAGCCAGACTGAAGAAGAAGCGGTGTCCTCCGAGAGGCTCGTCAGGATCGGTGGCGCTCACTGTTTGGATCCTCTGGAAGGAGAAGCAGACCGGTGAGGACATGGGCGTAACCAAAACAAAAAAGATCTGATCCGGGGTCTGCTAATCACACGCTGAATGCACGTGAACACTAGACGCGTAATCGTTGAGAATTCGAGATGAAAACAATGACGACGGCTTTGTGTCGGGTGATAACCAACCTGATTAGCCTTCGCGTTCTCACACACAAACGTCTCGTAATTGGTGGCAAATATCGGAGCGTTGTCGTTGACATCCAGCACTCTGATGTAGACCGGCACGCGGCTGATCTGTCGCGGGTTGTCTAGGAAACACAAAGGTGGATGCGGTGAGTTTATGCCGATAATTATTCCCAACGCAAATGAAGCGAGGTGCACGTGTGCAGCTTTGTTTCCAAGCAAACTAATTATGTCGAAATGCAAAGTTTATACGTATAAATAGATGAATAGATGAATAGATGCAAGGTCAAATCTGCAAAAGAATGAATCAGATGGTGCGAGTTTCTCTTCTTTTCTGGAGAAATATTTCTTTTGCACTTAATTATTTGACTTTTTGGTAATGGAAGACTTTTAATGTGAAATCTCTCAGCAGGAAGTCTGAAGTTTCACTGACAAAATAAAGTGAAAGCGAGGGCAATTAGTGAACGAGCAAAGTGCTTCTGTTTAAAAGAAAAAGAGAAACTCGGAGCGCAAAGCAGTGAATTCAGTCCCATTTCGTGTTTTATTTTTTTTGCAGATGAAATAAATCCTTTGAAAGAGGAATTTATTAAAACAACTGGCGAAGATGGAGGAAGATTAGCGTTTGCAGTCACATCAAACTCCCAGCAGCAAGTTGAAACAAAAGCCGATTAGAGAATAAAGACGCTCGCTCAAATATATTGAATTACACTTTTTAAAACTAGTGGAAAAACAGGAATAAATGCCACTTTCGGGGGAATGTATAGTGTTCGGGTGCCGTTCCAAACACCGGCGACTCACCGATACTTCACTTCGGAGATCAGAATCATTTCCAAAAATCCAATTTGGCCGACAGGACGAGAGGAAAATGTGTAAACAGAAATGTCCGCTGCACTCACTGAACTCCGTGGCGATGACGGAGATGTTGTGCCAGGCGTTCTCCTCTCGGTCCAGCTCCCGCAGGATGAACACCGACCCGTTCCCTGCATGGATGTTGAACACCCGGTCCATGTCTGTGCGCCGATCAATGGAGTACCTGCACACACACACACACACACACACACACACACACACACACACACACACACACACACACACACACACACACACACACACAGATGTAAACTTGTGCTCTCAGCCTGTGTGAAGATGTGCGGCGTTCCCTCGGCGGCGGTCCCGGATCCGGTCGCTGGTACTGAGCTCCTCAGGTGTGAACCGGGCCAGAAACCGTCACACTCGCTGCAGAGTCGCGGTTAAATTGACATTCAGTGCGGCTGCAGAGGTTTAATCGGGCAGCGGGTACTCAGCGAGTCTGAATAAGCAAGATGGACACGTTCTGCACTCTGCTATTATGTCCTTTCTTTGCTATTCACACCACACATTAGGAAAAAGATGAATAAAGCATCAGTTCAGGAGGCGGCTTCCCACCAGAAGAAATACCAACTTTGTTGAAGAGAACAAAAAAAATAGCTTTTTACCTGCACAAATGAGACAAAGAAAAACTAGTTAATTACATAATGAGGCTGCAGAAATCACCAAAAGAAACAACAACCTTTCTCAATTAGCTGTGCAGGCAAGGGACGAGGGCCGACCGGGAAAGTTCAAAGGCCGCTCCTGTTGCTATGAAACGGATGCTGCGCGGGGACTCGCAGGGAACAGCGGGAAGCAATAACCTTCGAGAGGAAGTGTTCAGCGTTGTCGCCTGAGTTCTGTAGTTTTTGTTTCACCATTTGTGATTTGACGGTGAACGTGAGCAGTGCGAGCGGTGTTTCTGAGCGACGCTCCCGTTTCAAAAGGGGGCGGAGCTTCACTGTTCCAAGACCGAAGAAGAAGGCGCGTCGGGTCAGGAGACACCGGGTGGGTTTTTCTTCGCAACCGCGAATTCGTCCCCCGGGGTCAGGCTGTCAACACCGAGTTCCACCGGGAACCTTCTGAGGCGTCTGAGGGGGAAAACATTCGCTGCAAACCACCTGAACTGTGGCGCCATGGCAACCGGGGTTTTCCAATGTGACAACGTCCGGCGGGACGAGGCTGTTTCAGGAATTAAACTTGTTCTGTTTTTACTACTGCTAAAATTCTTTGGCTGCTGATCGGGGATTGTAAGTAAATCAAAATCAATTAAAGGGATAGTTTGACCTTTTTGAAACGATCTTTGCTTTGTTGCCGTAAATGAAATGGAAAAAGCTTCGGGTCCGCACCAGCAGTCACCAAAATGTGTGGAACTCAGGTGCTAGTGTTGATCAAAAGGAGATAACTTGCTTGCTCGTGCGCAACAGAAACAGTCTGAACTTTCTGAACGGCCCTCGTATAGACTCGGACTCACGGAGGTTAGAGCTGAGTCGTATGCGGGTCCGATTGTTAACGAACGCGGAGCGGACGGAAATCAGGCCGGAAAGTATCGGAAGAACCTCAAACTTTCTGCATTCAGCTCAGTGAGATCATGTTATCTTATGTGATTTGAGTGAACACAACCTTCAACATACTATGGTTCACTGTCCTTCAGCGGTGAAGGATTTTCACACACACACACACACACACACACACACACACACACACACACACACACACACACACACACACACACACACACACACACACAGAGCCAACAGGTTATCCAGCCGTGTTGTGTGTCTGGACTCCTGTGATGCATCAGTGTGATTAATGGAGTAACTGGCATCGGCGGGGGGGCGCCGAACAGAAAGGAGACCCCCGGAGGGAGACTATGAACCGGGGCTCTCACTGCACCGTCGCACCGCTCTCCTCTTCCTCCAGCCCCCTCCCCACCTCCTTCGCCCCGCTGCTTCTCACGCATCAACCATTTTGGTGTCTTCATCTAATACCCCTCCCTCCCCCTCCTCCGCTCCCAACACCTCGACAGTAACTCTAACCTCGTTAAATCTGCGTCGGCCGTGAGCTTTACTAATTGCTTTTCTAATATTCCCAATAATTCAGCCGGCCGAGGCCGAACCCTTCGCCTGATTAATGACGGGGAGATAACGGCACCGCCTCGTCCTGACCGGGCGTCCAAAGTGCTGCTCTCAGCAGGCAGGCATGCAGCTGGCTGGACGGACGGAGAGTGCCGGGCGGAAGGACGTGGAGGGTTACAGAAACGTTAGTGATCAGCGCGACGGGGACACGTTTCCTCCTTCCTTCGCTACAGAAGCTCCACTTCAGCTCCGGCTGACTCGCGAACGCAGCAGTTTCCCTCCAAGAACGAGAGGCGGTGCTGAAGTTAGACTTCAGGAAAGTGTTTTTGTTAAATCTCAAAAGAGACATATCATCTTTTGGTAATACTTCACTTCGGGGTGAATGAATTCTCGAGGATTCCTGCATGAATTTCAGAAAGTAACATGAGTTCAAAGTCTTAATTAACATTGACTGAGATGAGTCCATCATCAATGATTTATTGATTTATTAAACATGATCATGATGAATTTCTTTGCACAGAGAACATCATGACATCATCATTAGTTCCTCATGAGTTCGTCATGTTTGTGATGGTGAACATTTGATCTTTACTGTCCATTGTGGGTAAAACTGCAGGAAGTGCAAATATTGTCCAGTTATTATGACGTCTGAGTTATTATGTTTTATATTATTCACAGTAACCTGCAGGGAAATGGACAGACACAAAAACTGGAACATTTTGTGCAAAGAATTCATCATGATCATGTTTAATAAATCATATTTATAACCTTCGCTGTAATTCATGTTGTTCATGATCATGAATGAAAGATTTTGTTCCTGATGATTTCACGAGGTATTAATGCATGAATTCATGATAATTCATTCACCCTTTCTACATAATTTAAATCGTTTTATTTTCAGGCTGTGACTAATGATTGTTTTCCATCAATCTTCCTGTTCTCTTGTTTGGTCTCAAAAAACGGCCTGAAAATTGTAAAAAAAAAAATAAAAAAAATAATAATAATAACGTCCTTCAAAGTTTCTAAAAATCAATTTCTGTTGTCTATCCGAAATCCAAAGACAAGAAATAAAACTGGTAAAAAAAAAAAAAAAAGCAGCAGCTACTGAATAAATAAGGAGGAGTCTGTGGAAATCCCTTCAAATATGAACCAGTCATTAAAACAGTTGCTGCTGATTTTCTGCTGTTGACTAATTGTACTCAGCTTCTCCAAACTACACGATGAAACCTCGTCGCCCTCCTTGAACCTTCATTAAGTGGCTCTTCTGGATCAGCAGACAGAATCTGTCGTCCGTCGACGTTCAGACGTTGTATTTTTCGGAGCACTTCGGGGTCTTTTCAGACCGTCTGATCCGAGCGGGCCGACGTGCGCTACTGCCCGAACTCTGCGTGAAACCTCCACAGTGTGAAGCAAAAAGTTTAACGGGGGAAAATGTTCCCGGTTAACCTTGAATATGGTTCAGGTTTTAAAAGGTGAGCTTCCGTCGGAGCAGCGTGGAATGACACCGACATCCAAGAAGGAGCAGGTCGTTATGATTCTGTCTTCGGCCGCTGCAGAGTTCCCTCTGCATGCATACATACGCACACATTCTCATATATATATATATATATATATAGAGATATATATAAATATCTATGTACTGTACGTCCTTGCATGCAGATGTGTTTGCTTACTCAAGCAATAGGATGCACCCACGCCTGCACGTGTGTCGCAACGACCTCATAAAGATAACCGTCTCTGTGACTTCCTCATGCCAGGCGGCCCCCCTCCCCCTCTTTCTCCTCCTCCTCCTCCTCCTCCTCCACCCGAGCGCCTTTAAATGCCACAGGCTAGCTACCTCCTTGATGATGGGCGATAAAAGAGAATGATATCATATTTGACACCTGCAATAAAATGGTGGAACTTCAACCTTGAGAGCCAACTCCCTTAGTGCATCATAAAAATGAGAAAAAAAAAAAAAAAAAAAGACGGAGTCGAGGCGCTGCCATTACCCCCCCCCCCCCCGGGGGGGGCCCCCGTCGATAGAATACCTGCATAATCTGCGTCTCCATGAACGAAGTCGTGAATGAACTTTTGGCTCGTTTCATTGTTTAGGAGCGTTTTGCATGTTGCAGAACGAAGCGTCTGCGTTTTAATGCTGATTACGTTTCACTTATTCAGAAGTTTCAATTCATCTCATGCTAAATTTTATATTTTAAATAATTCATTTAAAAGAAGCTCCTGTGACTGAATGTAGAAATAAGTTAGATAGACCTGATATCTCACTCAAGAATCACTTTGTAGTTTTTTCCCCTCAGCTTTCAGTTTTCTTACTTTGAGGTGAAGCTCCAGAATAATGTAAAAGGTCAACGTTGAGTTTAAAGTAAACATGTGAACATCTACAGCTTTACAGCAGCATTTTATATCGAAGAAGGAAACACGACTGTAATTTCTCCCATGCTGCATCAGTTGACCTTTTACATTAAAGTGATAGAAAACAGCTAAAAAAGCACAATAATGTTAATAGATGTGTGTTTATTTGGTCCATAATTTGAAGTTTGAACCAGTGGTGTGAACGATGATGTGAAATGAACTGAGTTTATTGATTCTGTCTTCAAACGTTCTCAAAGCAAAGATCATCGGGAGCTAAAAATTCCTGTCTCGGATCATAATGTTTGTTTTTAGCCAAAGCAAAGAGCTCTCATATGTCTTGTGGAGATAAAAGCAATTCGTAACATCAAAGTCTTAAAAACTTAGATGACCAAACACTTCGCTACCAATCAGTTGCGTTCTTCACCGTTTTAGGTTTTCAGGTGAAGTATTGAAATGACTGCAGGTTCATCTTCCGATGAGAGGAAATTTAAATCTTAATCAGTCTGTACTAATTGAAAACAAAGAATCCAACCTCAGTTATGGATTGATATTGTGATTTAATCTTTTAATATCTTGGTCATTATAGTATCTAAACATTCATGCTATATCTTGTTTTTTTTTCACGACAGTCGAGGCTATCCAGATCTTTAGAAAACACCAAGAGATGTTTTATATTAGGCTTCATATCAAGCGATAAAATAATTCAGTTGACGAGCACACACTTCGCAAAGAGGTCCGCCTCCAGTAACCGTAGCACTTTGTTCACGTCCTTCGTTACCTGACGAGACTGTGCTTGTCGTCGGGATCGGACGCGCTGAGCGAGCCGATGACGGTGTTCCTGGCCGCGTCCTCTTTCACCTCCATGATGTAGCTGGCGCGCTCGAACACCGGCGGCTCGTCCACGTCCTCCACCACGATCTTGACGGTGGCCTCGTCCCTGAAGGGGCCCACGGAGTAGAAGCGCGGGTTGATGTGGGCGTTCTCCACCTGCACGCGGAGGCTGTACTGACGCTTCCTCTCGAAGTCCAGAGGCTGAAAAAAAACGAGAAAAGGAAAAAGCTCCTCAACACATCAAAACTTCCCGTCTTTCTTTGTGTTCTTCGATGAAAAAGCAAAGTTCCACTGTGACCTCCTTCTATCAAAGCGTTCGCCCACTATTTTTGGGGGGTTTTACCTTTAAACGTTCATTTGCATGCAGCAGCATGTTCAGCTGCTCATTTTGGGGAAAACTAATCTGCATTTCGAGCATCCTGCCGCATTTAATTTTAGGTCAGATTGTTTTTGTTTTTTTATTCATTAAACTGACAATCTCCTCCAGAGCATCTAATGAGCGCATGTGAAGGGTCTTAGTGTCTTGTTCAAGGACACTAACAAGACCGCTGACGTACACGCGTGAGGCCGCCGCACACACGCCCGGCTGGGATTTCACTAAGTGCGGCAGGATAATGTGACTGATGTGGCATTTTGGGGGGAAAACAAACATCACGACGTCACGGCCGGGCTAACGCACAAAGACAGAAGACTTTTTGTCAAGGCTGGAAATCTGATTAGTTAGTGTTTACCGTTTCAACTGTACAGCCCGTCTTCACAGAAAACAATAAACAGGCCGCCTTTTATTTTATTTTTTATTTTTTATTTTTTTACTCAATCAACTTCTTAGATTCTTTCCAGCTTGATTTCCTCGATCCTCGGAGCGCCGCCGCTCCGCCGAAACAATCCATCAAAGTTGTGTTGTGATCTTCGCGCGGTGACATCTGTTCATTTTGCTGTTGTTTTTGTAAGATGAAAAGATCAGCACGACGGATCAGTTTGGAAACGGAGCGACGGGGAAGATGTTGGTGTTCCATTTGACTTCACGTTGAAAGAAAATATGAAAATTAACGTGGAAAAACAAAAACAAGGATTATTAATAAAGATGATTAGAAAAAGAATATGAACGGGGCTTCCTGTTGAAGGCTGCATTTTCTTTTTTTTAAGGTTTAGGTGAGCATTAACTGAAATTATTAATCGATAATAGATGCCACATATACATCTGTGGCCTTTAGAAAATCACCACCCAGACTAAAGACTTAAGCTTCATTATTTTGCCTGTAAGTCGTCCTATACTGCGTCTGTGCTTGACCTTTCCCGTCTCTATATTCTACACTTTCATTTCAGCCATTTGTTCAGTTGAAAGGAAACAGCTTAGTTATTTTTTTCATGCACGCTCCCCGAACATTGTGCATCGGCTGCTGTTCCATCCTTTAACGTACGGATGATGGATGATGAATAGGAGCCGGAGTCCTGCGTGTTTCTAATGTTTTCTGTTGTTTCGGTGGGGTTTCTGCTTTTCCTTCACTTAACTTTTCTTCTTCTTTTCTTTTCTTCATAAAAGAAGTTGCAGCCAATGAAGGTATCCCCCTATTGATGGATATAATTGGGGAGCGGTGCATTTTAATGAATGCGCGCCCGGCGCCGAGCAGGAGCAGCTGGATCAGAGCGAGCTCCCCTCGCAGGCTGCCTACTGTACATATGAAAGGATCCCGGGGTCCGTGATCGTTGGAAACAGCCACTGAAAGCTTGAAAAATTCCAGATGGAAGTGGGCTGCTTTCTGAAAGCATGCAGAGGAACATATTATGAGCCATTGATTTTTCTCTGTTTGGTGTTAAGGCATTGGGAGACGGCGCGTCCACGGGAGGAATGTGCCGCTTTTGAAGGACTGGTACAAGCTGAGATGGGACGCACTGCAACTCGACAAGCCCATTTAATTAGTAGGTTCAGAATTAGAGCACTACCCTCCTCTCACACACACACGCACACGCACACACACACGCACACACACACACACACACACGCGCGCACTATGCCACATCTACTACAGCACCACCGCGGCTACAAAAGGCAATTATGTCATCTTCCACTTAATGATGGCATGATGGAGGCGATCGATCGATAGGCTGCAGAGAGGGCGCTTGATAAGGCAACTGCCAGATACTGTTGAATACATCAAACGCACCACAGCCGAATGATGCGATCCATACCGAGCATCAATATTTCTGCTTTGGTCTCGAGCCGAGAGGAAGAATGAATCGCACTCCAAACAAATGTACTGGAAGAGAGGGCAAGTGTAAAGTTGGAATTTAATAACTCTCCTGTCCATCTTCTGGCTGTCAGAGCGAACGGATATAAAAAGTTTCCTTCACTTTTTTTCTTCATCGAGTACATTTCATGCCGTTGTTTATCCTTTTTCTTTTGGTGGAAATGAGAGAGAGAGAGAGAGAGAGTGTGTGTGTGTGTGTGTGTAACATGATTTAATTTGATCATGCATTATTTTAAATTCTGGTTTTTCATTGATATAGACCTAATAACAAGGTTTTTACATAGAAGACTCGTTTTTAAACTTTGCAGTCTCACCGTTAAATCAAAGCTCATTTTAAGGACTTCTCAACAATAGTCATTTAAAATAATTACAATCAGTAATTACCTCTCTATAAATCAGTTTATATTGTTAGAGCAGTGTTAAACCTTCCAACAAACTGCATTCAGCATTTAAAGCTGCAGTGCGGGACTTTTAACACATGAATGAGTCTGCCAGATAATTCTCTTTATATTTCTTAGCATACAGAGTTTTTCAAATCTGGTGTCTGGTGAGACGTTCCCGCTCCCACCAGCCTGTGATGTAAGCGTGTCGACAGTGTTTTTTTGTAATAATTACCCTCCCTGGCAGCAGGGGGCGACACAGGGAAACGCAGGGATTAGCTCTCACCGTGCTCTTCATATGTGAACAATATGACCAACATGGGGACAGAACAAGACGGGGACTTTTCCTGAGAAGGAAAAAATAGCCATGAGCCAGAAAAGTACTTCATAAAGTACTTCATAAAGTACTTCATCTTAACTTTATCTGCTCTGTAAATTCACACCAGGAGCCGCTGGTGTCTCCGAATAAATCAGGACTAATATCTGAAATTAGTTCCATATCTTTGTTTGCCCTTTTTAGTAAAACATTTACACAGCGTCACTGTAATGTTGGCGGAGCTGCAGCTGAACTCGGCCGTCTTTTGTACACAAGATGCGTTCAGGCTCAGTACGGCATACAGGACAAATGAAAATGCAGGTTGTTATGCAGCCTGTGGAGCTGCACTGATTGAAATGGAAACTTATTTGTTGTCATAAGTCACATGACCTTTTATTGTACATAAAAAAATGTACTTTAAATGGTTGAGTTTCTTTGTTTTTCAATCGATGTTTTGTGTGTCCTGTTTTCTTCCCGGTTTGTGTCTGCAGGACTTCCTCTGGGGGAGCCTGAGGCCCGTGCAGGCCTCCACCAATCAGACCTGACAGGCGAAACCCAGGGCAAAATAAAAAAAATGTAATATAATGACCATAACAAAAAAAAATGTTTTATCAAGTTTTGCATCAATATTTCTACAGCAGAAGTAAAATTTTGACAAGACCCAGAGATAAAACTACATCCATGGTCATGTGACCAACCATTAACCCCCCCCCACAGAGGACCAGCGGACTGACCTTCCTCAGCACGATGATGCCGTCCTGAGTGCTCCTGTTGGTGGTGATGTCGAACATCCCGGGGCCGTCGCTCCCGATGATCCTGTAGTCCATCTCGGCGTTCTGCCCGATGTCGGCGTCCACGGCCCGGATCGCTCCCAGCGCCGAGCCCAGCTGCAACGACTCGGGCACTCTGAACTCGTACAGAGCTGCACACAGACCAAGTGTCAACGCCAGTATTTTACTGTTTGTGTTGTTACAAACAGAGAAAATGGAAGAGATGAGGAGTGCGAGCGAGTGCAACAACACGGGTCACGTCCTTGATGTTTTCTTTTTCTCATTTTTTTTTTTTTTTCTTTTCCCCAACACGCAAAAACATTCAATTCATTTCAGACATTACGCTTAATCGAGGAGCGGTTAGACGCCCCCTAAAACACAAGCTCAGATCAATTCATAAAAAAAACCACAAGAGGGTACACCGGCTAAAAGAGAAACAACCTCCTCCTCCTCCTCCTCCTCCTCCCCCCCCCCACACACACCCTGTCAGCCACAGAGCATCACAAATGACTGCTGTTTCTATGACCTTGTTAGTGAAAGAAGAAATAAGAGTACGTGGGTGAGGCAAGAGAGCAAAGAATAGAAGAGAGCAGGTCAGGCAGAGAGTGAGTCAGAGAGCTGCACTGGAGCACTGGAGTGTGTGTGTGTGTGTGTGTGTGTGTGTGTGTGTGTGTGTGTGTGTGTGTGTGTGTGTGTGTGTGTGTGTGTGTGTGTGTGTGTGTGTGTGTGTGTGTGTGTGTGAAAAGGGACTGTGAGATTTAGTGCTGCAACATTCGCAGATCAGCTGCGTGGAGCCGACATCTCATATGCGGTAAAACATATTTCATTTTCCAAAACAGACGTTTGGCCTTTCACATTAAGTTGCTACCGGCGGTATCGACTCTTCGCTCCAAGTTTAGCGCGGAACATAAATTCTGGGGCCAATTTGTGCAACATAAATTAATGGCAGCTTCTTCGTCTTTTTTTATTTATTTTTTTATTTATTTTTTATATCTCCTTCTTGTTTTGTGAGATGATTTCTGGGTTCGAGGCGGATGAATTGATGGCCGTCTGTCGACCAACCAACCCCCCACCCCCCTCCCCCCTTCCCCTCCTCTCCCCCCGCCTGCATCTCGTATGCTTAAATAAATAGCCGGACCTGCAGGAGGGGAGCCGGGCTGTGATGTACACACAGCCTGCAGAGACAAACAGCACCGACACACTAATAAAACATGCTGACAGTGTTTTGGCAACGCCTGAGTCGGCAGGTCTCCGTGACGCTGACACTTGCCACACACACACACACACACACACACACACACACACACACACACACACACACACACACACACACACACACACACACACACACACACACACACACACACACACTCAGAGAGAGAGAGAGAGAGAGAGCGAGCGAGCTAGCGACGCAGCATAGGAAGGTTTCCCTGGGCTAACAGGTATTTAGCATTGGGTGGAAAAGAAGAGGCATCACTCCGGCAGACAACAATGATATCGCTTCCTGACACTCTGCCTCCTCTGGGTGTCCCATTACAATATCTCTTCCTCTTCCAACCCCCCCCCCCCCCCCCCCCCCTCCACCCACCCCTCTGGCCTCTATCACAGTCTGTCTTTTTGTGTCGTCCGCCTCACTCTTCCTCTTTCTTCTTCTATCTTCTTCCCCTTCTGTCACCTCCTCGATCCCCGTCGCATCCATCCCCCCCCCACACACACACCTCCCTCCCTCCTCTCACTGTTCATTCATTGGTGGAAAGGGCTGAGATGATGACAGTGTCTGCCACTCCCTTTCCCCAGACACACACACACACACACACACACACACACACACACACACACACACACACACACACACACACACACACACACACACACACACACACACACACTGGGAGTGACAAATATGAAGGGGGGGGGAGTTCTGCAGCCCGTGTGATTTGCCTTTTGCATCAGCTGTCGTACAGTGTGGTGTTTGCCGCTACTGAGGGGGAGGGAGGGGGAGGGAGGGGGGACACACGACGACACCGGTAATCTGTCAATCCGATCTGGTTGCCTTTCGCACGAGAGGAAACGAGAGTGGGAGGGGGGGAGGGAGAAGAAAGGGAGAGTACATGTGAGACTGAAAAAGAGTAGGTAGAGTTACAAAAAAAAAGGAAAGATTGATGACTGATGAGTGAGAGTGTTACAGAATAATTAAATATATATGAGTGTGTGTGTATATATATATATATATACACACCTATATATATATATATATATATATATATATATATATATATATATAAAGGCACCAAGGACAGTTGGAGCTCCGAATCGAGAACGTTGGTTTTATGGAGTAAAAGGCAGCATAAGAAAGACTTAATAGACAAAGAGAGAGGAAGAGCAGGAGAGATAAAACCCAGTGAATGTACTCTCTTCATTTAATAGGGATTACAGGGCTGATCTGATGCACTTTGCAGGACCCTTCGCTCCGTCATATGGCTCTATATTTAATTACTCTGCTGCCTTTAAGAGGCCCATCGCAGTCGCACAAAAACACAGAGCTCCCTGCAATAATCCAAATTCATTTTGAAACTGACACCAGATGGGGGCTGCCTGCTCTGGCACCGGTCACACTGACGAGTGCTTTTCATGAGCTCAGGATTGGTCACTGTGGGCGCGTGTGTGTGTGTGTGTGTGTGTGTGTGTGCGTGTGCGTGTGCGTGTGCGTGTGCCTCCAGAAGGGCTGCGTGTACTCACTCTTGGTGAAGCGCGGCGGGTTGTCGTTCACGTCGGACAGCGTGATGCTGACCGTCGTGGTTCCCGAGAGCCCGCCCATCTGTCCGGCCATGTCTTTGGCCTGGATCACGACCTGGTAGTTTTCTTTGACCTCTCGGTCCATGCCGGGCAGAGCCGTCTTAATCAGGCCTGGGGGGATGGGGGAGGGAGGGGGGGCAGAACAAAAACAGCAGCACAGATTTACAAAGAGAACACAGAACACGCTGCATTTGATCAGGCTTGTGCAGATTCTCTGATTCCAGTTGGATTACCTGTTATTTTATTGCATTAAAAATCAATCAAGCTTTTATTTTGAAAACTACGAAAAAACAAACAACAACACAAGTTTAACCGCTCGCTGTTGCATCATCAGCTGCTCGTTTGTGTGAGGCGTGTGCTCTGCACCGGACGACCCCGCGACCTCGTTCCTTCTTTTTAATAATAGGAGCAATTTTCAACAGAAACATTTTACAATTTCGAAACTGACATCCTTTACTCACAAAGTATATTCGATATTTCATGATATAACTGAGTTGTGAAAGTAATTTCCTGTATTCTACACAATACTGAGTATTAAAAGGGCATTTTTCCATATACTGGCAATATATGGACAAAAAAAACAACTGTATACAGCAAATACAATGTGCAAGGAGCTATAATGAGGTCATTAAACCAGGACATGAAATAATTAATGAATTTAGTGATTAATCCACAAATATGATCTAATCCAGAACTATTTTGATGATTAATTAATTCATTTTACGACCAAAACGTCCTGAAATCGAATTGAAGCGACTCAACCGATTGAGCTTGACAGAATATTTGGGGCTTTTTGAGGCTGTCGGTGATTAAAAAACAAAAAATTAAACTTTTCCGTACAACCTTCATAAAATCAACAAGACACACCACATAAAACTAACGACCTGCTCGCGTCTGGAGAAATCACCTGAAACATTTATCCACCGAGCGCTTCAGCGTCAGCTGTATCGAATTAATGGTATTTCAGTTTTTTATTTTTTTGGATTCATGCATCTGCAGGTCGGATAATTAAACCACTAAGAACGTTTTATTACCGAAAGGTCAGGGCTCTTGCTCTGTATGTGTGGCAGCACCGAGCTCAGCGGCCACCCACGAGCACATTTTTGGTGTTCGTGTTGTCGTGATTTAACTGGTTAGTGAACCAAAGGGCCGATCCACCCCAAAAAAAAAAACCAAAAAAACCCGGCGGCGTGTTCATTTAATTATCTAAACATTTGGCCTCCAAATGCGTTCGGCGTCATTTATCTCCTCTTTGGAATTAAGACGGTTAACGTTCAGCCTTTCGAGTTCTCCGCTCCGACACGTCACAGCTCCGGTTCTGGAGTCGGGACGAGCGAGCGAGCGAGCGGAGCCCGGTAATTGTCAGCGCCAGTCGAAAAAAGGTGCGCGCGCCGTCTCCCATCACAGTCGCTCTTAAATCCCCGTCTGCTATTACACGTTTGAATTAGAGGCGTCATAAAAGAGAAGCGGGTGGAGGCGTGGAGGAGAGAGATGATGCACAGACAGACGGCGGAATAAAGATGAAAAAAAAACAAATTTCACCCTAAATAAACTGCTTTGACAAACTTCAGCACTTTCGGGCTGAATAGATGATTCATTGCACATCAAACAATGAGGGAGAGGCTGACGTGGCGCATCACATCACGCTGGCCTACGCTGTTCAAAAAAAGGCCTCTCCAACTTGCTCTTTTCTTCCTCCCATACATAACATGGGAGAAAATGAAACGCAGACACAACAATGAAACTTCCTCTTTTTTTTTATTCCCCCTCCTCCTCCTAACAACGTGCAATTCGTCTCGCGGGCCGTTCAGAGGACCGCGGTCGTTTAGGCGACGTTGCAAAGCAGAAGAAGCGAGAAGGTGCAGCGACGGCTCGCCCTGGATCTCCGTCTACCTTTGTTATTGCTTAATGATTACGGTACACACACAAGAGGAGGAGAGGAGGAAACAAATCCTGCTTATAATGCGATGTCCAGGCATGTCTTTTGTGTAAGAGACGTCAGCTTACATACCACATGTGGGATAAACCATATTACTGTTAATCCCTCCGCTAATCTGCAAATGGCTTTTTTTTTTTTTCTTTTTTTGTCGACTCCCTTTTGTTTAAGCAAAAAATAAATAAATAAATTAAAAAAACGAGCGGGATGTTTTCCAAAGCGCACATTAATGATTAAAAGTAACAAGCGACTCGATTTTTTTGGGGAGGATTGGTGATTCGCCACTACGAATGCTACGAATCCCTCCCGCCCGTCCGCCAGTCAAGCCTGCGAGAGGATGCTGGTGTTTTTCCTCTTTGGGTAAAAGGAGTAGTTTGGTTGTGATTACCTGCCTGGTAAAATTTCTGTCTTGCTTGGGATGCGTTATGTTTCCTGTAATGGCCACCTCCAGCAGAAGTGTGTCAACTTGTTGCGTTTGGGCTTTGGGGTTACACGTGTAGGTGGAAAGCAGTGATGGCATTGTTAGAGCAGGAGGATGAGAGCTTTGCCACTCGAGAAAGAGCACATTAGTTAAGCAGCGAGGAGAAATTATAATATTTGGCTTTTTCAATGACAGATTTCCTCGTGTAAAAGTGCTGCGTTCTGATTTCAAAACGTTCGTCTCGTTCTCATGATCCCATTTGATGTTTTAGATCGGGGCGCTCCAACCTGTTTAGTTTTTTTCCTCTGGGAGCTACTCTGACAAGCGTCCGAGAGCTACTAATGTTTACTAACACTTATTCACATAGCTGAGCTCCACCCAAACAGTTACACAGATGTGCTTTAAATGCTCACTGCAGTGCACGCAACTCCGGAACGTGTCAAACAAAGTGTTCCAATATCAGATTTAACTCATGAAAGACGCCACTGACCGGTCTCGGGGTCCACGGAGAAGTAGGGCTGGCCCTCCAGGATGCTGTACACCACCCTGGCGCTGTTCCCGTACGTACCGTCGTCTGCGTCCGTGGCCGTCACCTGAATTACCGAAGTGCCTGTGGGAGGAAGATTCATGACAACGATTTAGATCAACTCTTCAATTCTGCTTGAAAATTGCCTGCTGGATAATTGTCTCAGCTGATGCACCTTCTGACGAGGTGTCGGATCCTCTTCTAATCATTCCCATGCAGAATGTGACGGATCATCTCTGTCCCTTTGCGTTACCCAAACCGATCTTTCGTCCTCGGCCACTTATACTCTCATACGTGATTGATTTCTGCAGCTAATCGATAAGTCCTAATGTATTTTTCTAAGTATATCTCCCTAAGCATGCCAGCGGCACCGATACAGGCTCTTTCCAAACCCCAAGAAGCCTATTAGCGTATCCACAGATCTGCAGTGTCCAAGAAGCCAAATATCTGATCGCAGCCGAACGACTGTGATCCATTTTCTCTTCCAGAGAGGCTGAAGCCCTATTTCAGTAGAACAAAGGGAAACGGTTAGCCAAGTGCTACCTCCCAAATGGTGCCTTGCGGGGCCAAGTGTTGCCTCATTACATGCAGAAGAAAATTAATTGAGTAGAAATATTTAATGGCAAAGTGGTATAAATATAGAATTGTGCAATACAATGGGATAACGACCTCATGAAACTTCTCTAATTTGATGTCAGTCGAGTTTTGTGCGGGCTTGAGAGGAGAGTTTCCCCTCCTTTGAAATCGATGACATTCGTATGGATGAAGGAGGAATAAAAAAGAAAAAAAATAACTCGGGAGGGACCGAGAAGCAGACAGAGAAAGAGCACGGCTGTCTGATTTGGTGTAAGTGACAGTTCAGGAGGATTCTTGAGCAAGTTCACCGAACCTTGATCGCTAATACCTTTAACTAGGGAATTAGACTCAAAGAGGCTTTTCTGACATGGCGGCTTTTAGAAAATATCACTGATCCACATCAGCCATCTCATCGCTGACTTTAAGCTTTTGAGAAGAAGAATTTTCTGACAAACACTTCAGGAATAATCGCAGTTTCTTTTTTTTTTTTTTTTTTGCAGATGGAGTAAATTACCCCGACTGTAATCATTCAGTTGTCAAAGAAGCGGCCCGTCAAAGTCGTCCCGAGGAGTCCGAGCGGAGCATGTCAGAGCTCTGAGACTGTAATAAAACCTAACTTGTATGTCACATTTTAAAGGGGCAGTGTCTCACAACGCAGTCACTCGTGAACACATGCTCTGCCAAGCGGTGACATCACACCTCGGTTGTTGCCATGGGCACCCGTGCTGCCCTTAGATAAGTGCTGGCCTCTCTCTTGGGGCCGCTGAACCAAGTGACAACTCTGTCACATGTCTGGGCTGCAGGACCGAGCGTCCCGAGCGTCCCCGAAGCTCGGGCAGCGGCAGGAGACACGGTTCACACCGTGTTGTCATGCAAGTATTGATTAGTGGAGGCTATTTATACTGGGTTTTTTCTATATTCATGAGGTCTGTATGTACTTTCGGACGGAGAGCTGGAGCCAAAGTGCACGGCGGATTAAAGTTTCATTTGGTGCCGAATGACGGGGAACAAATGATGACGCGCAAACGGCAAATGGTGGCATCTCAGAAAGTGGCACTGCAGAAACAGAAGCCGCGATTATTCGGCGCGATGACACACTTGACAATGCTGGTAATTAAATTAAATACTGTTTTAATAAGATACAATACAGTATTTAAAAGATTATCTCCCCCAGCGTTGGAACCGTCTCACACACACACACTTTACCTTGTTTATTCTTTGCCATGAAACAGCTCCGTCTTTCTCATTTAATTAGTCGGACCCCCCTCTTTGTTGAGTCGGCATCGTTATGGCGATTGATAAACTCCCATTGATCCAGTAAGACGGGCATTTTAGAAGCGTCTCCATCCTACTTGAATCGTAATCCTTTTAATTCGTCTCTTCGCATGCGCGAGCGCCAACCTTCCTTTGTGTGAACATTTAATTGTCTGGTTTACATGTTTTTTTTTTTTTTTTTTACATGAATGTAATTAACTTTGCTTCTCCGGCGGTGACGTAAGTAGACGAAGAGGAATTCACAGACGTACCGATGTCGGACATCTCGGGGACTCGGGCCATGTAGGGGTCTTTGGTGAACCGCGGCTCGTTGTCGTTGATGTCGTGGATCTTGATGATGAACTCGGACTCGCCCTCCAGCGCCTCGTTGGTGAAGCGGTTGACGGCCTTGGCGTGGAGGATGTAGTAGGCCTTCTCCTCCCTGTCCAGCCTCTTGGTGGCGTGGATGTCGCCCGACTTCTCGTCTATCTTGAAGAGCGTCCCGGCTCCCTCCCCGGTGAGGACGTACCTCACGCTGTTGTCCCCTTTGTCCGAATCCGAGTGGAGCTGTGGAAATACACACAAAAAAAATGAGAACCCGACCACCTGTGTCCCCGCGGCACAACAACGGCAAATTTCATGCAGTTTGTGTCATTTCCATTTTTAATAAATTTCCACTTTTCTGCTCTCCATTGCTAATTGTTATGGCACAACAGTGATTCAAACTCGGGTTTATGAAAGCTTTCACATTTGCCTAATTTGCTCTGATGAGCATCAAGTGTGAGGGAGCCTTTTTTTTTTTTTTTTCCAGGGAACCATCTCCTCGTTAGCACGAGCAGAAACTTCATCTACAGAGTCCAAGAGGAAAATGCAAAAAAACCCAACATCAGAGTGCTGGCTGCATCACGTGATTGACAGGTGATCTCGGAGAAGTGGAGAGCAAAAGAAAAAAAAAAAAAAACATCGCAGCGATGAACATTTTGTACCAGAGATGTCAACAAAATGAAATTTGAAAGCAGAATCACAGGATTTCTTAGAAACTGTGCACATATCAGGGATCTGACCAATCTGGGCCTTGGCAAAATAAACACTGACAGCTTTGATAAGTGCGCTTGCTGTTATTTAACAGATTCATATCGTCTTTCGTAAACTGTCATTGCGTTACGATGACACGCGTTCACCTCGCCTCTGTGAAACTCTCATTCCTGCCAAGCGGAAGACACACAGCCCGATGCCTTTTTAAAAAAGAAACGCAGCGTTTACTTGTATTGTTACATGCAGGTTGTCGCGCTTTTCCTTTTTCTTTTTTTTTTTTTTTTTACCGCAGGGCCGCGGTGGCATTTTTCACAGTGCTGTAAAACAGAACGCCAGCGGGTCGGAGTCTGTGCAGCAGCAGCGTGAGCGCGCGCACGTCCGCCGCCTGCCAATCCCTGATGGATCTGCAACACGACCAACATGCCAGAAGACCACGAGAGTCCACTTGTCTGTGGAGCTCCTCATTATTATTTCCTCTCTCTCTCTCCATCTCCTCTTTAATTTTTTTTTTCCTGCATGAACAGCAGCTTAGCATGCTTTGACATTTTAATTCCGCCACCAAATCCCCCCAACATATTTATCTCAGAGAACTCATCAAAAGCTTGTCCAGTCTTTTCCCCTCCCACTGCTTCCCTGCCTACTTCACTTTCCCCTCTTTAATAACCGAGGACATGGTAATAATTGCAGGGGGGGGGTGAAGGCTAAAAGTGGGGCACATGTTTACAGCCACAAATATGTCAAGTGTAAGTCTGAATGTTTCCCCCGTTAAGGACGTCGTTCTGAGGTCCGTTATTGAGCCGGTGCGTCTGATTTCTGCCGCACATTTTCCCCTTCCTGCCGTCCCGTCGTGTCTGTAAAGGTTCTTGGCTTCGCCGGCCGACAGACTGAGGGGGGGGATATTGTGCGTCGCAGCTGGGTCATATGGGAGCACATTGCTAAAGTCTCCCTCCTCATCATATATTAAAAAGCTTTTCATCCCAGGTGCTCGGAAGCTTTACTAATTCATGCTGTTTTATCAGGGCAAAGCTGGCACATGTGAGATGAACAGCTTTGTGGATTAGCATCTTTAACACTATTTTGTTCGCCCCGCTTGAAATGCTGGTAAAAATGACTGTTTTCATTCCTTTCTCTTGTCTGTCGAACCAAAAGCCGGTCGAGTGTGTTGCAGAAATTTCAGTATCTTTCGGATTAGGATCTAGATTGGAGCGTTTGTTTTTTTCGCTCACCCACTTGAATTTCTGGTCAAAACAAGTCGTCTTTTTTTTTTCCTTTTTTTTTTTTCTTATTATTTCCTCTGTCCAACCAAGCCAGGAGAATATTCTGCAGAATTGTATTTGTTTTCTGCTTTACAGTATGTGCTTCCAAACAAAGACTCAGTTGGCTGAAAACAATCCACTTCAACATTATTATCTTTCTCCCGCTGTTATAGCTCCAATGTCCTTTTCTATGATTGTCTATCAAGCTGCCTATCTCTGCCGGCACAACAATTCAGTTAATAACCGTTGAGTCCTCTCCTTTCGGTGGAGATGTGAGATAGACAGTGTGACATATGCTGCGTGGACTGTCATTTCTATGGAAACAGAGAGATCTTGTGGGTCTGGAGAGTTCCTCCTCGCTCCCCTGAAGGATATTACGAGGCAGCTCCGAGTATCGGTGACCCCGTCCCTCCCAGCTGCCCACCTTGCCGGCGAGGAAAATTTACTGCTGCCCTTCCACTCAAATTAAGAGCGAAAACAAAACCTCTCCCAGAAATCAATGTGGCAGCCCAACGTGCATTCACAATGGCCCCTTGATCAATTTATATTGAAAATACAATTAAACTGTCACGGGG
Source organism: Brachyistius frenatus (assembly GCF_029030835.1). Taxonomy (NCBI): domain Eukaryota; kingdom Metazoa; phylum Chordata; class Actinopteri; family Embiotocidae; genus Brachyistius; species Brachyistius frenatus. The sequence continues at coordinate 1,057,947 of NW_027210664.1, read as the reverse complement.
GGGAGAAAAAGAAGCCACATTCAGTGTGGTGACCAAGAAGCTCCGGCTCATCAATAGCTAGCCTCCCCTCCTCTGCCCTCCTAAGGTACCAAATCGTAAAGAAGGCAGAGAGCATGACGCTGTACCCATTAACAGCGGGACCTTTGGTCTTTTCAAAAATAAAAACCCTGATCTTATCAAGTCATTCTGTCTAATGGAGCTTTTATCTTTTTTTTTTAAAGGAGCAGATCAGTATCTCCTCTGTTAGATAAATAAAAACACATTGATACCACTCATATCTTCTGCAGATTGCTGGCGTAGTTTAGCATGAAGTTGTCCGTTTGTTCTTGCAAACAAATGACGTATAAAGTGTTCATTCCTGAGCTTTAGAGGTGCCGGTAGGTGGATTTTGTTTTAGACAGAGCCAGGCTAGCTGATGAAGGTCTAAATTTCCTTGTGTAACTCTCAGCAAGTAAGTGTCTTTCGAAACGAGTACCTGTGTCCAGCTGTTTGCAATCATTTTCAAAAATGAGTCGACATAAAGAACGAGATAAGTTGCACTAAATCCCTGTCACATCAAGAAAAATGCAACCTGATTCCCAAGAATACTTGAAATGAGTTGGAAACAGGTCGAATTTCTCATTTCTTTTTGTTTTTGGAAAATAAGACTTGAAGGACTCAATTACAGGCGAATTGGCTTCGAGAGGAAGATTTCTCTGCAGTGAATCAGCTGTGAAACAAACAATTAGGCCTTTACTTAAACCGCTCTATCATCAATAACATGCTATATATTTCAAAAAGCCTCCACTCAATTAGCCTTCCCTGCTGAGTGATGCCGTAATGTTTGCCACGCTTTGTATTTTTCCACAGTAGAAGATATTTATTTCTGCTCCGACGTGCTTCATCTTGCAGTCTGAAGTGGGCTGATGAGTGAAGTGGCACTCGTCAGACATCTGTGCACCAAGAACTTACGAGCGCTCCGTCTTTGTTTGTGAAATTAATCAGCTTCAAGTGCAGCAAATGTTAGTGCAGTCTCAATCTGGCCGCCATTTGTGCTTCACTCGAGTTTGGGCCAGAAAGATGGCACTGGAAATGGGCGGCTTAGGGCAATTAGCCAGTTAGCCTTTAAGGCCTTGTGTCCTGGCCTGTCGAGAACTGGCTGCCTTCTATGTAGCCAGATGGTAGCCTCAGACTGTGCTCAAAAATAGCCTCTCAAATGTCTGTTGATGTGTAAACTTGAGACATGCAGTCAGAGCTGTTGAGACTTAAAGGTGAAATGTCAGTTAACGTACATTTCTCTCTTCTCATCTGATTTTTGTTTTGTTTTGTTTCGTGCCCCGTGCATAATTTCCAGCATGTCATATTTTAATTATGAGCAGTTGTTAACAGTTTGTATGGACTTTGGTGCAGAGCCACAACACACACAACTACACACAAACTGCAGAAAAAAAACTGCAAACTGTTCCCTCCCAAAAAAAATCAGCTTGTTTTAAGTGACTTTATTTTTCCTCACTGTGGTGCAGCAAACAGCTTTATTCTAAATAATTTATACAAGAAAGTGTGGGGGAAAATATTATTTCTGCAGGAAATGGGTTGTAATATTATTTGTGCACTGGAGGATTTATTAATTTATTTTAACCCAAAAAAGGAGTTAAGACTGTGCAGGCAAACAGATAAATGAACAAAATAAAGGCTGTAAAACCTGATTTGAAGCATTATGTGAGGTGATCAAGGTAATAAATATACTATTTTTCTTCTTTCCGGATCAAATATTGAATACCGCCTGGCCAACTGCAGAGAAGTACGAGTGCTGACGACAGAAGATTAATTAATCTCGCCCTGACAGAACCAACAGGTGTCTGAAACAGTAGTAGGCAGGTGATAGCACGGAAATAATTACAGGGTGCTGCGGCCATGTTGGCGTATCTCGCTCAGACATCACTTCGCCCCTGCAACGCTTGTCAGACAGATGTTTGCAGTCCCGTCACCGCAAGACCTCATCGCACCTTCTTTTTTCTTTTTTTTTTATCCTTCCTCGCGCCGCCACAAAGGAGGGGAGCGTAATTGAAGTCGCGTGCGCAAGCGGGAAGTTATCGCCTAATCAATAAACACCGCCGGTGCGTGCTCCTGGTCGCCGCCGGAGACCGTGGGAGGGTTGCCATAGCGCGGGTACAGCCAGGCCTGTACCATATTGCAAACTCCTTGCATCTCTGCCAAGGTGAGCAGCTGGTAATGTAGGGGAGGGCGGGGGCGGGGGAGGGGGGGGGGCATGAACACAAACCAAAAATCCCCCCTCCCCCCCACCCACCCACACACACACACACACACACACAAATCCCTGCACCTTTCCACTCCGCTGCCACAAGACGCTCCAGTCCTTTCCCCGGGTCGTCTCAACCGCTGAGTCATGCAGGACCGGGAAGCACGTTCTGTCGGTGCACATCAGCCTTTTGTGTCTTTCCTCCGAGTCCTAGCCCGTTACCGGAGGGCCAGTGTTCGCCTGGCTCGTGTTTGTGTGTTTGTGTGTGTTTGTTCACATACTGAGAACATTGCTCACTTGCGAGGGACTATGTTGAGGAGTCTACCCACCAGGCCCAGACCCACTGGGGCCTATCAGGGGCTGTAAATACTTTATGAGATATGATAGTGCAGCACAAACACTCCTCAACCACAGGCCATTAACCATTTTTTCGGTGGATGTGTGCCCTTTGGTAAAGTAAGAAATAATGAAATAAACAAACATTCTCTTCCCCCAGTGACAGCGCGAGGCCCTCAGAGGCCTGTATGCAGCTCGCCTGCTAATGAGAGGCTGTGTACGATTCCTCCTCTCCTGCTGCAGGAGGGAAGAGAGGAGAAAAAAAAAAAAAAAAAAAAAAAGTCATTGGCCGATACAGCGAGATTAGCAAGATTAGCAGCCAACCAGCTCCCCAACAAGACACCGCCTGAATCCTCTTTTCCCTCTCATCTCCATCGTGTGACTTAATTTCTTCCTCTTCCAACTGCTTTTGTGTTCAGCTCGTTCAGGAAAGATTGCAATTTCATTTGTTCACAACTCGATAAAGCCGTTGTAAAAAATAAAAAAAATAAAAAAAAGCAACCGGGGGGAGAGTGAGTTTACCAAATAACTGGAGACGAGATGTTGTAATTCAAGTGCAGTTTCATCATTCTATCTTTTACTGTGTGTCAAGAGCTGCTCCCTTGTTTATAATAACCTGTCATTGTGTTATTTCCAATTCATTTTTTCCACCGCAAACAAAAGTGGTTTTGTTGCCTGCTGTGTTCTCCGGCTGCCGTGAAGTCACTCGCAGTGGCAAAAGCTCTTCTCTTTTGTGTGTTTTCTCACTGTTTTTTTTTTTCTTCCCTTCAGACACTCTGACATTGTGAAAATATGGCCTCCACCTGAGGATACAGATGCAAATGGTTGTTCTACTCCATGTCGAACTCCAAAAAGCCATTCATTCCCTTCAGGGCCTCGTTCACCACTCGTACTTTATCTCGCAATTAACAAACAGTAATTGCAATCAGATAAGATCTACATACTGCAGTCCTATGTGACAACTGGCTAGTGAGCCAACAATGAGGAGATGCACCCAGCTGCATGTACTTGGTGGGGGATGAGGTGGGAGGTGGGAGGGGGGGGGGGACAACAAGCGTTCAGAGTCATGATTAAGAGTGCCGCTCGAAGGTTGATGCCTTAATGGTGTCTTCAGGAGACGGGCTCTTAGGCCGCGGCCTCTGGCTCTCTAAGTGTGTACCACACTCAGATAATCCATTCTTCTTTTGCTATTAGTCCTTTTACAAGCTAAAAGGACGAGTGGCACATCAATCACCACTCTCTGAAGACAAAGTGGTTTGATCAAGCTCGGTACTTACTTTTGATCTTCACTCATTCTGCTTTTTTTTTTTTTTAAATTCTCCTTCTTTTCAACTTTTTTGTGTGTGTGTGTGTGTGTGTTCCCTCGTATTTGCGGTTGTAATCCTTTTAGACCAGAGCTGAAAGTCAACCCCATCACTCGGGGAGAGGACGTATGTTGCGGACTCTCATTTGGTTGGATGACTCTATCCTCCGCGGACGCATGATAGGAATGCAAAGCACCAGCCCCATTCAACTCCTCGCACAAAACAGCCTTTCTTCCTCCCCCTTCCTCCCTCCCTCCCTCCCCCCTTTCCCCTCCTCCCCCCCAGCCGTCCTGACCTTGCCCGCGACGCTTCACAATCTCCTCAATTACAGTAGGTTGGAAGAGGAGACCCCCCCCCCCATCCCATCCCCTCCCCGCCCGCCCACCCAATGTTATCTGGGTCGACACTGTGTTTTCATTTTGCTGAACAAATAATACGTTCGGAGGAAGTCATATTTTTACTGTAGGGGACGAGACGGCCGCTTTGGGACGGCTTGACGTGAGCGGAATGGACGTCGCGCAGGCAGCCACGGAGCTGACAGAAAGCACAAAACATATCGGACAGGACGACAGCAAACAAAGCCCGAGGATGGATGGATGGAAGTCCGATACATGAGCATTACCCGATCGGAGTATCACGTCATGTCGACTACGAGATGGAGGGATGATTGCCGTGTTCTCCGGGACAGAATGATGCATTCATGTACAGGATGTTATTTGTTCTGAAGCTTCTCATTAAGCGGCGATCTCTTCGCTTCAGTGGAGTTTCGAGAGGATAATTACATTATGAAGAACTCCATTATCATACCTAGAAAACCACAGGTAGTCAGTTCTTTCCCCTTTTTTTTTTTTTTTTTTTTTTTTTTGTGCTATTATAGACACTGAACTTTTCAAAATTGCTGTACCACAAATTCAGATCTTTTTTGTGTTTCTGTAAAATGTAAATGAAGCAATATCTGGTGGAATTTGCATTGATGGATGTGGAGGATAAAAAAATTTGAAAAAAAAAAACAACCTAGCAGAGCTGTCTTCATAAATATGTATCGACAAGACCGGTACATAATGAGGCATTTTTAAGTGAACAAAAATAGCAACTTTTCAAATGTTGGCAAGTAAAAAGTTCATTTTGTGTTGTTGCACAGACACTGAAAAAAAATAAAATAATTTTCCCTCCCAGAAGGGTAAACAAACAATAGACATCGAGGAAAAGACACCGAGACGGGGAGAGACTACAGGAGACTGCAAGGTATAATTTGTCAGATGGAAGTTGTTGCAAACATCTTGATCACTGAAGGAGGTGTTTGATGTGGTGTTCCCACTTCTGAGAGGCCACTTATCAACTTAACATACCAGTCAGTCACTCAGAGGTTGTTTTTTTTTTTTTTTCTTCTAATGATGTGTAGGCGCTGCACTTTTCTTCTCAACTACGATGGCTGGTTACGGCTGCTCACACCAACTACCGAACACTTCCCTTATTCTTTGGAAACAAACTAAAGCTGGAAATTAAAAAACTGCGAAAACAAATTAGAATTTTGAGGAAGCGGAGACTCGGATGAAAAATAGCCGATCTTCAAGTTTGGACAGTTTCTAGATTTTCTGTTCAAATACTCAGCTTATTTTTAATATGAATGTTTGTTCTACTTCAAATCAAACACATGCTAAAGACACAAATTTCACTCTAAATCTGCATTATTTTGCATCTTGTTTTTCACATGACTAATCTTGCAAATGCAGGCAAATCAGCTCCAACTGATGCCAGTCTGACCACCGGCATCGATTTTATCAAAGTAAAAGCACCCTTATTTTGTTAGGTTAGAACTATACTCTAATATAGTTTAATATTTTCATACGTAAATTCATATGACTCATCTGCATGGCTTATGGAGGAGAAACCACTCCGTGTCGAATTAAACTGCAATTTTCTAATTTGGATATTTTTCTGTGTTTTTAGGTGTCGTCCCCGTCGGGTGCTTTTTTTTTTCCGTTTGTTTATCCGTTTGGGTGATAATTGCGTGAGTTTGGATCAAATAAGCAGGTCTGACACGGAGCTGGCGTGTTGCACATCACCTGCAGGTTTCGGTGCGACGCAGCAGCTGTTAGTCCGGATGTTTCCGGTAAAAAGGAAAAGCAAAGAAGTCAGACTCTTACCTTTCCGACGTACTGCATGTCCGTCCCGGTGTACTCCTCCAACAAAAAGAACTGGTTCCACATCCATCCTCGTTTAGAGCGTCTGAGCGGCACTCCGTTGGCATCCTCTCCCGTCAGCCCCGCCGCCCCCCTCCGCCCCCCTGTAGTCCTCCGCAGGGCCCTGAGCCCGTTCCCCGGAGAGCTGAGGTGGGCCGTGGCCCACAGCATCATGAAAGCGCAAACCGTCCTCGTATCCATGGCCAACACCGCCACAGCACTTCGCTCTTCTCCCCCACCTCGGCGGTCTGAGTCCGGCGTTTGTTTCGGTCAGAGTACCGGATCAGTTCTCATGCTGTAATCTACTCAAGCAGGAAGGACTCCCCGGACTCTCACAGGGCGGCAACCGGCACCTAGAAGATTTACACAGACAAACAAGAGTGTCAATACTGGGAGGGGAGGCAGCTATTTGTTACTGGAAAACTTCTCCTTTCATAAACTGGAGTTAAAAATCAACTCGCTGTTTTGTCGAAGCGGTATGAAACGGGAGGAAGAACAAACAGGGTGAGTGTCCAAAGAGGTGCTTCAAGAGCTTCTTAAAAAAACACTCGAGATAAAAAAAAGTCTACGGAAGCTCTGAAATCTTGAAGGCTTAGAAAGTAAAGTAAACAAGCCTCTCAACAAGGAACACATATTATAAAGTTACCTTTACTTTGCTCTACGTTTTGTTTCCTTAATGAACTTCGCACAGAAAAAAACCTTGTTAATATGCACGTGACGTGACATCAACTTCATTTTGATGCTCGAACTGGGCGGTGAACAGGAACCAGCGCGTCAACATCTTCCTCTTCGACATTGAAACTTGTGCGTCGGTACTTTTCACAAGCTGCCGGTGTTTCTTTTCTGCCCTCTCTTTACATCAGGTTATCAGGGCGACTCACGATGGCCCTAAATAGACATTACCCAGGGGGCACTGCGTGACGTTCACCTGTTCCCGTTCTCTCTGGCTGCTTTTCTCTGTCGGAGGCGAGTCTACGTAACACGATATTAACTTTACGACAACGGTGGCTCGACTCCAAAAGATCATGAAGAGAAGACAAACCGAGGCAGATAACATGATAGCAGAGCTTCCAAAGTCAAATCCTTCCGGTGGTAAACACAGCAAGGAGCAGCACGCTGACGTTAGCACCGCTGCTCGTGGGGAACAGCCTGTCGATGTAACGTTAGCAACAGCAGAAACACCTGCGGCTACAATTAGTAATAAATTTATGTCACCATCAGATGTCTAAGAAAAATCATCCTTGGCTGAAGTAGCCATTGCTACTACCTGTATCCAATCCAAATGAAAAGACCTCATTTGAAATGAAAAGCTCTCGAGCGTTTCATAGAGTTGCAGCTTTAAACTGCAAGGTTTTTATCTATTGTTACTCTTGTGAATGAAATGGTTTTCTCCTTGATTAAATCAATTTATGTTGTGAACATTATCAATATCTCCTATTATCTTTCATTCAACGTAGAAATTCCTGACAAATGGCAGCATGTGAATGAAGAACGTACTGGCACTTTTTTTTTTTTTTTTCATTTCAAGAACTGAGGAAAGTAAAAGAGAGAGTCAAACAACAGAAAATGGCAATTCATGACAGGAACGCAATCTACAGATGGTTTTTCTGCTGTTGAAAGTTTCTACTTGCTTTAATAAGTGATGTAAAGACACTGGAATGGCAGATCTAAAGCGACTTTGATGTAAAGTTTGGCAACCACTTCATAAAACCAGCCCCAAGTCAAAATGTGGATAGAATTAAAGAACAAAATATTCAGATTTCTTGGTTATTATTTTGTACTTACAAAACTTTTGGTTCAGATTCGGGTTTGTAGTTTTGAGTTTTAATTTCTTTAATTTCTACTAATATACATATATTTTTTTTCATCGCACCTTCAGATGTGTTGGTCACAAACTGACGTCCAAGAAGTCAGACTTCAAACCCACAAAGTCCTGAAATAATTGGTTTCAGTTTCTGTTCACCGAATTTGACCAAAAAAAACAAAGCTTTCAGGTAAATTTGCCAAACTTTCACCACGATTCAGCTTCTCAACTGTGAAGATGTCCAGCTTCTTTCTGTTTAAAATGATTAAAAGTGCATTTCTACATGCAGTGAATGGTTCAAATCTTGAGATTAATTTTAATAAACCAAAGAGATCATCCAGAAAACGATCATGACGGATAACTTGATCATGAAAAATAACCATCAGTTGCAGCCATATTCCCATATCAAAGCACCATCAAGACATCTATACCGAAATCGTTAAAATCAAAATACTCAAGGCGGAAGATCTGGAGTAATGTAACAGCAGGTCAAAGACAGAAATGATGAAGGCGATGTGGAGACTTGAAATCAATCAACTCTCATCTTCCCATCCACACCGGCCCTGACACACATTTATGCGCACACATGTATGTTGAACGTCAGTCACCTGATTGACGGGCAGGCCGAGTGCTGCTGCCTGACCTGATAAATATCAGATTAGACATTTTTACACGTCAACGTATGGTCTTACATCTTGTACAGGATGTGTAGAGCTACTTTATCTGCATTAAGCCCCTGAATCAACATCTAATAGAGTGCAGGGCTGCATGTGGAGCGGCCCCTTCTATCTTTTGAAACAATCTGCTTCGGCACACTTTGTTATCAGACCCGGCAGAATGCCAATGGAGACCCTGGGCAATGTCAACCCCAGTTTATTACCTTAAGATCAGTGTAAAGATACCCGAGCAAAATGACTGTTTGAAAACCGCAGAGTGCGGCCCCGGTGCGGTACGGCGGAATATCTGGGCTCTCCGTCGCTCTGTCCGCCCGTCCTCTTTCATTCCTCGTCTCTGTCCGCCCGTCCTCCGAAGGCCAACGCGGTAACGCCGGCAAATGTAAGAAGGGAAAACGGAACAAAAGGAGCAGCGCAGGACGGAGGTGTCGGGAGGGAGGAGGGGCTGGGAGAAAGAGAAAGAAGGCCACGTATTATGCGTTTGTTCCCATAATTCCTTCGGCGGCTGGCCGATATCCAGGCCGCCAGTGTTCCTCGGTAGGAGGGTTATCAGTGGGTCCGCTGGGGAGCGTCTGCAACGGTCCTCCGTATCACCAGCTCTCAGAAGTGCAAGGGGAGGGGGGAGGGGGGCAGTCTGGCCCACCAAATGTACGGCAGGTTCGGTCGACTTCCCTTCGCACAGCATGTCGGGGAAACGAGAGAAAACGACATCTCCGGACATGAATTAAGCACCCTGACCTGCATGCAGAAGTGGAGCCAGACAGACTGAAGGCCGTGAGGGGAAATGGAGCGCGAGGAGAGGCGTGAGAGGAAAGGTGCCGGCTGAAGGAAGGGGGGGGGGGGTAAAGGGAGGTGGGGGAGGAGGGGAGGGAAAGAGAGGAGGGGGGAGGCAGTGGCGCTGTCACAATACCACAGTTTCGTCTTGGATAACAGAGCTAAGTTTAGTATCTGAAAAACCTGATACCACAGAAGTGAAGGAAAAAAAACCATCAAACAATGTCACAGAACAACCGCTGAGGTTTTATACAAACAGACGTCTCACTGCATCGACTGGGACAGATTTTTGTTGCAACTTTAGTACAGTTTTTTTTAATTTTTTTTATGTTGGCTCGGCGTCTTTGTTGGCTCGATAGACAAAATACAGTAGCTGCATATTTCACCACTGTGCCCGTCTGTCAAGCTCGTATGCGGTGCAGACAGTTATGGTTCAAAACATAATGGAGAGCTTGATACGATTGTGTGTTTTCAGCTGTTTGGCTCTGTTTGTAACACTGGCAGAGGTTCATAAAGACAGCTTGACTGTCTTGTTTACTTCCACTCCTACAAGCCCGTCCCAGAGTTCACCGAGGGCACCGACTCCGACGTCATGTAAGGATGCTTCTCGACTCTGAAGTGTTTTTTTGTTTTTTTTTATTAACATTGCGTGGCGTACCTTACTTTGCATACGCCAGTGAAGAAAAGGGGGAGTCTCGCAGTGGGCTGCAGAGCATCACAAAGCTTTATTCCATTGCATTATGTAGGAGTCAGTTCCTCAGAAATGTATTAAGACGAGGATGAAAGGAGAAAGAGGGAGTGAAGGAAGCAGAAAACACATAAAACAAGAAAAAAAAATAAAGTTACAAATTAAATTTGAAAAAGAAACAAAGAGAACAAACATGCTAGTTAAAGCGAGTTTATGATTTCCACAGCCGCATGTCTGCAAGCGTCCGTGTGGGTCCTTGTGATGTAAATTTTGTTGTCTGTGCAGACATTTGCATGCAGCTCAGGTGAACTGTCCGCAAAGCCAGCGCACCATCTGATGTACATGTGCCAGGGAAAAGTAAACTGGAAGCTCATTACATGCATCATATGCAAAGCATGTCCTATTCTTGTTATGCATATGCACAAACTGTTTTCTTTTTCTTTGGGAGGTGCGCTTCTTGCTGTCAGGAGGATGTCGTTACGTTTCCCTGACTGCAGTATGGATAGAAGTGCACGCTAGTCTCCGACCCTTATCTGTTCTGAAGTACGACAAGTGCTTTAGCAAACTAGCTGACACAAGTGAACATTATTTTTAGGACTACAACCACAGACCGTATGAATACCACCGAGCGCCGCTAGAGGCCGGCTCCCAAAAGCTTCCGGCTCCGTAGACTCCCATTCAACTTCTCATAACATTTGAAGTTAGTAAATTTTGTTATTCTGGTGTGTTAGCTAAAGTTACTCCTTCTTATTGGTTTTCTGGCGGTCCATCTGAAAAAATTCCCATCATTACTTATACAGTATATCAGGCCTCAAAAAGGTATGTTTTTGGGGGCGTGTCTGTTGCTGTGCAGATACGTAGGGCTTCAACACACCTAATCTTTTCTTTTTTGGCATCTTGCGTCTGACCAACAGTCTGAAACCAAAATGTATTCGGTTTACAGTTATCACAGAGAGTCTGGCATTTTAAGAGGCTGAAAAAAATATTCCTCTTCTTAGTGTTTCTTTGATATACAACCAAAAGCCTATAACTGATTATCAAAACAATTTGTTTCCATCTCCAGCTAAATTAAATCATCCCGTCGTCTGCTGTCCATCCTCCCAAACTTCGGCCGTATCCTTCAACGCGATTCCCAAACTCTTGAGTTTTGCTTTATGTCCTCTGGGTGAGGCGGCCGAGTGGGACTCCAACATACAGATCACGGGCGCTGAAAGTTAGGTATCAGATGTAGTTACCGTGACAACGCTGAGGGGCAAACAGGGGGGGGAGAGAGAGAGAGAGAGAGAGAGAGAGAGAGAGAGAGAGAGGTGGAGTGAAGGAGAGGTAGAAACGTCCTGTCAGAGCAGCGTCAGCAGTCAGGCCGGGGGACCGGCCCATCCATTACGCTACCTGTCTTCCAGAGGCATGCCCTGCTTTCCCCTGATGAGGCAAATTGAAGCTGGGGGTTAGGTCCCCTCGTTCTCTTTTCCCTCATGCGTTGCAGTTTATAGCACACCCGCCTCCCCCCCCCCCTCTTTCTGACTCTGTCCCGCCCCGTGCATCTGCCTACTTTGCTTGCATAGGCCTGAACTGATATGCATTATCGCCTGTGCTTTTTGCTGAAAGCCAGTCACTTTGCATGTGTCCTCTGCCTGGCTCAGCACAGGGAGGAGGGGAGGACGACTCCCAGGTCAACAGTGCGTGTGCTGATGGAAGCAGGTGAAAGTGAGATGGACTGTCAGGCTTCTTAATAATGCCCGTAGAGAAAAAGTCTCTCAGACCACCGCTCTCCACGTTCTCTGAACTGAAACTCTCCTGGCAGAAGCTCTGGTTTCTATCCAAACCTGCGCGGTGACTGGATGAATGTTCCCTGCTCTGTCTCGATCTCTCTCTCTATATATATATTTTTCCCCCTTTTTTTAATTTATTTTTTATTTCCCTTCCCCCAACTCCCAGCACACTCGACTTCATGAATTTACTTAATTGACGCTGGTGAGGAGCATGTGGGACTTTGAGCTATTGATTTGCTGTAGGCTTCGGCGTGGTTGGAAATACCAGTCGGTCTCTGGGGCAGGCTCGTGGAGGCTTTCTACCTCGAGTCCCTCAGCGCTGGGAAGCCGGCCTTTTCAATAGATTTCTTCATAATGTCACTGTGGAAAGCTAATGCTTTCACTGTATGGAGGGCTCCGCCGTCCCTAAGGAGCGCTCGCCCCTTGACCACATTTGTCATGCCCCGGAAGCCATACTGAACAGCTCCCTGCCCTGATAATTCTCTTGACAGGGGGACCACGACCGGGAATAAGTCGGCGAAAGCTTTATTTGGCTACGTCAAAAAATGTCATGGCTGGTTCCGATTGCTACGGTGCCGCGTGGAGCCGGTGGCGACGGGACAAAGACTCGCCTCTTTACACTTGTACCGCTTGAGAGTGAATCAAATAAAAGTCGTAGTATTGAGGTTAATTTCTACTGCCGCCAATTCGGATTGGTTTTGCACTACCTTCAACTTCACATGCGTGGAAGAGAATACAGAAAACAGCCAGCATCCATCACAACGGGGCCTCGGATTTGACTTTGATCTGCCGCACTTGTCATTCTTCAGAGCACACAGTTTGTTTTAATGCCACTGTTTTGGTTTTTACCTTCAAATAAAGTTTGTCTAACTAAAGCGACGACGCACTTCACTGTCGCAGTCTCACTCTGTTTCAAGTAATTTAGTGACTACGGTGTTGTAAAATACTGATGGCCAAAACTATGAACCCAAGTTGTAATGAAGCATAATTTCCCTCTAAAGAGACAAGAAATGGAGCAAAACTGGGCAATTATGACGGAGAAAGAATCGGCGCGCTCTCGTTCGAGCCATCTTCCTCGAACGCCTGTCGCTGTAGGTGATTTAAAGAAAAAAAAAAAAGTGCCACAGGTCTCGTCTTTCCCTGTTTGCTTTCTCGGGGAGCACCATCGTCATAATGAAGGTGTGTAATAGAACATGACACCATAATTATATTCTCCCGGTTAAGAGCCAGTGTTTACAACAAGCACAAGGCTGCCTTTATTTTCCCACTCCTTACACGCTCGCTCTCTCTTCGTCTCGCACTCTCTCTCTCGCCCCCCCCCCCCATTGCCCCCCTGTCTCCGCTTCGTATCATGTGCCATTTAATTGCATAAAAAAAAAATGCTTGATGAAAAAATGAAAAAAGTAAATTGCTTTAAATTGCCTGTCACAGATTGTGTGGAGTCGCCATGGAGCAATAAGACTTGGGCATTGTGGTGGGTGCTAGGGGTAAGCAAGATTAATGTGTCTGCAGACAATTTTTGAATGCCTCATGATTCTATGCTCAAAGAATTGCCTGGGATAACATTTCGAATCAGGACAATTAGTTATTAAATGTATCTATCGGTTTTATCGAACACGGGGCTGAGAGGATAGAGACAGGGACAACATGAGCCTCACAAATGCTTTCATCAATACATATTGGATCTGGGCAGCTAATGGCCTTTCCAGTGCACATGTGCTGCTACACACACACACACAATGGACCTGGGTGGCATTTTAGCCTAATGTAGACTTGGAGGAGGGACCTCTTAGATTAGACCTCTTCTCTCCTTTTCCACATTCTCTCTTCTGGTGTTTTTTTTTATTTTATTTTTCCTAACGAGGGATATGAGCGACGCGGCAAAGCACCCTATCGCGCCTGTTGAGCCGAAGACTTCCACAGCAACCCAGAAAAAAAAAAAAAAAAAAACCCAGGGGTGCAATTAAAAGTGAGCGAGGAGAATGTCAGCCAAGGGGATGGGGTGAGCAAGCGAGAAGAGAGGGGGAGGGGATGGAGGGGTGAGAGGAGGAAGAGGAGGAGGAGGAGGAGGAGGAGGAGGAGGGTTGGGCACTGGTGCCACAGGTAACGTGGTCATGTTACAATCCACAGAGGAGGCCCTTAAAGGCTGCTAATGTGCGGAGGTGTCAGCAGCAGGTTGTTCTCTTTGGCCTTCCTCGCATCATCTTCCTCCCGCCTCCTCCTCCTCCTCGCCTCATCTCAGTTTGTTAAGGGTGTGGGGGTGGGGGGTGGGCTCAGATTCAGAGGAGGTGTCACTCACAGCCAGTGTTGTGCTGCTCGCTGGAGAAATGAGCAGCTAAGTCCCAAGTGTGAATTTTAGAAACCGTGTGCTGCTCGACCCAAATCCGGGGCTCTCCATTTGTCTTGTTGCCCATTTGGGTTAGTGGCTCTCAGCCAAACTGCCCCGTGGCAAATTACCAAAAAAAACTTGAGCATCTGGATGAACTTTCAACTTTTAACTCTCAAAGTGTGTAAAAAAAACAAAAAAAACCCAAACAAACAAGTCCTTCGTGTCTCAAAACTGATGCAGATGCGAACCGAACAGAGAAGAAACATTCCTCAGAAGCCTGTCAATATATATTGATCTTTTGTTTTAGCTGAGAAACAGTGTCTAGACACAGTGTCGCATTGCCTTGAAAATAACTTCACCCCGCAATTTGATGTAGGGATGCACATGCCTCGCGAGATGAAGGCGAGGAAATTGATCACTAACAGGAGATTTCAGAGAGATGGGGGATGTTGCCACGCAGGAAAAAAATACCCCCCCAAAAAATACCAAAATAAAAAAAGCCTGCGGATTGAGAGGGGGGGGAAATCATCATGATAAAACGCTGGCGAATAAACAGCTGAAAATCCCCAGTCAAATTGGAATGCAAAGCTGAAGCGCAATTCCTCACTGAACGTCTCTGCACTATAGTGCAAAAAACACCAGAGTCCTCCAGACAAAATTAGGATTCAACCTACAACGCTGGAATAGCACCAAGATTTAGTTAACGGCGCTCTAAGTCCCCTTTCTGCTTCTAAATAGCACATTAAGTTTCCCTGATAGACGCGTTGCCAACACTTACCTTCAGCAATATAAAAGCTGTTATTGGATGTTTATCCACGAACTACAGAGAAACCCGGTGGAAAGAACTGAGAAGTAAACTTTCTGCTTTTTTTATTTTTTTTTATTACCCCCTTCACAAAGAGGTCATAGAAGTTTTTACTTATATGATTCGTAAGGCTCAATCAATTTTCCGATCATGCACTGAACGGGATTTTGTGAGACTGTGCCTCTTTTTTAATAAATGGACGACAGTAATCCAAACAAATTAGCCGGTGCTATCCCTGTCAGAGGCAGGGTTAGCCCACAGCATTCACGCACCGCTCCAGAGCTCACTGCAAACACATTACCTTGCCTGGCTGCCCAAATGCATACCAAATAACCCATATAAATCATACAATCTGGGCCAAGTCAATGAGAGCTGTTTTGCCCGTTTTTTTCCCAGTGTTTTTTTCCTAGTTATTTCCACTGTGCCATCATTCAGCGACGAGTCCGCGTCACTCGGTCCGAGGCGCTCCCGGCCGTCGTCGGAGTGGCCCAGTTTGAGAAGCCACGCAGGGCTTCCTGAAGTAACCACTCCTCCTCCACTGCACTTGGTTTTTATTTGTATTTTTTATTTTTTACGTCTCCACAGTCTGGGCTAAATTGTGGGCTGCCAAGCTCCGCACAACAACTGCTCCGTTCCTTTTAGCTCGCTCCCCCTTCATCTTTCTCCCTGTTGTCACTGTGACCAAAACAAAGATGGGCTTCTATGAACCAGCAGAAGTGTTTATGGCTGTGTTTGCCGTTGGAAGTGACAAAAGCAGCAGGCGAGGACCCTCTCAGCACATTATTTTAAAGGGTCTCTCCTGATTCTCTTCGTGTATTAGGGCTGGAATCATTTTGTTCCAGCTCCAGTGCCAAATAATGACTTTTCAGGCCTGAAATATGGTTCTGGCACTATTCATCACGGACAACACAGACTCTCACTTTTTTTTTTTTTTTTTTTTTTTTTTTTTTTTAGCAAGCAGCTTCTGATTCCACTTCTGAGAATTAATTGACTAAATGGGAGCTTAAAGTCATTATCTCCCCTCGCCAGTTCTTCAATCCCGTGCTAGGGGCTAATAAATGGAGGTTAGATTTCACTAAATGTCCTCTCGTGAAGATTAATAACGCTTAGTGCCCTGGTGGCAAACAGATGTGGTCATCCTTGCTCGGCGGCCTGACAAAACGGTTCACGAGACGTCCTCACAAAGAGAAAAGAAATTATAGCTTTGCGGCATTCATCCGGGGACACGTTCGCAGATGAGACATCCTGGCTTGTTTGTTTTCCCCGGCACGGTCACCAGAGCACATGTTGTGTCACCAGTGTGGTCTGACACAGCTCTCTCTGAGGGCACTGACAATGGCGGACGGGGAGGAGGGGGGGAGGTGGGGAGGAGGAGGGAGGAAGGGGAGGCTCTATGGAGGGGTCTGCCGGCTTCCTACTTTCCCCCACTGCGCCCTTTGTGGTGATACACTGGTGGTTATGGGAGCCTTCGTCTCTATGCAAATCAGCTGTTTGCTTCCCAAGTGTGTTTGCGCGGGCCGTGTGCAGTCGAGCGCGAGTGTCTTGTTTCTCTGCACGTTTTTTTCTTTTCTTTTTTCTTTTCCTTTGCCCCGGCGCGGTCTGGAGCAAAAAAAAGGGCAGCGCCGCAACAGTGTTGGAATAAAATCCACAATAAAAGCCGGTAATTAAACGGCGTTATTCCTATATCAATAATCGGCCCTATCAGGATAACAGATCACCGTTTCTTCTTAAATTAATGGTGCGCCTCTGGAAGCCGAAGCATTGATTGGCCCGCACGAAGGTCAAATCCCGGCACGGGGAATTGAAAATCAGCGATGGAGTTGCGTTCCCACATTTTGCCTCGGTCTCCCCGCGGTGACAATTACATGAAAAGGGAACGACGTGGAAGCGCATTTCCATTCAGGCTCGTATCGACTGTAACAGCGGGTCAGCGGCGAGACGGCTACCAACACAATTGTCACACAACACTAAATAATAAATGGAGCTAAAACAAAGACATCACACGCCATAAAACGTGGCTCCTAATAAAAAAAAAAAAAAAGAAGCTGCACAGAGAAAATGTGTTTCCCACACCCATGACTAAGAGTAATGACCTTTCCCAGAAGCCCACAATAAACCAACACGGCGACAGTTAGGAGCACCTGTTTTTACATTATTGATAGCGGGAAGGATTCACACACATTCAGAGGCTGCAGACGTGCACTGATTTTTCTCAGCTTTTGACTCTTTCTTAAATTGGACCCAAAAAAAAGAAAAAAAAAATGTCTCTCCAACTGCAACCAACTAAAAGCAGCGAGGCGTTCGAGTGTTAAGAAAGCCATTTGTCACGGGCAGGACTTCTGCCGGGGTATCAGCCCAGCCTTGGGATAAAAAAAAAAAAAAACAACAACAAAAAACAAACAACAAAATGAATAAAGTACAAATTGTATGAATGCCATTCAAGAATAAACCGCAGAATTTGTGATGGCATCTGAATTCAAATGGCGCGTATAAATACATATTTCGTTAGCGATGCTCCTCGAGGAATGAAAGGAGGGGAGGGAGGGGGGATTGGCTTTTCATTTGTTGCGGTATGTTTTTGAACTGATCCTGCAGCGCTGCTGGTAAATAAGGGTCTTTTTCTGCACAGTTCTCAATCCAATCACGTCAAAAGGGATTCAGGCATCCTCGGAGATGAACAACAGACGAGCGCAGAAGCCTCTGACCTTAACCGTGACTCATGTTTATTTACCTCGGCCCGGTTATCCCTGAGGGACGGCGGGCCCTCATCACCGAAATGGGCGCCATGATGGCTTTTTTTTTTTTTTTTTTTGTCATTGCCACTCTCGGGAACGGACGTCTCTAATGAACAAAGGAGCCTGATTGATCCGAGTTAACATTTGATTCCCGAGCAGCGCCGAGACACGCGACTCAATGTGCCGGCGTGCCGCCCGCTGCCCCCCTTGAACTTTGCTGTACACACATCTTTAATCACACTCACCTTTCCTCGTGGCTAGTGTGACTTCCAGCTTATTTGTAATTACCAAGCTCCTCGGGGGGGTTGGCTCAACAACAGGCCCGGACCATAGGTCAGGGAGAGGCACTGTAGCCGGCCATATGGGCTCCCGGCCCGGGGGGCAGGGGAGAGGGGCGGACGGCGGCGTTGGCAACCCGGGAACTCACCAAAAAAAAAAAAAAAAAAATGTTCAGAGCATTGAGATTGAATTATTCGGAGACAGGAGACAGCCTTATCGAGCAGCGGCCACATTGCGCCGACGTTTTTCACCCCGAGTTTCTATTTCCCATTTCACACCTGGACTATTGCCAGATAGGATGTGTTCAGCCACCTCGTTTTACCCCAGATTCCCAATCACCAAGCCACCAGTCAAAAGAAGGGTACAGTGCGTTATCTATCACCACCTTACCACCCGCGGCACCCTTCTCCTCCATCCCCCGAAAACACCCCCCTCCCTCTCCGCATTGTCACCCGAGCAGCAACATCACGGTGTTATTACAGATAAACAATCAATACTGCATTACAGCGTCCGCGGAGGCCAGCCGGAGTTAAACAGGCGGACGAGGAGAATAATTCAAGCCTATGTCACGGGCGGACTCCGAGCCACAAATCTTGCTCGTGAGCCGCTCGTTTATACATTCCTACGAATCCAAAACTTCGGACTACTTTCTTTCATTATCCGCAGCCATCGTTTCTTAACGTCCGAGGGTCAGCCGATACCTTTCTTTTCCTTCCTCTCCTCGCGGGTCACAGAATGAAAACTCCACTGCATTATTGGAGTAATACCCTTCTTTATAGCAAAGGTGACCACGGATATTGGAGAGCAGGGACCCATACGATCGATTTGGAGCGAGGGCTGGAAATTTTAACATGATTCCCAACCAGGCATTTTAACTCGGGGGGGGGGGGGTATCAGACCCCTCTCTTTTAATGATTGCTTCCAATCCGACTTACTACGCCGTTTCAAAAAATTCTGATGACGTCTTTATTTAGTGAAAGGAGCAGCAGGGTGGAGGAGGGGGGTGGAGAAAGGGGGTGGAGTCCCCCCCCTCACACCGCTGCCCTTCGGATGGCTGTGTGGTCCCGGGTTCTCTTCGCAGAGCTTGTTTGCAGACAAAATTTGCATCTACATTCCTCCCCCAAAAAAAGGAGGCTTTTTGTCCTGTGAAAAAAATGAAAACAAAGGCGATCTTATGAGGAGGCCCAACAAATAGTCTGCGTCTCTCCCTCTCTCCCAGACCGAGAATTAAAAACTCTTCATTACATCCTCATTCATTAGCGCCCTCCCCTCCCTCCCCACACCCACAACCTGAACACCATATGGGGCGCTCACACGCAAATAAAAGAGTTGGACTGGGCTGAATAGTTGTTGGAGACTGTTTACTAATACTGCTGCTCGCTCTGCTTTATTACAGAGCGCCAGGCGAAGAGGGGAGAAGGAGCCGAGGAGGAGGAGGAGGAGGAGGAGGAGGAGGAGGAGGGAGAGGACAGAACAGAAGGGAGAGAGACTGCCAACGTTAGATTAAAAGAAGAAGGAGGGAAGAAGAATATAAAAAAGAAAAAAAAAGAATGGCTGAGTTGATTTACACCTTCATTACTCTCCCCTAACTCTGCTTATTGCAAATCATGATGCTGCTTTATGAGCTGAATCCTCTATTACGACAAGGCCGGGAAGACGGCGCTTTAGTCCATAAAGCAACCGTACAGTAACCGCCACCCGGCAGCGCCCCGGCCCACTCATCCCGCCCGCCCAGCTGCCAGAGGGAGGAGGGGAAGACGGGAGGGGGGGGGGGTGGACGCCACCGAAACTTGTTCAGAGTGAACTAAACACACCCGGAGCTCCCTGTCCCCGTCCCGTCCTGTCCCTTCGCCAGACGCCGAAGAAGTATGACTTACGGTGAATGTTTGGGAGGAACTCCCAGCGACTGTTTAATGTTAAAATGAGTGCTGCCACGTTTTTTTTTTTTAAGTCAACAAACATGTGGAGGTGTTGGGGAGGTGTGTGTTTACCAGCCCGCTCCACCGCAGAGGAGGGAGGTGCTGCTGATTTATTTAGTGAACCTTAAGGGAGGTCTTCAGAGCACATTTTGCTCTTTTTTTTTTTCTTGCAGTGATCGAATCGTGTCCGTGAGTGTGTGTGTGTGTGTCGAGCACATCCGAGAAGCAGAAGCAGAAGAAGAAGAAGAAGAAGAAGAAGAAGAAGAAGAAGAAGAAGAAGAAGAAGAAGTGGTGGAGGAAGCCGGGGAGCAGGACCTAATAAATCAGCAGGTAGGTTGAGGCGTGTAGGTGAGCGTGGGTGTCAGTGTGCTGATGTAAACAGGGCGCGCGGGGTTGCAGGAGACACGCTGGATGGAGGGTTGTTATGTGTATGTAACACGCTGCTCCGGCCTCGGCCTGTCTGACTCCCATCTGGAACACGGTTGACAGTAAAGTTGACAGATGCTTCACCGACGTCCATTATTTATGAGACTGAGGAGATCCACACCGCATTTCACAAGTGCCTGCCTCTGCTGCTGCAGGTCGACTTCTGACATTGTATTCTTCCGTGCGCGCGCGCACACACACACACACACACACACACACACACACACACACACACACACACACACACACACACACACACACACACACACACACACACACACACTCGCTGCTTGGTGTGTTAGTTGATAAACGGGTAGCTGTATGTACACATCCACTTTTCTTTTCTTTTTTTTTTGAACTCACGACGCGTGTGCTCACGCCTTCGTGTTTGCACATTCACTCCAAGTAACTGCTCCACCTGCCTCTGTGAGGGTAACCTTTGACCTCTGGAGTGTCACTAAGTCCCCGTGGCAGACAGGCGGCCCCTCCCCAACCCCCCCAACCCCACCCCCCTCCCTCCACCCCACACCCCTCGGCTGCTGCACGGAGGACCCGTACACCGGCAGACTCCAGCTCTCTTAAAACCCACTTAGAGGCTTACAGCTGGGAGGCCCGACCATCGGATTGAATTAAGGCTGTGATTAATTGAATCTAGTGGTGAGTAACTTGAGTGACTGATGTCTCGTAGGACCAAAGGTCTAGACACAAAGCTTCAGAATAAAGCTATATCCATTCATTCGGTGACATCACAGGCAGTTTTCCGTGCGCCTCGGGCACGGATGGTTGCCTCTAATATTATTGCTTGGAGTGTCGCTTTAAGCCCATCACCACCGGCAACGCTGCTGCTGCCGCCGCCGCTCCTAAGGGCGCCGACGTTAATGAGAGGCACGATATAATTAATACAAATGGAATGTTTAATGCAATTTTTTCCATTTCAAAAAAAAAATTCCCCCGGCGTCTTTCCTAACGACGAATTGGAACTCCGTTGCATTGTCCTCGGGCGAACAATAACCCAAGTTTGCCATCGCCTTCATTAGATCAAACTCAATTATTGCAGAGCGCTCAGAGCTCTTTCCAGCACGAGGCCGTGGACTCTACCGGCTGCCGGCTCCAGCAGCTCCAAGGTCCTCTGGCAGGTCCTGCCCCGCTTGTGTTTGATGGACAGCGGCGTCAAGCAGTAATTGGAGGCCTTGGAGACCCGTACACATCCGTTTGTCAGTTATTCATGTCAAAGCACTGTGTTTCGACCGCCGGGGGTCTCGGAGAATGACCTTCTCTCAAAGGGGACAGGTTCCCCCGACTGTCTGAGGGGCGCCCTGGGTCTTATTCGGCCCCCAGACTGCAGTGAGTTGTTATTACCGCGTGTCCCGTGTTGCTGCACGAAGCTCGTATTGTGTCCTTCCCCTGAGGAATACGTGTTCCCGGCGTGGTACGCACCGCTTTTTTTGGAGATTCGACAGGTAGCTCGTGTTGCGGGGGGTCTTTTTCTATTTTCTCCCGCTCACAATGAACCATCCTAATGTTTTGAGAGGTAACTGAACAATGGCAGAAACCTCTGTTTTTCACTCCGGGGATTGAAAGTAAACAGGACCTTTGCCGATGTTGTTTGCCTGTTCATTTACAGCACCTCGAAATACGGCTCGCACATTGTACCTCGGAGAAAGAAAAAAGAAAAGGGGTGGGCGGGGTAGGTGTGTGGGGGGGGGGCTCACAAAGGCATTCGGCGGGACAATAGCGCCGCGGCGGAAACAGGCGCACAATAGAGTCCAGATATCATTCACAACGGAGACAGGAGACCATTATCTGCGGGAGGAGGGGCCCCGTCTGGAGGTGACAGGTTGGGCAGACGGAGGGATTGTGCGTACGACGCCCGTCTCCCTGAAGCCTAACCTATCAGGACGGGTTTTGTTGCGGCGCCGATGGCCGCCGGGTCGAGGTGTTACACGTCATCTGCAATAACCTGGATCATTACTCCTGGAGGCTGTTAGAGGGGAGCGAAAAAAAAAATACAAAATCACATCACTCTGCTTTCACTGCTGCCAAGAAAAACTGACACGCTAAAAGTCACGCACCTCGATATGCACACGCACGCACCGCCCCCCCCCCCCCACACACACACACACACACCTCGACTCAGCTCCCTCGACTCACAAACACACACACACATGTGTAATTACACACCCGCAATCTATCACGTATACTGTCAGCGGTGTCTGGGGGGTTAACGTGCCGAGGCATCCCAACAGCGTCCCACCAGCCAGTGTTGTCGGAGGCTGACAGCTCTCACTGCTGCCGCCTTGCAGGAGTAAAGTAAGCATCATTATCGCCTCCTCTCGCCATACCTCCCTCTCCCTCGCTCTCCATACTCGGCTTCCTTGGAAAGTCTCCCTTTCTTTTCATCCACCACTCGACCCTCTCCTCTTCACTTGCCTGCTCTTCTCTCTGTCTTCATTGTACTCCAGTCAGGCGCTAATGCTCCTTGTCCTGTAGCTGGACTCTCTGATCTCCTATTACCCTCCTGTCATCCCACAGTCAATATTACCCCCCCCCTCCTCCCACCTCGCCACCACCACCTCCAGACCAATCCTCCCGCTCTCTTTCCCTTTGCGTTTTGCGTTCAGGAAAGTCAGACAGCCAACGCTGCCACTCCGCCCACCTCCTCCAACCTCCTTCATACACTTTGCTCGTCTCCCGTACACTTATTAACTGGCTGTCATGTTCAGCAGCCTTCCCCCAGACAGTGTTTAGCGTTCCTCAGTCCACTTACTGCAGCCAGAGTTTAAGCCTCTGGGCTTTGCACAGACAGGAATCCAACTAGAGGGGGGAAAAAAGGCAGGGACCTGCGGACATGATCTGTCTGCCGCACTCACTCACTGCTTCCATCCTGAAGCAGCTGCACCTCGAGGCCGGCCGCTGGAAAACACACAACATGCTTATTTTTTTTTTTACTGTAGGACAGCAAAAGATTGACAGATTGATAAAGTACAAAAAAAATAAATCCAAATAAAACGGAAAAAAAAAAAAATCCAGCCAGAGTTCTTCAATTGGAGTTTAAAATGCAGATTAATGACTGTAAAACAGGATTTGTACTAATTCCATACATCAGGAATATTTGAAGCTGCACACCACGTTAGCAGCACGCATTAGCAAGAAGATGTCAAGATAATTTATGATGAATCAAGTTCTTCATGTTGAAAAGTAAACCTCTGCTGCAGGAAGTTGTACCCCCCCCCCCCCCACACACACACACCTTTGTTGAATTTGTACGTCAGCATCGTGGCCGAGAAACTCACGAACAAATTTCCATGAAATGTTTTGGTAGCGAGCTCAGCCTCCAGCCCAGAAAGAGAACGGCTGATTAGATTTTGATAGTGATCTGGACCTGTGATTTCTACTATTAGGTGATTATTGTCCCCCCCGCCTCCTCCCCCGACATATTGGATATAGAGATTTAATTCTAAATCCAATCCGACGGTACGCTCGCAGGGGTCAAGAAATCGATTTCACCTCAAATTTAAGACAGAAGGAGTGTTCGGTGTCCTTGAAGGTGGGTTGCCTCTGTTTTTTTGCTCATATTTTAGATGACAGAAACAGAATCCCACTCGCAGACTCAGCTGAGCATTGTGTTGGGGGTGTAGCTACAATACAGGATTTGTCACCTGCCCCCTTCGTTCCCCCGCCCTCCCCCCTTCCCGGGGCAAATGGTGTAAGAAATGAGACGTGGCTGGTGGATAGACTTTCATGCCCCTGCTTTACCAGTGTCATTTCCGCAACTCTGAAATTGTGCCATGGTCTACAGGGCTTTGTTGTAAATCACTATCTCCCACTGTCAGACCGCAGTCTGCTGCACACTGTGGATGCCTGGCTTTCTGCTGCCTCCTGGGTGACTAATATATCTTGTTAAATTGTGCTGAGAAGCGTGCGGAGAACTGTACACCTTCCCTCTTTGTACTGTGTTTGTTTGCTTGCGCCTGTGTGTGTATAGTTGTGTGTGTGCGCCTCCTTCACGATGTGTGTTAGCCCGCGTCTGTGCATCTGTGTCTACATTTCGGTGACTGAATAGGTAGGTGTGGGGTGGGGGAGTAGGGTGGGATGGGGTGGGAGGGGTGGTGGAGGGGGGATGGTATTTTTTTTAATTTTTTTTGCAAATATGTTCACTAAACTCCACAAGTCTGTCAGGCTTTGTTTGTAATTCAGTTAGATTGCTATTCGGCCAGCTTCCTCCTCCTCACCACCACTACAGTGTCGGGAGTTGTGAAGCTATCTCTCAGCCACTTCATAATTAGAAAAGCTGTGGAGCCAAGCCACAGTTTGAGAGGGGAGAGGGAGAGGGAGAGAAAAAAAAAAAAAAAGCTGTTGGCAGACTGCATTATTCAACATTGGCAGCAATTTACTGTGTCTCCCACCCCAAAGACATGAATCTAAGTGATTTCATAGTCACATCCGTCCTAGTGTGCCATACTGTATGAAGCCGCACTCTCTCTTATCACCAGTTCTTAAGCTATGCACTGTATGCTATCAGCTTCATCCAGCACGGCGCGTCCACGCCACACACGGAGCGTCGCATCTCCGTCCAGCCGCTTTGAAAACAGATTTACGAGTATATTTCTTTGTAATTGGCGTTCCTCTACACAAAGCGAGGAGAGATAATTACCCATTGTTAAGTGAGGTATAAATTGTCTGATCCAAGTGTATTTATCTTCTCAGCACACCAGAGTAGCAGAATAGGCCTTTATGGGGGGGATGGCGAGATGGGAGGGGGGAGGGAGGGGTGGATTTATGCATAGTCTACAGTGATGTTTGACTCTCCTGGCCACCGTCCAGCTCTCAAATCTCTTCGGCCTGAAACCTGTCGAGCAGCAGCAGCCGCCGCCGCAGCTTAACCGTATCCCGTCTAATTCTTACGTCTTTTTTTTTTTTAAGTCGGGAAAATTCAATCTGGGACTCGGGTTGACCTTCAGAGGGTTGACGTTTGACCCCCCCCCCCCCCCCCCCCGACGCAAATAGCAATTTAAATAGAAACTAGACCCTGACTCGGAGAAGTACGTCCCGCCTTATTTAGGTTCCCGTTCTCCACAAACGGGCGTCTCCGGAGGGAATCCGCCTCATTAGCGAGGAGCAGTTGTTGAAGTCGCCACCGTGCCTCGCAGACACTTTGCTCTAATGGTCACCGGAAGTCCGGAGAAATACAAAGACACACGTCACAGGAAGGGAGAGGAAATTCAAATCTGCCATTTTGCCAGGAGGTGGTGAGGAAAGTCAACCAGGAAAAGAGAAGAAAAGAGGTTAAGAAGAAGAAGAGGAAGAAAGGAGAGACGCCTTTAGTTGGCTGGCAGGGAAAGTAGCAACTCCAGATAAATATTTGGCACTAGAACATCTTCGGAGGAATCCCGGAGCACTCGCAGTACAAACAACGTCATGATTTATTATCACATCATACAGACCGTGACTAATGCACTCAAACAATCAAGGTGCATCTACGCAACTACAATGCCCAGGGGTGCTCTCTGCTACTGACTTCAAACATTTGTAAGCAAAGCGCACACACACACACACACACACACACACACACACACACACACACACACACACACACACACACACACACACACATTAGAGCCACTCGCTGTGCATGCAGGCTCAACAAATGTCCACAAGCATCCAAAACGCACAAACGGTGGAGGGAGGCAGGCCGCAGACATCACGATGGGGGAGGGAGGGGGGGGAGGTGGGGATGATCGGATAGTGCTTCAGCTCAGGCAGCGGGCCACTGGGATGTGATTTTATTAGCTCCAGATGTACACAGAGGACTAGAAAACTAGACAAACGTTCAATATTATGAGCAGGACACATCAAAACGATGCCGCCCATCTGGAGCACAAATAATGTAATCAACTCGGGTCACCGGTCATCGTAGTCTGGCCGTCGGGTAAACCCCACCATCCGCTGACGTCAGCGCTCTGCAGGGACAGGCCGGAGCCGGCCGGGGCAGATCGGGACCGCGGCTTTTTTGGAATATCCCCTAAGCTGCTGCTGCACATGACCCGCAGGAGTGAAGATATACGGGAGAGCGGAGGGACAGATGAAACGTGAGGGGGACGGTCTATTGTAATCGCAGCGCTGCTTTAAAACACGCTGATGGCTCTGATGCCTGTCAAATCAGCTCTGCAAATTTCACTTTTCACAACTTCATACTGTAAACACATACACACCATGCACTGTATGATCCCGACACACACACACACACACACACACACACACACACACACACACACACACACACACACACACACACACACACACACACACACACACACAGAGGGACTCCATGTGCAGTCTTTAAATATTCAATACCTGCCGTGTTTTCTGTACGACTTTGATCAGCCACAGATTCCCACTCTGTCCCTTTCATCTCTGAACTTCAAACCAGCGTGAAAAACCTGGACCACAAAAAAAACCTGTTCTGGTTTCAGACAATCTCCTTTTCTCGCCGAGCTGCTTTCTGCCGTACAAAAACAAGCAAGAAGTTGTTCCCGTAACAAACCAAAAAAAAAAAAAAGACAAGCGGTGAGGTTTACCTGGAATGGAAAGCTTCCCGTCTCTGGAGCCGATATCGTCTCCCCGATAAGACCGAGTCCTTGTTTGTGATTTTAAAAGTATGTGTGCAGAGGAGGGCTTATTGCGGAATATTCTCCGGGTAGTTCAACAACTTCTCGGCCACCTTCAGGCGCATTACCTCAGGCTTGCTGTGAGCCAGCGCAATAACTAACATGGATCAATCTGCAGGCAAACAGGAAGGACACTCAAACTTTTGCAAGCACTACATTCAATTTCCAGGATTGGCCGGGCCTGTTAAGACTCATTACACCTCTCCCACTCACTGTCAATACCTGCTACTTTTTTTTAGTAAAACAGCTAAGTTAATCCCTTTATAGCCCGCCTGCATTATTCAGTGACACCATTAAATATTCAGAGCCACATCACTGATATCATCTTGTTGTCAATAACGCTGGAGGACATGTTGTTTTTAGAAAACTTGAGTCCACTCCAGGAGTGCACTCCCGGAAAAAAGAAAACACAGGGCCTTGTGAGCTGATCTCTAACAGCGGTATATATATTAAGAAAAAGAGGCAGCAGAGCATCACAGCGCGACTGCAGGCAGCCACAGATCGACAGTCATCCGCCTTTATCAGAGCATGCTGTCCCACCTGCATCGATTCGCATCCCGTGGATTTTGCCACCGGCTGCAGCAGAGATCATCGAGAGGAAGAGAGGGCGGAAGAATCAGCTCCACAGATAGAGTCAAGCGAGCGTTGGAGAGGCCTGAAGTTTCAGGCGTGACAAAATAAGATAAATAAAAAGGAGGCAAAAAGGTGTTGTTCCGGAGTCTGGGCCTGCACGATCGCATCACCTCCAGCGTGCTGCGTCGTGCACGACCCCCTTTGTACCAGGAGGGGCAGCGGTGTCGGTGCTCCATCGACGCATGAATAACAATTTACGCACGGAGCCTTTTATCAAAATACCAAAAAAGTTGATGATGAACCCGCTGGCCACCGATTGACCCACCCCACCCCCACGCCCCCACCCGCTGTAAATTCAATGAGCAGGCTGTGGACATGAATACAAAATAACTTCCGATTCAAACTCATCTCCAATAGAAAGCCCGAAGTTATTCCACTAATTAGGTTCATACAAATATGGATTCTCGCTTCGCTTGTTTTTGTTGTTGTTGTTGTTGTATTTCTATCTGCAGAGCCTCTTTTTTACAGGCGACACAACTATTACGCATTGGACCATTGAGCGTGCGAGCCACCCGGAGCACCGCGGCTCGGACAATTCAAAACGCCGCAGAAGTAACTGCTCTGCGCTCGAGCCGCGAATCTGGCCACAAAAAACAACACCAAATGTCCCCACAGCGGACAGAAGTTGGAAGCAAAAAGCTCCCCCGGGCTCACCTGACGATGAAGTTGAGTCGAGGAGGAAAAATGGTCCCGCGGCTCGCGACAAAAAAGGACGCCCGCCGGAGCCAAGTGTATCCGTTCGCTGCAGCTTTTGTTCCCCGTTGTTCCACCTCAACTGCGCGTCTCAGTCGCGCTGCATCACTTCTCGCTGTGGATGTCAGGGAGGCTGAGAGGCTGTGAGGGGGACTCAACCCTCCCATTGGCTGCCATTCACAAGTCCCCAGCAGAACACGGCGAAGGGGAGGAAAGAAAAAAATATATATATATTAAAAAAAAACAAAAAAACCCAGAGAGACAGAGACACAGATGACCGACAAAAACAAAAGGAAGATGGGGGAACCGAGATTAGAGCTCCGGTGGGGGTGCGTTTCAGAGAGATGTTCAAGTTTAATAATGAGCCGAATGTTTTTTTGTGCACGCGCTTTCTTTAACATCTGCATAATCCCTGATTAACAGTTGCAAAGTCAGAGGTTGTCTGGAATCTATCCACAAATGATTCTTTTTGAGTAAAAGGCATCCAGTAAAGACGCTGCTTCCTTTAAAAAACAACAACCTGTAAACCATAGATCATGTTTGATTACAACACATAATTCCATTGAAGAGACTGTATGAAGTGACTCCTGCATCATACAAATGAGCATGTTTTTGTTGTTTTAGTTTTTAGTTGTCTTTTTGCATCCCAAATTGAGTTGCAAACTAAAATCGACTCGATTGTGACTATAAATCAAATCTGTGGACTCAATAAATAATAATGCTGCTGCAACTGTCACCATACAGTTACTATTACTGCACGTGACCTGCTAATAGCAGCCTAGCATTGCTGCTTCTATATCCTGCTAATACCAATACTACTACTGCAAGGAAGGTTATTATAGTAGGAGGAGCAGTATGCACCAAATAATGACAATAATGAGCTGTTTACGTATTAGCTTACACCTTTTCTAAGTGTAACAGGAAGGTTGTAGTACTGAGTTTGAATTGGAAATTGAATTTAAAAAGGCGTTAATTCAACTTCATGGTCATTTTGGAGGTTATCGTGCATCAACTTTACAAAACAAAAACAAAACACGTCCATACTATAACTGCTGTTTTGAAAAAAGTAGACCAAGCTGATTTTTTTTCAACTGGCCTGTGGGTTAAGTCTGGTTGCATGAAAACTTCATCTGCATGCTGCTCATCATGTCAGATTCTCCCTTTTTCTTTTTTCTTTTTTTAAGAGGGTTGGCTGGAAATCTGTTTAGCGGCCAAGCCTGTAAACTGTGGGCTTTTTAGAGTAATCAAACTAATGCAGATCATAAATATTTTATCCAGCGCGCTGCCCCGACCAGATTACCCACTATAATCTGTTGTATTTTATATCTTTGCGTGTGCATATACATGTCAGAAACTGGTATGTAACTGGTTCAGTGCTTTTTTTTAATTTTTTTTTAAATAACACAACAAACTTGTTTTGTCATATTTATCATACTGGAATAATGATATTTTCACAACTAAGCAGGTGCAATTTCAGCTTGTCGTTTGGAGCGACATCAAGCCGCATATAGGAAGCTTTCATACATAAAAGTCAGATTGCAACAGACATAGGTGCTATCTTTAGCTTTGTTAGCTTTCGACAGCTTGTTTGAGAGAACAAAAGGAAAGTGCAAAGTGGAACTTTTCAACAGCGGGATGTGGATGTTTTGATGAGCGGGTCGCTCCCTTAATAAAACAAACGTCACGTTTACTGTATGTGGAGGCGATGGATGATCAAAGACCGACGATCGACTGGACTGACACGTACACACGTTTGATAATACCGTTGGAGAGCACGATGTGGTGTTTAGTTTTATGTGGTCCACTAACACAAGCGTAGAAGGTGGTAAAGACTGTAACGCAACGCAAAGAAGTGCCAAACGCTTTGAGGCTAAAAAAAAATACAAATAAAAAAAGAATAGAAGTAAAATGCAATCAAAAACAACAACGTGTAGGTAATCATGCTGGTCTGATCATCTCATTATGAACAATTAATCAAACACGTGTGACTGTGTGAGTCACAACCCTTCAGCCAGCGGTGACCTTTAATATAAATCCAGTGGAGCCGAGTCGAGTGCCAACGTTACAGTGGGATTACGTGTTGAATGTCAGTCCAAGCGCATACTGTCGTCGAGGTACGGGGGGAAAAAAGAGGCAAACATCGCGCCGCAATCAGCCACGTAATCAAGTCGCGATGTCGAGAAAGCAGTTCGGTCTCATTCTGTGACAACGAGATAATGAAATCACAAATGCAAAAAAAAGTATGATTTCTCAGGATGAGGAGATAATTAGTGTGGCGTGATGTCATGTATAAAATAAAAATGAGCATGGGCTTATTTCATATTCCTTCAGAAGACATTTGTCACGTGAAGGATATATTATCACCAATATGTGGGAAAGGAGACAACAAAATCTCAAACTCTTGACACGCACATCTCGTCCTCTCATTTATCATTTATGTCACATGACTTTCGACACTTAACGTGTCTTAAAGGAGGCACGAGCCACAAAGCACATGTCGTCCCTAATAAAAATGCAGCGCACATAAAATGTGCAATATGAAGACGGACGGGGGATCTGCAGGCGTTTATGGTTTTTATGGTCTCAATTTTTTCCCCCTCTTTTTCCGAGCCAGAGACCCCATGCTGTGCATGCGTTACCACCCATGCAGTGTTTGTGTCATGATGACCACTGACTGCTGTTAGATTCATGAGTTTAATCCCTGGAAGCACTCCAAGCATCCACTTTGCTGCCGTCCTGTCCTTTCAACCAAACGTCAAACTCTTGCCTATAGCGCAAAATGCAGCGAGCCAAAGGGATGTCTGCATTTGGCATCACGTTCTATCAGGAGATCAGCCCGAGATGAATAACCGCTGCCCTTGACTGCATCATTGCTACTGAATGAGTTTAAGCCGCCTCGGTATTTTGTGCAGTTTATTTAACGGCCTTGCCCTCACGTGAGCGTTTCACTGCAGCGGACGCAGCCTGCAAAACAGCCGTCCTTGTCCCCGATGTGACATTTGGAATAAAACCGCATAAATGCGGTGCTTTGTTTTGTAGTTAGTGTCTGTTGTGCGTTTCACAAATGAACACCGACACACTATTACTGAAGGAAAGTGTCCGGAAAAAAAGCTGCCTTTAAGAAGGACTTCATATCAGAGGAGAAAGCCCAGATATTCATCCTCATGTGTGACTTTACGGCAAAGAAAATGACATTTATGGGACACCGAGTTAGACAAGGGACGTGGCGGACAACCTCTGTAGAATTTTGTACTCCTATTATTCCTGACAGCAGAGGTACTTTAAAGTTGGTAAGAATAAAATAAAATCACAGGCACTCTCAGCTTCTTTTTCCATATTTCATTAAGATGGGTCTCACCTCACCGGAGAGAATACGACGATAAAAAAAACAGAAGAAATTTAACCACTCCAGCCTCCCATTTTCTTTCTTTCTTTCTTTCTTTCTTTAAAAAAAAAAAAAAAAAAACTGATTAGAATTCATAACTTGGTGGTTGCTGGTTATATGCTGGCTATTTTTGGTTTCCTGTATTGTGAAACGAACGGGGAGGAAATATAGCAGTAATGAGAGCAACCTCTTTTCATTTGATTCTATTTTATTGGTATCTGCTGTACATTTTTACTGTTTTCATTCAGCTATCTATCTATCTATCTATCTATCTATCTATCTATCTATCTATCTATCTATCTATCTATCTATCTATCTATCTATCTATCTATCTATCTATCTATCTATCTATCTATCTATCTATCTATCTATCTATCTATCTATCTATCTATCTATCTATCTATCTATCTATCTATCACCAACCGTTACAATAGCAGAGCACAGTAATATTAATATTAATATTAATATGAATATTAATATGGAACAGTGTTTCCATGACAGTGGGAGGTCAGTGAATGTATAAAAACAACTACATTTCTTATAATCCCAGGTGTCACTCTCCCTTCTCCACCTGTGCCACGACCACGTCAGCTTGTAGCAGCAGCTAGCACTGGCCACTAATAATAAAACTGTATTTCGAACTCACCACAAGTCACGTTTAATCTCGCGAGATTCTGTGAGATCCCCCCCACCCCGCCCCGCCTCGAACCTGTATTATCAAAGTATTCACAACCTTTTAAATCTTTCGTTGTATCTGCTGTCCCCCCCCCCCCCCCCACGTTAAGACCGTATAATTTAAACAAAAAAACAAAACTACTCCCAACAGGAGGAACATGTGCCGCCATATTTGTCGCGGACTATTTTCAGTTGTGGATTTGCAGCGATTTGGTGAACTAATTAGAGCACCAGGCTGTTGTATACGGGATTTATTTGTTAAATAAACCGCATTCATATGAAGGAGTAACGCTAACCCAGTGGTACACTGCGCCTCACTGATGTGTTTTTAATAGGTTTTGGACAACAATGGAGCTCACAGGGCCTCATTCTCAGCAGCATTATGTGTTTTAGAAGCTAAAGTACTAATCACTGACATTAGCAAAGATACAGCAGATGTCCATTTTGGCCTCTTT
Source organism: Brachyistius frenatus (assembly GCF_029030835.1). Taxonomy (NCBI): domain Eukaryota; kingdom Metazoa; phylum Chordata; class Actinopteri; family Embiotocidae; genus Brachyistius; species Brachyistius frenatus. The sequence continues at coordinate 1,025,174 of NW_027210664.1, read as the reverse complement.
TCTTCACTCAGTTTGTTAACTCTTTTATGTCTGTTGATCCAGAGATAAAGTGACACGGTCCGTGTTTACAGAGCAACAATGGACACTTTCTTTTCGAAAAAGAAAGAAGAAGCATCGCTCACGCTGCCATTTGTAAAACGCTCACGCCGCCATTAACCAAATAAAAGATAGCTAAAGTACAAAAAAAAAAAAAAGGACAAACGATTGCTATCATAAATGTGTTTTATTCCCTTTAGAGCGTCATTATGTATGATTAAGTCGACTTATCTTTTTATTATGCGTTTCTTTTTTATGGGTGAGAATTTGAGCTGTGCTGTGGCAACCCCACCCCTCCACCCCCCGCCTCCTCCACCCCAAAAAGAAAAGGAAATCAATAGGTCTCCTTTTAGACACGCGGAATCCTATAAACAATCCCAGAAAAAGATCAATACGCTACAGGAAAGTGAACAAGGGAGCACAGAGGAGTCAGGCGCCCGAGCACCTCGTATCACAGCTATCACAGTCTTCTTTAAAGAATATCAGATACGCTGTTGTTTCTGTGGGGCAAAGATATGTTTTTGTTGTTGTTGTTGTTGTTTTTTTTTTATCAACATAGTTTCCAAACTCCTAAGAGAAATAAAAACACTGCAAAAATGTTTTAGACTCGGAGGACATAAATATTCACGACGTCGCACATGATGCCGCGTCTCATGCATAAAGCTGGAACTCCAGCGCCTGTAACGTCGACCGTATTTTTTTCTGTCATTTCCAGGCGAGACGAAGCAACGCTTAACACGAGGAAGCGGACCCGGTCCCCGGCCTGTTCACGGCGCATATGCAGTACATTGTGTAATTGTCCTTTGGAAGGCAATTTCTTGAATCAGTGCTCTATTTCCAGTAACTCACACTTAAAAACAGCTGATGGTCACAAGTTTTCCACTGCATGGAAGATTGTTTTTCTCCATTGCTTAGGGCTCTGAGCTTAATATTAGTTTGACATGGCTGTATGATGCAGATTTCCTTTGAGTGCTGACCGAGCTTCGTCCTCCCGAGTATGGGAAAACTAACAAAAAACAACCTGAGGTAATCAGACAGACAGATAAAATGGAAATGCTCCAATTTTGCAGATACTGATGAGGTAAAAGTTACAACAGGCGGCAGATTAAAGTTAAAATGAACAAAGGCAGATCAAAATGAAGTAGTGGAATCGCTTCTTTTTCTTTTGAGAGAGATTTTGGAGTCACTTATCCCACCTTTTGCCAGCCAATGCGGAGCTGAAAATAAGGCCCGAGTTAAGTGCCATGAGGGCTATTCACACGAAGAATGCCTCTATAGCTCCTCTAATGACTGTGGAACATGTGACATTATCTTTAGTACATGCGAAGGAATAAGGGAACTGCTGCGCACGACTCTCTGCAGAGTGCAATTATAGCGACTATCCTTTCATTTACAATTCTGCTGTAGAGCTGATCCGGGAGAGAACAATATGTAGCCCACCGTAATAATGATGGCACTCAGATGATAACGTTTGGTTGCAAGAGGAAAAAAAACTCGGTGTTCAAGGTTTCAAAGGCTCCTCGAGAAAATGGTGGTCAACCCAGCATCCAAGTGACAAAGGAATGTTTTTAAAAGGGCTTTTGACTACCTGAATATTGCTGAAAGGAAGAATATGTAACTTTTGAAAGAGGAGCTCTTTCACATAAAAAAAAAAAGTATAATTCACAAGCAACAGAAAAGCCCCTGCGTTGAAGCACAAATATTCAAGATTTGTCACAGAAGTCACTATCTAATGAGGTAACCTACATACATAGCATGTAGAATTTAGTATGCCAAAAATACCAGGATGTTTTACAGTCTGCAGGCCAGCATGCTTCTCAGGCTGTTGTGACCCACAATCCTTTGCAGCAGAAGCTACGTCACATCAACTGAGCCGCAGAGAGAGTTGGTGGCGCCATGGCTCCGCCCGCAAAAGGAAGAAGAAGATGATGAGGGTCAAAGTTCACGGATCATTTTCATAACAGTAGTATGCATACTCCATGCAACAGTACATACTTTTTAAGGGTAGCTGCAGTAAACTTTACTAAAAGTAAAAAGAAAAAGTATGTGATTCAGCTGTTCGGATCTCTGAGTGGTTCAGAACACAAACACAGCTGTAATTACTGCTTAGTGTCCTGCAGCGTCCACTTGTCACGTGCCAATACCTTCCTCGCATGCAACATGAGCAAAAGACTCAAAGGCAAAGACGGTTTGAGTGGTTAGGCATAAGATTATATTGAATAAAAGGCACTGAGGAAAAGTTTAAATTCTGGTATTTTCTTCAGCAACTTCCAACTGATCAACTTTCTTTTATAATGACCAAGGAGTTGTTGTTGTTTAATCTAGTTTACAGCATGCTACAGTGCCTCCATATATATATACAAAGTGGTTAGCATGTTTTAATAGGACACTGGCATGGGCACCTAAGCATACACTGAAGCCAATTAAAGAGTGGATCTGCATGCTAACACAGAGACAGACTTAGAGCTGTTTCTTCCATGCACTTTTATTTATTTATTTTTTTACTAATTTGGAAGACTGATAAGGTCTCTCCACCTGCGTTTGGCCTCTATGTGTACATACAAAACATGTCGATATGGCTTCCTCTGGTAATGCCCAATAATGACGTGACCTTTTTCAAGCTTCAGCAGGAAATTATTAGCGAAATAGTGATGCAGTTGTTTTTTTTCCTCACGAGGCAGGGATTATGATCTGTTCGGCCATCTCCTTTCGGTTCCCACACCCAAATATTCTGATTACCCTGCTCTGAGTGGGGATTGGTGCTATATGCAGACGGAAAGCAGAGCAACAACAGTTTCTGGAAACCCAACTTGGTGCAGATTTTCTGACAATAATCACCATAATTCTCTGCTGACAGAATGGCAGCCACACCTCATGCTGATCAGCAGATTAGTCAATGGGAATATTTTAAAGGATTCTCAGCAACTCATGGAGGCCAAGAGACTAATTTATCCCAGATCATGATCGCTTTACTGGCAAGCATTTACACCGCGAACAAAGAAATATTGCAAAGATGGGACTTTTTTTCAGACGAGTTTGAGGCAAATCATCTGGTCTCAATTGTCGTGTTCATTATAAAAAAAAAATCTAATGGAATAGCTTGAAAATGTCTCGACTTTTGCTCCTTAGAAGTTCTCACAGTCTCTCTCTCTCTCTCTCTGCAGCTAAAGCTCACCAGGAGTGCCAGTTTTTAAAAGGGTGGGGGTTGGCACTTTGAGCCAGTTCAGTTATGCCGTTAAATAAATCACAGCGAAGCATTTGAAAAGGATTTTAAATGGCATTTGGAGCCGGATTTGAAGACCTCATGCTCCACAGAAACAAAACAAAAAAAAGAAGCAGAATTGGGAACCACACTTCGGGCCACCTCGACCATAGTGAGGGAGAAGTGTCACACGGGGGGGGGGGACTGTATCAAACATGTGAAATTTGCCAAGGTGGAGTTTATGTTTGTATGACACTGTGACACCCTGTGTTTATTAGCATGCAACCTCATCTTTTTGTATTCCTAAAAAAAAAAAAACTCCCCTCCCCGTCCCGGAGCTGAATCCTTTCCACCTCTTTTTAACGGCGGGGGCGGGGCGTCCGGGGCGTCCGGGGCGTCCGGGGCGTCCAGGCATGCTCAGTGAGCAGAGCTAATCAGCCAAGCCGAGCCGTGTCCTCTGACGGAGAGAAATCCGTCTCCCTGTTGGAGTGCGGCTGCAGATGAACTGGTGGTGCTCTGGACTCCGGCGGGGGTATGGAGGTGTGGATGAGCGTGCAGAGGAGGGGAGGAGGAGGAGGAGGAGAGGGGGGGAGAGGGGGGATTAGCCTCACATCTAAACAGTTTTGTCATGTCACATTCTCTGTTTTCCACAGATTTGGCAGGAAATACACAAACAAAGCGTCCCATTAAATGACGATAATGTAACTTCCTTCAGGATTCGGCAAAGGTGTGTGGGAGTTCGTTCGCCGTCTCTGCGGACGTTTCAGCAGCACAGCTTCATGATTATGTAGAGATATAAATTCAGCAATTCACAATTTAAGATGATATTCAAAGCCTAATAGTTCCTTCTATGTAGATATGCAGCTCTGCAGGTTTCTCTGGTAATTGGTGCTAACATCTGAAGACTATGTAGGCATACAACATCTGAGATGCTGCTTCTTTCCAGCAGCAAAGGCAGAGAATGGATTCTATCACAGCATCAAGGAACCAGAAAGAATATTAAAAAATGCAGGATTAGCATTTTAACATCGTATCCAGGCAGAGCGGATAAATGGACACTGACTGCTGGAGATTAGTTGTTCCTTATTTGGATGTGAGAGCATTGGGAGATAGAGGCATCTAAGACAACACAGTGACCCTTAGTGAAGCAACAGAAAAAACAGTGTACATTTTGACGGCATCATAAATCACGGGGCTCGTGGCAGGCAGCCCAATTGTGCTGCGAGGGCAGGTTGAAGCTCCCGTGTCCCCTGGCTGTGTCTGAAGAAAGAAGTGGAACGGCAAAAAAAACATGTCTGCTCTCCTCCGTCTCTCTTCTTCTTTTTTTCTTTCTTATTTCTATCAGCTCCGATATCTCGGTGGGCGGGGCGAGCGCTCCTAGTCACGGTGCAGTCACAATGCTGCGAGCCTTTGCGGCGTTTCTTCGAGGGAGAGTTGACAAAGTACGGACACCAAAAAAAAACCGGCACATGATACTTCGAGTGCACGAGATTTAGCACGGTTGAGACGCACTGAAACGCACTTCTGGGAGGAAGTCTTTTAACTCGGACAGAGACAGAGATGGAACATGAAAGTACTGTAAGAGTGAGAGAGAGAGAGAAAAGAACAGGCGGTGAGAGTTTGCCAAAAAAAAGAATCTAAGTCAGACTTGGTGTGTGGGTTTGGAGAAGGAGGCCGGTGCGAAATCATCTTTATCCTGAGACTGGAAGTCTCCAGGCTTAGCGATCACAACAAACATGGTCAGCCCGGGTTTCGGCTTTGGGTAAGATGACTCCGGGGAGAATGGACAGTGGGAGGAGGCCTTGGATGCTTTTCCTTCTCCTTTTCCTTTTTCTGCTCATCCCCCCCTCCCCACTACCAACCCACTCCAGGAGCTGTTGACGTGGGCCATCACGGGGAATTTGTACAGTCTCATTGCAGTCGGAGGGAAGGATTAGGCCTGAGCTCAACCACAGATGGACTTAGACTGCCCCCTATTAATAAATCCTCCTGTGATGCTGTATATTCATCTGGACATTTTTTTTTTCTTCCCTCTTTTCTGAGTTCCAAGCAGCGAGTGGACACGAACACAGCGGCATGCTAATCTGCCCGATATAAAAGTTACAGAGAGAGAGAAAAAGTGACATGACAAATTGAAAGAGGGTACAGGGAGCGAGGGGAAAGGGAAAAAAAATGGCCTTCTTCTTCTTTTGCATAATTTGGTTCCTATTAGCGACATCATTCAGTGGGTTTTTTCAGATGATAATTTGGAAATCTGGGGTTGCGGCGCTAATCCAGCGGCATTACACTTTACCGAGGGATTACTGAGTGACAACTTCAAGTGAAACGAAAGATGTAAGGGCCTCTTAAGCCGTGTTCCTATTAAAAGCCACAGTGCGGCGTGACACTGTGGCAGGCTTCATTGCACACTTGCCAACTAGTTGGGGATATATATCCCCTGATAAACGCTCCAACGCTCGTAGGGATTTCTTCATCTTTTTCTTGGTAATTTTATTTTTTATTTCTTCGCCCTCTGCATTCAGACATTTTTCAAATTATTTTTTCAGACTGGCTTTTATATTTTTGTAGGTTAGTGTTTGGTCGGGGTGATTTCAGGGCTTGTGGTGCAAAGGTTGTGTGTTTAAGACCTGACAATTTTTAAAAGGGGGGAAGGCTGAAAGTATTTTTTTTTATTTATTTATTTATTTTTTTTCCCATGTCAACCTCCCTGATGCTACTTTGCTATCTGAGGAGGCAGTGAAGTCATTTAAAGCTTCATCCAGGTGACTGCTGAACACAGTTTAATGAGTTTTTCCCTCCTCCAGCCACCTTAAATTCTCTCAGGTGTTCATAGAAATTTACAACATCTTTAAATCATAAGCTCGATTTATGTCAATTTGAGGTTTCAGTTTTGTAGCTTTTCTTTTTAAAAACATTGTACTCGACAAAATCTGTGGTAAACAACAGGTTACAACAAGCAACCACTTTTAAAAAAAAGTTATCTTAACCACTGTAATTATAATTATGAAAGCGAGTATCACTAAAATATCAATGCAAATACTTCATATGTTTTAACTTGGACTAACTAGCCCCACACTGCTGCAGTCTGACACCTGTGCAGGTGTTATCTCAGCGTGAATGGAAATAAAACAGACTGTTGACGGAGCGAAAAGCGTCTTCGTGGGACACAAACTGCAACACGAGAACAATGCTACTGCTTTATTCAGCTGGCGAAGCAGCAAAGCGTGTAATACGATGCAGAAGCGTCATAAACTGCAATACCACCGAGTGCCACTAGAGGTTGACTCAAAAAAAGCCTCCATAAACTCCCATTCAACTTTTCCCATGAAATACAAAGTCAAAACATTTTTTCCTCAAGTACATTCTGTTTTGCTCGCTAACGTTACTCTTCATTAGTTTCCTGGCGGTCCAACTGATCATAATCCCGTCATTAATTAGAAAATTTGCTTCAAAAAGCCGTGTTTTTGGAGACGACACCGACACGCTGTCCTGTACTGTGTATTTCCCATTGGCACGTTAGCTTTAGCTTCAGTCTGTACAAAAGCATATATAACCATAATCTGCATATTTAAGACCATTTAACGTGATTTTTGTTTTAAAACAAGTCAGCCGAAACCACTATAAAGTCAGCAGGAGGCAGCGTTTAAACAATTAACTCATGTAGCCAACATTAACGAGTCACAGCGAATAAAACGTGGCGTCAGAACCGGTCGGAGGTCGGTGGTTAGAAATGAGAGGCTTTTTGTCGACATCTCTCCAAAATCAAAGAAAATAATAATAGATTAAGCAAAGTCAATTATTATATATATATGTTTAAGAAAATCTTCTGAAATAATTTCATTTTTTGACGTGGACACCGTGAATGTGCACATTTACTGCCTTGTAAAGTAAATACTTTAGGAGTAGCAACTACCATGTTTTTTTTTCTCTCCTTTACAGAGTAAACAGAGAAGCAACACTAACAGCCATTACTTTCCCATTATCTCCACATGGGGTGATATTGGTGTCCTGATGAAATGAGTCGGCCTCCTAAGGCGTGTGCTGTATGCAGAGATCAAAGAGACCCACAGGAGGGTTAAAGCAGGGGAAGAAGTGTGCATCTTAAAAAAAAAAAAAACAACAACAAGAAAAAGGTGTTGATTTTTCCACAGTGACCTGGATACACGGCCAGTTCAAGACGCATCGCCTGCCTCTGCTGTCTCCTGACTGCGTCCCCGGGGAGGGACAAAGTAACTGTTCAATCCCAGGTAATTAACTTCACCACGACCCAGGGAACGCTCACACCAGACACCACAATCCTTTAAGCACAACACTCCATTAGTCATATCCCACAAGGCCTTGCAAATGGCAGGACGAAAAAACAGGGGCCATGCCGGGGGCTCGTCCTGCCCATATAATCACCGACACACTGAGGCAAAAATATGTCTATTAACCCGCGGATCATAATGATAGGCTGTGTGTGTGTGTGTGTGACGGATACAGAACAAGTTGGGATAATTTTTGCTTTATCAGTATCAGTTGGCACATTTCTTTCTTTTTATTTTTTTTATTGTTTTGCTTCCCCCATGAGGTCAATTTTCACAAGGCATACATATAATTTAGCGCTGTAACATTAATCAGCATGATGCATCAAAAAATAATGCAGATCAAGTCCGAAAAAATTAAAAAGGAACAAAAACAGAAGGGGAGGCAGCGCTGAATCAGGTCCTCGGTGGAAAATGGACAGGTGCTGTTCGGTTAGATGTAAAACGCAGGAGAAAACTCTTTAAACGCACATCAAGAGTGGCTTATTAGCTGCTCTTCCTGCATGATTTCCTAATTATACCCAATATATCTCATTACAGAACTGTAACTACAAACATGTCTGTAAATTTCTTATCTTTTACCACACGTGGGACACCATTTCACACATGTAGTTATATTTTACATAATGTGATCTGTGCAACACCGCAGGGAAGAAAAACACCTATTTTGCAATGTTACTGAGAAGAACCAGGAATGCTAGAAATCAGTTTTCAGATGGGGATACATACATGATGAAAACTCACGATGCACAGTAGGCTCAAAGGTTCCCTTCGTTGGCCAAACACATGGGTTTAATCGTAATATAATTTAGTTTCTGCAATGCAAAATACAGTTATTAAGCTGCCAACTGCTCCGCTGCATTCACCAACTACTTCTTTTAGAGTGGTCTTGTTTTCTACAGTAGGTCAGAGGGGACAAATGTGACTTCTCATGGCCACTGTAGACACATTTGCAAAATTTTTTAGTTGGCTGCAATCTACAACCTCACCACTAGATGCCAGTAAATCCTTCGCCGCTCCTTTAAGAGCCGGACGGCCGAACAATGAGCTATAATTGATCATAAAGCCGAGCTGAGCTGCAGCTTGTCAATTCTCTGTAATTTCAGCACCGTCAGCCGCATATTAAGAACTGTTTTGACATTATCTTTGAAAAAGTTGGTAAACCTGATTATAGTCGCTTAGACTCAGCGATGTGAGCCCTTCTTCCACCCTCACCACCGTCTGTATTTACAGTACGACGGTCTGCTGTGACAACCCTGTCAAGATGATGCAGCTCTGCTTTCCTTCCAACGGCCGCTTGCAAATCATTTAAAACAAACATAATTTTTGGCTGCCATATTTTCAGCCCCTGTGTTAAAATTACATTAGTGTGTCAGTGTACAAAGAAAGTGCGGAAGACACAATGACTCGCGGACCCATTTACAGCCACTTCGATTAAGACTTGTTTGGCGAAAAGCAACAACAACAGGCGTAGGTTGATAAAACTGCTCAGTACAATACAGTTAACGCAATCAAAGCGTCAGCTAAATCATAAAAAATTATATCTCTGTGTATCCATAAAAATACATAATGTTCAGATCAAACTATCGGAACGACTTTCATGCAGCCGTTTGTTGCTATATAAACAAAATAGCCTCAACATGCTTGATCTTTCCTATTAGAGGACCTCCCCCCCCCATTCCCCCACCACACCCCCGAGTGTAAAACAGAATGTATTCTGTCAATAGAATATCTGCAAATGTCAAAGCGGCTTAAATCAAACAGCTTATTGAAATTTCAATGCGACTGTATGGCTGACTCTAATGAGGTAAGAAAAGAACAGCGTCTCTCTGACTGTGCAGCAGTCCGACCAATTATCAGACTTCCCTGCTGCTGAACCATGGGAGAAAGTCCATAGGTGATGGTGGCGAGATCGAGGGGAGGCCACGTTGTTTAAGTGAGAGAGAGAACAGATAATGGACTTGGAGCTTCACACCCCCCCTCAGTTTCCCACCCCCGACGCTCTCAGAGAAGACAGGGGCTTGGTGTTTCTGGCTGACAGTCTTCAGAGAGCCGGGCGTGTGATTTGACTGTACGTGTCAAAAGAGAGTTTGATTGTCTTTGGGAATGTTTTATTCATTGCACGGGGCTCGGTTTGCTGCTGCTTACCTTCCTTATTTATCTATTTTTTTCTTTTCTGATTTGCTGGCAAAACAAGTCTGTCAGACGACATAATACGGGATAAGCAGCAACTTGCATACGGTAAAAAAAATAAAATAAAGATGATAGTCACATTGGTTTTCACCGCTGACGCCTTCGAACAAACATTTGCTCAGTCATCGTCGTCAATTTTGATGTAAATACTCCCAAACTGATTCAACATCTCCCACCCTCAGTTTCCTCACATCGCTGCCGGATCAAATTTTCATGAAGAACTGCAAATGTACGAGCCGGCGTGATGTATTTAATCGGACACGGCATCAATATTGTAAGTTCTGGTGCCCGGCAGTTTGTTTTCTTTTACCTGTCAGCCGCAGTGGAAGTTTACTGCGGAGCATTTCTTTTCATTTTTTTTGTGTGAATTTGGCTCATTTTAGTCGGCGATGCCCAATTATAAGCCAACCGGGGCTTGTAAACAAAAATCACATGGACTCACATGTGGCTTGATAATTGGACAAAGTTCTGGTAACCTGTCATCCTGCCAGGTTAGAGATTTGGTGGGTTCTGCGGGGGGTACACGGCAGGTGGTCAGGAAAATAACCCTTGATTTGACTCCCTGTAGCATCCCTGCCACTGATCATTATTGAATCCTTTTACTGCGGCTTCTCTACTCTGGTGTTAATACCAGTTAGCAGCACATAGAAGAAGGAGCTGAATTTAAACTCGGCCCCTCAGTTCATCTGTCTCCGCTCGGCTCTCTGGGTATGACGAAACGCCGGCCAACAGATGCCAATATGTGCCTCTTCATTCCGATAAACTCTCTCTGTCTGAGCTTGTTTATGTGGTCTGGATATCCTTCTTTTTCCAAAAACAAGCTCTGCCGCAGTTTCCCTTTGAATAGACTGCGACCTAGCGTTTTTTTTTTTTTCCCTCCAGGGTGGTTATTTCCTGCCACTCGGGTTTCAATGACATCGTCCTCACCTGCTCAAGTAAACCGAGCCGAGAATGACCGCGACTAGTTAAGACCTGAGCAGTGACAGCGCGGGGTGGGAGGGTGGGAGGGTTGGGGGGGGGGGACCAAAAGCCTGAATCGAGCCTCCGGGTCACACAGGAATCAAAGAGCGGTTATTCCAAACAGGTTCCCCGTGTGAGAGTCGAGAATGGGGGGTGGGGGGGGGGGGGGGGCAGGCCTGCTGCTTTTGTCAGTCAGGCAACGAACGGTGGTGAGTGGAGGTCGTGGAAGAGCAAGAGATGACTGATTCATGGTCTGGCTCGCAGGCTGCGTGTGGACATGTGCGCCTGTGTGTGTGTGTGTGTGTGTGTGTGTGTGTGTGTGTGTGTGTGTGTGTGTGTGTGTGTGTGTGTGTGTGTGTGCGCGCGTGCCCTGCAGGACACACAGTGGATGACAGATTGGCAAGGCCACGGATGGGCCAGGCTCCATCAGCACCGCAGGCTGCTGTGATGTGTCCATTCTCCCTTCACTCACCGCCGCCGACCGGACCAGAGCTGTCTCTGTGATCGCCTCGTACGTGCCCGCTGTGTCTCGTTGTCTCTTTTCCAGCTTTACGAGCGTTGTTGTTTCAAAAAAAAAAAATTAGAGCCGCGCAGTCGCTGCAATCGCCAAGTGCGATAAAGGTGGAGGTTTGTCTTGGCGGCTGCAGAACCCCGTCGGCGGGCCAGCGCCGGAAAACGAGAAACACGGGGACGCGGCAGCTGTGTTGCGTGAGCGTTTCTTTTCTCCGCCTGCGTGCGTGCTGGGAAACGTTCACGGGTATTTCTGCCCACATTTTGTGCGGCGGGCACTGTGGGGAGGGGGGGGGGGGCTGAACGAGATGACAGGAAGGCCTGACAATTAGTCACAACGAAAGCTGCCGGATTGTGGAACAATTTGCTTAAAGAAAGCAGGATAACAACACGAGTGTCATTTCAAAACCTCCTGTAAATGAATTTCCTCACCGTGAGCTGGATGATGATGCATCACGTTGTATTCTGCATGTCAGGATTAGTTCCACGTCTGTTCCTGTAACCGACATGTATGGATTCAAATTTGTATTTATTTTCACGCATTGATTCGCCATTTTTTTGCCTCTCTGTGAACTTTTATTTTCACCGAACCCGCTCCTCTCATTGTTATCACAGCTCACACGTTGCAGGGTTGATGAACTTTTAGTTTAAGTGTTGATTGGAGATTTTTTTTTTTTTTAAACAATCAAACTATTCTTTGACGATGGCGGGCTTTACCTACGGCAAACACTCGGGAGACGAACCGCGTGCAGATTATTCAGCGGCGCATTGTTTAACTGGAGATGATTGGATATGTACGTGTGTGGGAAGGATTCGTTCTCATCCCCCACCTTTTTTTTTTTTCCAAAGCAAAGAGTTGAGTCCAACCTCCTCTTCATCGTCTCTGACAGATTATGACTGATGAAGCGGAGAAGCTAACAAGCCCGGCGCCTCGCTGACAGCACCCTCCATCCTCTACTTGTCAGTGTCAGGTAACCATTTCCCAAGTGCCACCTTCAATTACTTCGGATATTGCTAATGATTATACATTGTGTGCGAATTGCAAATGTGTGCCAAGAAGTTTGGCAATATAAAAGCGCGAGTCGGTCGTAGCATGACTAATGATGTTCCAAATGAAGGGTTGGACTTCAATGAGCGTCTTAAAGAGCAGAAGAGATTTTAATTACTCATCTGTCTGCGCAGCCTGCACGACCTTCAGTCAAGACCTGGACAGAAGTCAATTACGGCGATGATGTGCTCGCTCCGCGTTCGGTCGTACACCTCGTGAGCGGGGCCGGACCTTGGAAAATGGCAGATTGTCAAAGGTCGTTATAATATTAATCTGAAGGTCGAAAAAAAGAAAAAAAGAAAGTTTGAAATCAACTGTGCGGTGAAACAGTCAGACTGAGTCGTACGGAAAAAAGGCCAGCGGTGTTGAAGTTTTTTCTTTTTTTTCTTTTGATTTATTACCCTCACTTAAGCTACGAGCAATTTGCGTCAAGTAAAAATAAAGAAAGCCGGTCGAACGACAGCCTAAGCTGTGTAATTGTTCCCTCGTACGTCCATTTTTGTTTTGTTTTAATCAGCCACTTTTTTGTCTGTTTATTCCAGCGTTTCGAGTGGAGAGCAGCACCAACAAACACGCCGACTCTCTGCGGCTTCGCCACCCACAGCTGCAGCAGAGAGAGAGAGAGAGAGAGAGAGAGAGAGAGAGAGCTGTTTTTACTCAGGAAGTCACTCGCTTGAAGTCTATTTGTCTTTCGTAATTACCATTCAATAAAGGAAAGCCCTTGATATTTATCCTGGGTGCTCAATGAAACCAATCATTTGTAGTTAACATAAACACAGACTCCATGTTTTTTAACATTTTGTGTTTTTTTTTTTACTTCCAGATTCAGACGCGGGGGGTCTCTGCCTCGCCGAGACGGCAGCTCGCCTCTGAAGTTAAAAAAAAACACAGCGGCCCAAAAAAGGAGCCGGCCGGGCCCCATCTGTGGCCGCGACCCCCTCGGAGAGCGAGGCCGCGACCTCATCCCGCAGTTCAGAGGGAGAGGGAATCTTGCCAGGGTGGCGCCCCCGCTGAGGACCGCATCATGTGCATCATTGGTTAAAGGATTGTCCGGGTCAAAGGAAACAGGGAGACTTGGGGGACCTCGCCGCCAGGCTGATGGCACCGAGGCAGCACGTGACTTTGATTTGATGGAGTGGGAGCGGAGTGTCGGAGAGGAAAACACAAATCAAGTTTGTTTCATGTAACTTTTCTTTATCTGTGTCGACCGTGCGGGTCAGCGGCCTGCATGATACGACTCGTGTTCTTCACGAGCATCACGCTGCGCCACTTAAAAAGAGCTCCGAGGATGAGGCCGAGGTGTTTGGATAAGGACTTTGCATCACGGTTTCTTTTTCTTTTTTTTGCCCTCCGGTGGGTGTCACTCAACGTGGGAGTTATCGAACCTCGCCAGTTCATGTCAAGCTGAAAAAAAAAAAAAAAAAAAAAAAACTGCTGAAAACTAAGAGAGATAAACTTTAGATCGGGGGGTGAAAAAGGCACGACGTGCTCTAGACAGGCTGTAGAGCTCAGTGTGCAGCATCCATCAATACCTTGCACTGACACGTATACATCCTATGCTCTCTACCCCCGCGTTGTTGAATGTGCCTCGACACCGGCTGACTATCTGGGCTTTTATCTCGCTGACATGCCTTTGCCACTGACATTTACATGAAAGCTATAGGGCTGGCTGGGAATAATCTGCACTGATAGGAAACGTCTCGTAGCTGCAGGAGAAAAAAAAAAAAAAAAAATTATAAAATAAAAAAGAGTTGGAGTGCCGGGCATGTCTCCAGTCTGCAGCCCGGTGCATCACAGAAGTGCTTCTGGATGCAGTAACACTGTGTGTATAGGAGTGCCTGTATACAGCATGGAGATACAATCACAGATAAAAACTACTGGGCTGCACACAGCAGAAGGGAAAGACCCACAAGATACAGAAACGCTTCTTCTATGGAAATATGTGTTCACAAGAAAGATACATGGAAGTTATCCCTGTAATTTATTTTGGATTTTTTTTTTCTTCCTATTCACAAAGTGCAGTGCTGTATACACAAAACCTGCAGTCGCTACTCGGTTGTGAACACCCAATATTTAAACCCTTTTGGATAAATCTCAAGGAGTATGCTTTTTGTAAATACTCTAAAATGATCAAATATGGAAGAGAAATAAATAAAAGTGGATTGACAAATGTGACTTTTAGAGATCCATTAGGATCTGAGATTTGCCAATTAGTTGGTTTTTAAGTACAATGACTGACGTTGCTGGTAGAACACTCTGAGGCACTCAGCAGCCATCATGGGAACAAAATGACAGCTCACGACAGCAAAGGCAAGCTGTTATTACTCCGAGGAATGAGAGACTGTCTTGAAAAGAAATAGGAAACAGAAAAAAATAAATCTTAAAGTATCTTTGAGCGATATGGCTTTTTGCCATCAAAAGTATCAAGAAACACAGAGGAAAAAAAAAGAAGAGAAAAAAAAAAAAGGGCCTGGCAGACCAAAATCGACAACAAAATCAAACAACAAGTTCATCAGCTGCTCCAGTCGGGGTAAGACAAGCCAGCCGACATCAAGGCACCGCCGAGCGAGAGTCAACACCACAAATTCAACTGCGGCGAGGACTTAAGAAGCAGTGCTGCCGGGTCATGTTGCGGCTCAGGAACCTTTATTAAGCCATCAGAGCAGGGTTAAGAGGCTCACTCGGGCTAAGACACGTAAACACTGGACTGCTGAAGGGCGGAAAAAAAGGTATTGTGGACTGATAAATCCAAGTTTGACATTTTGAGTTCATTAGGCAGTTTAGCTCTACCTCACCCCCCCCCCCCCAAAAAAAAAAAAAATTAAAAATTAAAAAAATCCAACTTCACTTTTGTGTACGTTTCTAGTTCATAGTATTTGTCAGGTTTTACTCCAACAAATATAGGCTACTAAAAAACTTTTGACGGGCGGTGCACAAATGCATAAAAACATGAGGAATCACAGCGAGGGGAAAACATCGCTAATTAGCAATGCAGGAGTTGGCATGGCAACCAATAAAGCAGCAGAAGCCACGCTTAATGGGAAATATCAGCAGAGATGGAATACTTCTTTGACCAATTAGACTGTGCGGCTGTCGCGTAGGGCCGTATTATGTAACGTATCTATTATGTAAATGTGTAGCCACCATAAAGAGAGATGAGGAGTCGGATCTTTTCTGACCGGGCGTTAGCGCGGCAACACATCGTCTCCAACGCTTTTTCAACACCCTAAAAGAGTCCGAGGGGCAGACGGAGCAGCTCTCCGACGGACTACGTTTTCCCTGAGCGGAAAGGAGCCGCCGGCGTCGAGAAGTGAAGCAAGGAAAACAAAATAAAATAGCGACACAAAACAAATGTTTATGAATGATGAACGAGAGAGCTTTCTGGATTAGAAGCGCTGCTTAATAAGGAAAGCGCTTTGTGTGTATTCGTCGGCACTGAGGCCAACAAAACTTTTCTTCACCTCATTTATCTTGAATAAAAAATCCCCCCCTCCAACACCCTCAATAATCATAATTGTTCAAAATTGGTGGAAAATTAATCTGGCAACACGTCTGTATGAATAAATTCTGTCATTACTACCTCATAAGGGAACTGAATGAGGGAATTTAGACTGCATCATAATCCAATCAGCTCATTAATTCTCACAAATGTCTTTTATTCCGCTGTTGCAGGGGAACATGTGTGACTGAATCAATCGCACTCACGCTCCCAATATGTGATGTTCTTCACATCAAATTATCAGAGCGCACAACTCCTTTCAAGAGTTGAACAAACAACATTTTAAGCAACAGAGGACTCGTTCTGACTCGTTACAAAAAGGTTTAATCTGTGATTTTCTAACCATTTAAAGATTAAAAAAAACCCAAAAAACTATTAATTTGCTTTGCCATTACATCTGCTAATAGTTTCTATAGAAGAGCTGATTGGCTGTGTTTAGTTGGGTGTACAAAGCTCTGGATTGTGACACTGAAGATGAAGATTTATGTCCTTCCTCCTACGTCTGTGAGCTCGCGTTACTAAAAGACTCGTTGAGGGAAGATTGTGGTTTTTCGTCAAATATCAAAAAAAGGCCATTAAGGTCATGTGATGAATCAAGTTACCGTCCACTGTTTAAAACTGTTTAAAGCAAATTTACAAAACGTATTTTGTCAGGTTTTTTTTTAGGTACACCTTTCTAAAAGTAAAACAGTCTAATATAATTAGCGTTCGGTCAAACCTTTGTGGTATTGTTGGCTTGCCCATTCAACAAGTCACATAAAATTCAAAGTCAAGAATTTGTTTTCACAATGTTTTCAAGGTTTTGTTCGCTAAAGTCGCTCCTTGCGATCCTTTTTCTGGCCGGTCCATCTGAAAATAATAATTAGTTAGAAAATAAGCTTCAAAAAGAGGTGTTTTTGGGGGCGTGTCTATTTGATTGAGAGCGAGTTTTGAAGTTGTGTTTTGTTTTGCTTGAAATGCCAATCCCTAGTATGTTCAGTATATAATAAACAAAACCTTAGCAGCACTATTTTTCCCCCAGAAAAACATATTTGCAACCATGAATTACTTGAATATGAACATAATACCTTCATCACAGGTTTGGTTTACAAACCTCACTTTCATTTTAGCATCGGGTTCACAGTTGTTTTGTGGATTGTACCTTTAAAACCTAAAAAAAAAAAGCTTATGTAAGTGACAGGATGAGAGATTTTTCTTCACCGTTACGTCACCACAGTTCCAGAAAATCCTTCCGACCAGCTAAATTGTACTGAAACAAGCACGATTACCTCAAACTCGTGACAATATCTTTTTCGCGTTTGATGCAACAAATAATGCCGTTAAAATGGAAAAGCGTTTTGCGACGTTGACATCCGCCGCAGTAAAACCCAGAGATGTGTCACTAAAGGGACCTTCTTTGTCATTTTGAGATATAGCAGGGAAGAAAAAGGAGGACAGAATATGTCATTTTCAGGTAGAGGGGTTTTGAGGCAGAACCTATTCATCCTGACCTACATAGGATGGGTCGTCTGGAGCGAGGTTAACGCTCCAGCACCCCTTTCCAAGCGTCATGGGATCATTAGTACCCTTTGCTGTGGCAGCGCGGAGCTCTTTTTGATGCCTCTGTCTCAGATGAAACTACACTGGGGGGCGGCCCATTTTTCAAGGCCTCTTTGAAAGAGGCCATTTCCATTTCGGAGGAAGACTCTTCCTCTTCTTCTTCCTCTCTCTGTCTCTCTCTCTCTCTTTGAGTGCAGAAATTAGATGAGGAGGAAATTGGAGCGGGGTCAGCGCTCTGCGTCGATGGCGTCGCTGTCATCCTCGCCGGGGGAGCCGTCACCTCGACAATAAGTGAGCCACATCGCGGGAAGATTAGAATATATTTTAACAATGCGGGGACTCCGCTGGAAGACGAGGTAATAGAGGGGATGACAGGAAACCATCCGTTCAGCCTGGTGATAAAACAAATGGCTGACAGGTGGCAGGAAAGTGGCGCTTCATTCATTATCCGGTTTAAAACAACAGCACTTATGTGGATCTATTCCATTTAACGTATGGCCCGTAAACATTGTCTTCATATACTGTCATTCCCAATGAATGTTGTAACTTCTGCTCAATGAATTTTTGTTCATGGCGACATGAAGTATTGATTTATAGATGACGATAACCCACAGCGGTGTCTGCATATCCCCACAGCGTTTTGCTCGAGAGTCCTCTGCCACATATAGACCCAACTTCACCACAACTTCGATTTCTTTTTTCTTTTTTCTTTTCTGATATGAGTTTGAAATTTCACTCAGGCTTCAGATTGACTGCGACATTTGAGAATGTAGGGCGAAACAAGGCCTTGAAATTTAATAAGCTGCAGCGGTTTTCATTTGCATGAATGCCACTGGAAGCGACTGGCACGGCCTGTCCTTGCAGCATTGTAAAGGCTTTATTGAAAGCAGCGGTGCCTTGCTCAATCCATTTCTACACCCATTATCCATTTATGTTCCTTGGGACCAAATGTTAACTTGATTACACATAATCTCACGGTAACTTCTTCTAATTTCTCTCCCTGCTTTCCTGGCCTGTATATATTTTATTTTTTTCCTCTCTGCCCCCGCGCACCGTGTTTGTGTCACTTCACCCTCCTCGGCTTTGGAGTGTCGGTGCCACAAAATTTCGTCTTCAGCTCTCTCCTCAACGAGCCTCTCGGATTTCCTCCAGTGCTGTCTTTTTCTCTCCTCTGCCACTTCCCAGGCTGATTCAGGGCTCTTTACAGTTATTCTGTCTCTCACAGTCTGTCACCGGGATCTCGGTTGTAAAAAGGCGAGATCTTGCCATCTAATTGCACACGCTCTCGGTGCTGCAACGGGAAAAAGCGAACCGGCCCTCCTCTTTTGTCTTTCTTTGCCTGCTACTGCCGGAGAGTTTTACAGCGCACTTTAGTTCTGAACGCTTTCATACGAATAAACGGTTCTTTTCCACTCACGTCTGCATGCTGGTATAAACAGCCAAAGTCTTCTAAGGTATTCAAGCTCATAGTGGTCGATTCTGCGGGATTGTTAATGCCAACGTTAAGTGCCAGTGCAGAGGCGTGACCTTTAGTGTGCGTGTCAAACAGGAAGGGTAAGACATTCTTCTTTGGCACTGGAACGTGTTTCATTCGGTCTCAAAAAGCAAAGTTTGGCCGTGAACATTTCCGAAGTTGGCAACTTCTCGTGGTGACATATTGCCTCCCCGAACCAATCACAAGTGACCGAAGCATCCTATCCCGTCACTTTCAGTCAACACGCAGAATGGAAATGTTTGAGAGGGACCGCGGTACATCCTTCCTCATTCTGTCAAAGGCCCTGTGTGTGAAAGATTTAACACACATACTCCAGATTGCATCCAATTTTCCCTGGGATTATCTACACTTCAAGACATGCTATCAGACGAATTTGAAACCTCATGAGAGCCATTCAGTCAAGAATTGCGGTACTTGTTCTTGACCGCGTAATTTTTGAGCCAAGATATAAGTATGTCACCCACGCAACAGAACCAAGATACTCCAATTTGATCACATTCAGACACCAAAAACTTTTATAACAACTTACCCCTTACAATGCTGAGACTGTAGCAAGGTGCCAACGTCTTTACAAGATTTAAGAAGTTTGATTAAATGATACCCATCTTTGCACCACACCTTTTCTTTGCATTGGTTATCGACAAGTGGGCATTGATTGGCAGCTTTTATGGGCATTTTTTTGGGGCTGTGGAAACCTGACTGCAACAGAGGCCTGTCAATCAATCACACTTGGTGGTTTTGCAGCTTAAGGGACTTCCTCAATGGCTTCATTTTTCACACCCGGAAGCTACGTCCGCTTTTAAATACAGTCTAACTAAAACACAAATGGCTTGAATAAAACACTATTTTGCTGCTTTACAGCATTTGCTGGGTACAGTAGGAAAAAAAACGCAGGCACACAAGTGGTTGTTTGGTCGTGTTGTTTCATTTCCACTTCATGAGCAGGACCAACAGTTATATTACAATTAAATATGGCTCGGAAGAGAGCAGAAGCGTAGCTGGGCTAACAAACAAAAATAGTGCTTCTTACTAAAAATCCAAATTTAACTGCAACAAAAAAACAAAAACAAATCCAAAGAAACGGGATCACAGCACCGGCAGCATCGTGTGACTGACAGGTGATTTGTGCAAAGTGCAGTGCAGAAGCATCACAGCAATGAGCACTCAGCACCAAAGATAAAAATAACAGAAGCATGCAGACTACCACTCTTTCTTCTCGCTGCACACTGTAGTCTGAAATAATAAGGAAAAAAAGCATCCAGCAGCAAGAATAAATAAAAGATGGAGAGGGTCTTTAATAGTTCTGATTCCACTCTGAATCATCTCCTTTAGAGTTTTTTGTTTGTTCTAACCAACTGTAGCACAAACAACAAAGAACGGCTTCCTGTTTATTCTGGTCGGTCATGCTACGCAACCCCCCCCCCCACCCACACACACACACTCACACACTCACACATCAGGCGAGTTTACTGCTCCTCTACATCCCATAAAACTCCCTCCCCCAAACAACCCCCCCCCCCCCCCCCCCGTTCTCATGACTCTGCACCTTTGGGCCGCCGGCTCTCACTCGCGCTCAGCTCCCATTTCCGTCGGTTCGTGTCCCGCCAATGTTATTGTGACACTCGACTTCCATTACAGCCCCATCAGAGCCTCGGCCCAGTGTGTCACTCAGGAGGAGGACGAGGAAATTGCCGCTCACCCTTCACCCCTGTCCTCACTGAGATAGATAGATAGATAGAGATATAGAGATATAGAGATATACAGATATACAGATATACAGATATAGATAGATAGCTCGATAGATAGAGATAGAGATAGATAGATAGACAGATAGATATAGATATACTGTATATAGATAGACAGACAGACAGACAGACAGACAGACAGATAGATAGATAGATAGATAGATAGATAGATAGATAGATAGATAGATAGATAGATAGATAGATAGATAGATAGATAGATAGATAGATAGATAGATAGATAGATAGATAGATAGATAGACAGAAAGATTAAAGAGCATAGTTTTTGCTTGTCCTTAAATTCTACAACTGAATAATTAAAATCCAGGTTCAACGCATGCTTTCGGAAACAAAACACTTTGTGTTTGTGCGCCCATGTGAGTCTAATGAAACACTGTAATCCAAAGGCGTGTGTCTTTCTCCGGAGGTACACACTTCCTGGCAGGGAGACACGGCTCCTCTCTTAACATTGTTTCAGTATTACACTCTAACAATTCAGATTTTTTTTTTTTTTACTCAGACTCCACAGAGACCCGGTGGCTGGAAAAACTTGGATTGCCTTCTATTTTTGGAGCTCGCCAAAATGACCTCTAATTTCACAGTTTTATCAAATATACTGTAGGCGGGAAGAGTGAGAGAGAGAGATGGAGAGGCAGGGAGAGAAAATTGAGATGAAAAATAAGCAGATGAAAACGGGGTGTAGCTGAATTACTGTACGGCTGCTTTTTTTTTTTTTTTTTTTTTAAATAAAGAATCAAAATCTATTGCCACCACCAGAAGTAATGCGACACCAGTGGCTTCTGCAACAGATGTCAGAAAGCATTCCCGTGGCTGCGTGCAGACGCAGTTAAAACAAGCTTGTCAATTTATAGCCGCCATGATGAAAATCTTTTTGCGATCCGGAGAGTTTAGCGGCGGGCCGCAGAGAGGCGTTGGTGGAAAACTTCTTGCACGTGGAGGCCATGTGCATGTGGGTGACGCACCCTAAATCATGGCAAACGATTTTAATAAAAAGAATCATTGTTGTATACTTGCAATTAGGCTACATTGCGCGCACAGATTGTTCAGTCTGAACACAATGCCCCCCCACCCCCACCCCCGATCCCCTCGAACACACGGAAGATGGATTTTCAATAAACAATAGTTTGTGTGAAAATCCAGATAACGCTTTGCAACTGAATGGCAGATGAGTTATTATTAGACAATATGGAAACAGTCCTTCTCCTTGCAGCTGCAGCAGACAGTACAAGGCCCTTGTCATTGTCCAGGAGTCAGGTGCAAGGAATGGAAAAATAGAAGAAATTAAACATAAATCAGATTTCCTTCTCCGTGCCCCGGAGAAACCAGCTGCTCTGCAGGAAGTTTTAGAAATATTTCTTTCATTCTGCACCGGCGTGCCCATAATTCAGTGCTCCTCCTTGAACCTCTCCATGGTAGGAATTCACAAACACAGCCTGCTCCTTTATTATTTCTGAAGGAGGTTTGCAAAAGAAGAGAGAGGCATGCAGAGGAGGGAGGGAGATGATCCGTTTATCAGAATACCAAAGACGAACGCTTTTTGTGCTCAGAAATCAAACTCCGTACCGGGTTCGGAGAAGTTCATCAGAAGGACCGATTCAGACAGTCACGTTTGTTTTGAATAGAGCGGCAGGTCTAATGGTCAGCTGCTGGCTGCGTTTACTGGTTTTGTTTGGCTGTGCGTGTCGTTTTAGGGAAGATTGTCTATGGATTCTTAAATGAGGGGGTGCTCAGCTGTTTCATGAAAGTTATAGAGGAACGATAATTAACCAGCCGTGTGGCCTGGGAGTCTATTGTCAGCAGATGGGAAGTGTTCATGCTGCAGTACTATTGGAAAACATTATTTTCTAATCTATCCGGTGGAGCAAGGAGGAGCTACACGACAATGACGATGTTGCCGTGTCACTTTTGGCCTTTTCCTGAAAGAATCGCTGCCCCTGATGGAAAAAAGGTTCAAAAACACGCCTCAAAAAAAAAAAAAAAAAAAATCCCACCTGGCGGGTCATCTGCCCACGTTATCTAATGTGATCTAATCTCCCGGTTTTCCTCCTGTGGCAGGGGACACGTGGGCAGACAGCTAAACACGTCAGGGATATTGGATGTGTTATGGTGCTGTTTGCTGGAGGTGTCTTCCTCAACTTTGCCTCGGACTCTGATGAGCTGAGGGACCGTTATTCCCCAGGTGATTCATGCCTGAGATTAACTCTGCTGATTCCCAGCGTGTCATTTCCTCGTGTGTGTGTTTAGCAGCAGAACCGGTAATCTCGCACAAGAATTGGTAAGGTTTTATTTTATTTATTTATTTTGTTTGTACATGGGAGCTTGTTTTTTTTGGAGATATCGTTTCTCTTTCCGCTGTATTCCTATGTAAAAAAAACCCCCAACAACAACTTTGTGGTCCTACATTGTTTTTCTGTCCCGATGCAATCTTGAGACTCTTTTTATTTATTTATTTCAAAGTACCAGTGACAAGTTTGAGGAGAGATAAGAGGTTTCACCAGCAATTGTGTGAAAGGATGCTACAGAATATTATTCCGTCAGAAGAACGGAGATTGAAACGCTGCCTTGAATCTGCAGTCTGAATTATCTGCTGAATAGAATTGGCATTGTCATGTCTTGTGTTCGGGGATGACTGCACACAGTGAGCAGTATTAGCAGTTATAGATACTCATACTCAAAGCGAGGCAAGTTTATTTGTACAGCCCCATTCAACAAGGCAATTCCACGGCGGTTGCATTTAATCTGAAGTGAAAGTAGATAATACATTTTTTTATTTTTTTTTGGGAACAATTTTGTGGAGGGCTGCGAGAAGACCAACAGGCCAATAAAGGAAGTATTCTGACAAATTTGTGAATAATTTAGTAAAAAAAAAAAAAAAAGAAATTTTGATATTTTAATTATTTAAATGAAAAGTGATCGGAGCATCACCTTTGCAGTATAAACAAAACAAAAGGCTGAGTCATGGGGGCAGCTATGGCGAGCTGCAGCATAAACAAAAGATAATTAATTTCCCTCGCTTGTTGCTTGTGAGATTAATTATTCAAAGAGACCTGGAGGCTGAATAACACGATAACATGATGATACATGTTTCTCTATCAGAAACATGATATTTCACATAAATAATCCCCGAGTCTTAACTGCGTAGGAAACATTTATGCAGTGATTTGTTTTATTAGAATAAAACAAACAAAACCAGCTATTATTTTTTTTTTAGCTGGATAGCATTTTGGTCACATGTCCTCCTGCCAGGTGCTGATTGGAAGAGATCCGACTCTCGGACCTTTCCGCTAAGCACGGCGGGTCCTGTCTGGGCTCCTTCGCTGTAATTTACCTCCCGCGAGAGTAAAGTCGTCGTCTTTTGAATGCGCGCTCGGTATGATTGCTTTACTGCAGCTCACTCGTAAAGATAACCCCCCCGCCCTCCCTAAACCCCCAGCCTGGGAGCGACAGACTTTTTCCTCTGAGGCTCTGATGGATGGCTGGCATTATTTTTATCACTGTAACATGATCAGCCCGTGCGCCCTCCGTCTGTGTGGCGTGTGAGGCCGGCTAACATAACTGCAAATATACAACCATGTAATATTTCATACTGTACACGTGAAATTGGAGGTGAAAGATCATTTACTGTATTAAATATGCATGACTTATTGGGGGGGGGGATCTACTGCATACAACCATCAGTCATGTCTCACACGAGCAGGAGTGCCTGGTTTACAGCCAGTGCAGTGAATTCACCTCGCAATGATTTACACTAATATCAGAGTATTTAGTGAAAATCAAACCGCTATATTGTGCTTGGGATTTTTTTTTTCTTGTAGACTTTATTCTTTTTTTTTTTTTTTAAAGCTGTTTTTGTTCAATTTTTTATTTTGATAAGCGCTTAAAATGCATGAAAATACATGCGGGTCATAACACTCAAAATTAGGCTAATTTGAGATTATTTCCCCTGCCTCTAAAGCTTAGAAGGTATAACTAGAGGGCTCTAACAAATAAATTATGAAATGCCTGCAGTTTTTTTTTCCGATAGAGATAAAGCTGATACAATATTAAATCCTTCCCAAATTAGTGGCGGATGTATAATTCAGGAGGTGGTGAACATCAGCTGGGCTGAAAGCAGGCACTAATGAGATGTGGGCGAACTGCATCTGAGGTAACTGCCCTTGTCTGTCTCTCTCTTCGTCCCACTTCCTGTCTCGCTCTGTCTCTTTCTCTCCTTCTTCTGTTTTTTTTGTTTTTTTATTGGACCCGAATCAACCGCCCCACAACACCCATAAACACAAATATGCTGTAGGCCTCGCGCCCGGCGCCGAACGGGACGCTGAACACATGGCGTAGCACAACAAACACAGTTTCATCAGCGGCAGAGCCAAGCGTAGTGCCACAGACATTTTTATTTTTTATTTTTTTATTTTATGACACCTTGTGCTCTTTGCCATTTTCCCACATTGTTGTGATATCACCGGATTAACCATCTGAAAAGGACAATGCAAACATTGCGTTTAGCCTCAGCACATATAACAAGACATTTTTCTCTCAGTCTTTCTTTGCTTTTTTTCACACCACTGATGGAAGCTTGGTCGAATGCTTGCTGTGTCACATGCAGCACTTTGTGGCTATGAAGTTTTGGTCTGTAATTCAACACTGGTTTTGCTCCTGTTTGCTTATTTACTATCATCAACATTTGAAAATGTTAAGAAAAACTGCGTTACGTTTCGTTTTCGGCAGATTTCTATATTAAATCGTTTTGGTGAATGTATTCTACTCTACCTCCACTTTTTGATAAATGATTTCTACATCATGATGGATTTTGGGTCGCGCATGATACTACTTCATGCGCTGGTTTGCTGAATTCCACTAAATGGCCAAAGTATGAGTATATCCTAACATGACATCGACGTGTAACCACTATTGACAAATATCTGCTTCTCTACTATTTCGCTCTTTCCATCAGAATATAAAAACCCGGCTGCAGGATTTGTTCCCATTCATTCCCGAGAGCCGCCTACTATTTTTGGACGATAAAGCTTTGCTGGCTCTTGAGGTTCCAGTTCATTCCAGAGGTGATGGATGGGGTGGAGGTCAGGGCTCTGTGCAGCCGAGTCAAGTTCCTCTACACCAAACCAGCAAATCATGTTCTAACAGAGAAGCCTTTGTGTGACTGTGGCTGCAGAGGCGGACGGACACCAGTGTTGAAAATGTCACACATTTAATACTGTGTCGTAACCATGGGATTTCCCACATTCTGCATCAAAATCAATGTGCGATCAGAAAGTTCAGAGGTCGTTGTTTTTGTGCAGGAACGAAGCGCAGCACAGTGATATGCATGGAGCAGAGGGAAGCTATAACTTTGGTGAGTAAGAATTCCAAATTACGGGACTATTAAACATCAGCATCTGGATGATACACGTTTTTGTGACCACTGGTACGTGAACATTTGTGATTTCCTGAAACGTGAGAGGAGAAACATCAGATTTTGGGTCACATTTTTGTGGCACAAAGTCTTTAACACGCCTGCTTACAGCCAAGTGTTCCTGAGCCAATGCAGTGATTTCAACTGATTCCTCTTCTCCACTGTGAGCAGGCGTGTTGTCATGTTGGAGAAGCCTGTTGCCATGGCGCCACAGTTTAGGTGGTTTGCAGCGAATGTTTTCCACTCAGACGCCTCAGATGTTCCCAGTGGAACTCGGTGTTGACAGTCTGACTCTGGGGGACGAATTCACGGTGACACAACCCACGCGGTGTCTCCTGACCTGACGCGCCTTCTTCGGTCTTGGACGGTGAAACTCCGCCCCCTCTTGAAACGTGAATGTCACTCAGAACACCTCGCCCGGCTCGTCTCCTCATCACCGTAGACTTTCTGAAGCTTTTCAAAGACTCTGTTGACTAAATTGGATGGACGCTCTCTGCTTAAGTCATTGATGAAATTGCACATAGACGTCCACGTACCCGTACACAGATGCTGACGTTGATCAAGCGACTGAACTTGGAAGACTTACTCATGAAAGTTTCTGCTCCGTGCACGTTACCGTGCTGGGTACCGTTAGCGTGCAACATGAACAGTTTCTGAACTTTTCAAATTGCACCTCGTATATACAGTAAAGGTCTTTGCCCAAATAATCAGAAATAGCTCCGGCCATCGACCAAGTGACAAACAACAACAGTATTGTAAAGGCATTCCTCAAATTTAAGGATGCAACGCAGTTTATCTGCACTACCGGTGCTTGGAATATCATTACTTACACGTCTGACATACCAAACACGAACAACATCTCAGAAGTACGTGCGATTTGACTGTGAGTACATTTTGCTGAGCGAACGATCCGCATATCCTTCATTGCAGCTCATTGACATTGAGTTCCCTTCTCGACAAATCTCCGCAGCGGCATCGTCATTGTCTGACACATAAAGGCCTCCTCAACATAATGGTGACACAACACAATGCGGTTTCATATTGTTATCTCACCGCACAATGGCTACTGAGAAATACTGCGTGTATTGTGTAGGTCGCAGTTGTCTTTTTTTCCAACACAGGTGCCACTCATCGCCTACCGTCTCGCTGTGGGTAACATTCGCCACATTTGGTGACCTCATACACAAAGACTAGTTAATATCTGTTATTTTGTGTCGTTGCATTGATTGTTCTCGGGAAATTTGAGTATTGAGTATTATTTTTACATCACTAATGATAACCTATCCACCCAAAAATATTAAAAAGCATATCGGTAGCAGCTTGTAAACAGTAAGGACATTTAAAACCACTCCATTAAGAGGTAAAAGTGAACAGAAGTGCACTGAAAATGTGGCAAAAATCTCTTAACGCATTACAAATTGCATGTATGTGCAATTACAGCAAGTACCGTGGGTCAAACTGGAATCAGCATCATGGTCTGTAAATTGTGACGGATGGTTACGACGTGCAGATCGGAAGATGTGGGCGTTTTAACAGTGTTGCCATGTTCCCAGATCTTAGCCAGTGAATGAAATGTTGGTATTACTGATAGAAAAAAGGTCCAAATGGTAATAAAGCAGGAGTTACCTTTAATTAAGCGTATAGAGTTCATGAAAAGACTGCTCACTGTATAACTGAATTGTATACTGCAGGGTAAAGGTGTTGTAAAGGTGTGTCTATTGTCCGCGGGGTAAAAATGCTACATTAGTGACGACAGCAGCGTTAACCTTCATATTAACCCTCGTGTGGTTTTCATTTTTGATCAAAAGAAAAATTATACGATTAATTATTTTTTTCAAACTGAGACTCATTGGCCTTGGCTCGTTTTCTGTGAAGAACATATATCAGAACGCATTTTCAATGACCACACACCGTACACCCCCCCTACACATTTATATTACATACAGGATGTTTGGGTCCACTTGACCCGCGGCTAATAAAAGTGTGGAAATCGTAGGTCCTCCTGTCTGGGCCTGCTGTTGGTGTGTGTGTGTGTGTGTGTGTGTGTGTGTGTGTGTGTGTGTGTGTGTGTGTGTGTGTGTGTGTGTGTGTGTGTGTGTGTGTGTGTGTGTGTGTGTGTGTGTGTGTGTGTGTGTGTGTGTGTGTGTGTGAGTTTTGTGTTTCTGCTCCTGCCGTTCCACACAAGTGTGCAACTTAGTTGAACAATTCAAGCACCGACACCTTCCTGCTCTCACATTCCCAAACATTTTACCCTTTGTCTTGCAGGAACCAATCTTTATTTGGTCATACTCTATCCCGGCTGCAAATTGGGGGCGGGACACAATAACTATAGCTTTGCCAGTGTGGTTCCTTATCACAACTGACCAGGATGGCCAAAAGATTCTCTGCTCAGAGGGCTTTGCAATTGATTTTGGAAGAGAGAGAAGCTTTTGATGATGATGTAGAGGAAGAGGTTTCACAATGTGAGGATCACATTTCTGAAAATTCAGAGTCTGACAGTGACTTTGAAGAAGAGGATGAGATTGAGCATCGGCTAGTTCCAAAAGGAAGACGAGCCACAGGACCAGCCCGTCAGCAGCCAGCTCCAGGACCAGAACAAGCCTGTCATCAGGTAGCAAGTGAAGAAATATGGATGCCAAAAAATTGTGAAATTGAATGGTCTTCTTGCCCAAGAAATGAGCCTCCCCGCATGGCTGCCAATGTGATAAGGATTCAACCAGGGCCAACATGGATGGCAGTTTCTCATCAAGTCTTCTTTTGAGCTTTTCATCCCAGATTCCATCCAGAAAATGATTCTGGATTGCACTCATTTAGAAGGAAGGCGTGTTTTTGTAGAGAGATGGAAGAAGATGGACCAAACCCATTTACATGCCTACTTTGGGGTTCTTATCCTTGCTGGAGTTTTCAGGTCTAAAGGGGAATCCACAGAGTCCCTGTGGGATGCAGAAACTGGCAGAGAAGTTTTCCGTGCAACAATGTCTCTGGAAAACTTCCACATAATTTCCAGATTATCCACTTTGATAACCGAGACGACAGACCAGTTTGACAGCAGAGACACAAGCTAGCTGCCATCAGGACAGTGTAGGACAAGTGGGTGCACCGCCGCCCCCTGTTTTACAACCCTGGGCCTAATCTCACATTTGATGAGCAGCTGATGCCATTTAGGGGCCGCTGCCCCTTTAAGCAGTATATGCTGTACCATCGAAACCTGCAAAATATGGTTCAAATATCTGGGCTGCCTGTGATGCCACTTCCTCATATGCTGGGAACTTACAAGTCTACACGGGGAAGCCTGATGGAGGAGCCCCTGAGAAAAATCAAGGAATGAGAGTTGTCCTGGACATGACTCAGGGACTCAGTGGACACAACATCACATGCAACAATTTTTTTACCTCGTACGAGCTGGGACAGGAGCTCCTAAAGAGGAAGCTGACCATGGTGGGAACGATACAGAAAAACAAGT
Source organism: Brachyistius frenatus (assembly GCF_029030835.1). Classification (NCBI taxonomy): domain Eukaryota; kingdom Metazoa; phylum Chordata; class Actinopteri; family Embiotocidae; genus Brachyistius; species Brachyistius frenatus. Next base: position 995,755 of record NW_027210664.1, on the reverse strand, counting down.
TTGAGCTCCGACCCCAACTGCTGACTACAAAGAACAGGCCTGTCAACTCTTCCAAGTTTGTGTACACGGCTGACACATCCCTGGTATCCTGTGTGCCAAAGAAAGGCAAGAATGTGGTACTCATGAGTACACTGCACACATTTTATTAAAAAACAAACAAAAAACTAGGACCACTTTAAAACATAAATGTGATCTAACAAAGGTAAAGGGCAAATATTTACCATATATGCTGTTTATATTACTTGTAATTGGGATGAAGTAAACTTCTGTTGAGTATTTTAACTTAAAATTGTTTGATTGTGTTGAATTAAAAACCTCAAAATGCAGCGGGTCCACCAGAGCCAAGAACACTGGCTGAATAACAAAAATATGAACACCACACAAGGCTTAAATACACAAAAAATCAAAACAAGACATCTCCAACCTTCATCATTGCACTGCCGGCTTTCACAGACTCTGTTCTTGTTTAGATAAAAGTTGGAGAGACCCGGGGAAGCTTTAAAAGCTGTCATTAACTTCTCACCCTCTTTGCTCTCGCCAGGCAGAGAGTTATGGCTACAAAACAAAAATTGCCTCCGCACAGAAATAGAAAAATGCTGGAATTTAGCCGGTCGTTGACGTCCGCTTAGCGAGAAAAGTTCAGCTCCGGTCCAACTCTTCTCGGCCAACGAGCTCGTTGACTGTCCGCATGTTAGCCAGAGGTCCCCCGACTCTCAGCTCTGTAGGACGTGTTGACTCGTTGTTCCCTGCACTTTCAGCGCGGAGTCACGGGGAACGAACCGGGGAAAAAAGCCACTTCAGGACTCGGCATTGTCCAAAATTTAATTACGACCACTAACAACATCGTCATTTCATCAGTCAAATAGTGACACCATTAAGTGTTCTTTGGGCTTCGAATGTTGTTTCTGCCCATTGGTCAGCGTATCACAAGTTAATAGATGATTTTCTTTTTCTTTTTTTTCCCTATTGGAGTCTCACTTTTCTTTTCTTTTTTTTTTTTTTTTACCTCAAGCTGGTGCACGGTTGAATAATTTATAAGTAGCATATAATCTGTAAAAATAGCCCCTGATAAAATGTGTAGGCATCAATAGAGGCGGCCGATGCACTGCAGGGAAACATATTAACAATTAACTTTAGCAACTGTTGCAGAAATTATCACCTTAAGGGACCATATGGGTCTACATGGCAGAGGCAGCTGCGGAGCTTAACTAAGTACATTTACCCGAGTCACTGTATTCAGATAAATATTTAAGTACCTCTACTTCGCTCCAGTATTTCCACATTCAGCAACTTTAGCATCCCACGCCTGCAGTTACTCTGCATTTTCATGCAACATCATTATCTCAGGGGAAGACCCTAATGGAGTCAGTTTATCTGCATTTGAACCACCTATATTCATTTAACGTGAGATTTAGTGTGCTCACAAATGCTAAATCAGGATAGCACTATGCTGTTTAGCAAATAGGTTCTGAATCGAGACCTTTATGCTGTGCCGGACAAACATCTTCATGATTAATAGGCAATTTGTGCCAAAGGATTTGACTTCTCTCTACATCTCTGTTCAAAGACAGGAAAAGTCCAAACTATACAGCACACACAGCATAACTGCTGGATTATCTTTTATTAAAATAAAACTGACTGCACACTTTGGTTTTCTGCAGTGAAGATCGGCACTGCAGAGAATTTACAGCCAAAAACACACGCATAGTTCAAGACTGAACTAACGGCAAAAAGTGCACCATCAAATACGAGGAGATGCGTTCACTGACACGCAGCCTTCACATTTCTCCCGCGTGACAATGCTGCATTATGCAAGATATCTTCGACCTTTAAAGATAAACACGTGGCCACTTTTTTATACAGTTTAATAGGTTTTACAGCAAGAAAAGAACAAGAACAAATTTTGTGTTTACTGCTCTTAAAACCAACTCCTGTTTTTATATATATATTTTTATATATATATATATATATATATACACACACTACAGGAGCAGAGAAATAACCCTTTCTACTTCCACAGTTTTATGTCACTACATTTATTTTACAGCTCCAGTGAGGCAGGATTTTGCATGAAAAACTTATGACAGGCTGATCAAATGTATCTCAGATTGCTTCACTTAAATAACGGTTTGAGAATTTACCAACAAAAAATTCAGCAAATATTCCTTCTCAACCACTCAGATTTAATTCGTGACACTTTGATGGATCGATATCCACTACAAGCTACAGCTGTCCAGAGAAGTTTCAACACAAGCCGTGTCCATCCTAACACACCTGACAACATATCATTAGACAACCTCACCCAACACTTGTATATTCAATTAATACACACACGCACACGCACACACCCCACCCCCACCTCCACCTAATGTAGTCAGTGGATTTAACATTGAGGCACAACACGGGTTTGGTACTGCGACTAATGCTACTTTTTAAAGTACATCCACGAGCGCCCTCTGCACTGCTGCACCTTGGACTGCCCTGCACTAGTAGGCAACAATTTCAGCAATTCATGCCATAATGTTAAATTATCCACTGGTAATCAAGGCTGATGTCATGCCATTTTTTTCTCGAAAGGGTCACGTGATTAAGCCACGACGAATCAGGGAAGGACAAGTCACGACGAATCAGGGAGCAAACGTGGGTTTCTCCGTCACTCATAATAGTTCGAGACTTTAACTTTTCGTGTCAATACTTTCAAGACTTTTACTGAAGGAGTATTTTTACAGTAACAGTGAAGAGTTGTCTGTGTTAAACCAGGAACTTTTAAATGCAACAATAAATAAACCAAACAAACGCAATGTAAATCAAGTTATCAATCATTTGTTTCCACTCATGAGTATTAAAATACATTTGGAAAGTAATGCCAACTGTATGTCTGAAGTTTCAAGCTCCAGTATCTCAAATCTGCTCTTATGTTAATGCATCCCTTCTGGGCAAACTTTTACAAATTAATAGAGAAACTTTGCTGCAGTTATAACTATGCAGAATTGTTCAAAAACAAGTAGGCCTGTTACTTTATAGCCAAATGCTTTGTAAAAGTTACTATTTCTATATTTCAATCTGGCTAATAAGATGTTCTAAATAGCTGCGCTGATGCCGAAAAGGCGGAAGAAACATCTGTCGATTCTCCCTGTTGTTTCCTCGTGTCTGTAAAACTCACAAACCCTCCTCAAACTGAAAGTTAACAATACGCTCAACAAACAGCCGCGGATCCTGTCCAAAGTGTCCTTGAACAAGCCTCTGCAGCCCCGCCCGCTCTCAGGACGAGCGTCGGATAAATTCCCTTAAATGCAAAAGCATACCGGTTTTACACTCAAATCAGATGCAGCAAAAATTATGAAATTGTACCATGTGGGAGCAATATTTTGGAGCCTATTATTTGTGTTGAGGAGCCGAGCTCGTTCATTTGTTCTTCTGCTCAGAAACACTGGAACTGACATGAAAACAGAAGCAATTAACATTCAGTAAATTGGCCGGTGATCGTCATCATCTATGCCAATAAATTGTAATTTTACTTGATCCGCCGCCCCCCACCACACACACACACACACACACACACACACACACACACACACACACACACACACACACACACACACACACACACACACACACACACACACACACTCAGATGTCTAACAATTAAAAAGCTCTGTGAGGCATCGGACCGGCCTGTCTTTTGGGTTTAAAATGAGTCAGATATATCACAAATTTAGAGCTCCTAGTTGAGTGATTGGGCTTATCGGGGGTACTGCCTGCTTGGTTTATTGCAATACATTCCCTCACCATCCATCACCTGTTGGCACCGCTGATTATCCCGGCAAAAGATAATTACACGGCGTGGCGCTGCACTGCAGAGAGAGAGAGACTAACAGTTATTTGACCACCTGAACAACAACTGTGGGAGAATAGGGCGAAGCAAGTGTGCAGGTCTGACCTCAACATTACCGCCAGGTGCACCTTAGTGTGTGTGTGTGTGTGTGTGTGTGTGTGTGTGTGTGTGTGTGTGTGTGTGTGTGTGTGTGTGTGTGTGTGTGTGTGTGTGTGTGTGTGTGTGTGTGTGTGTGTGGTTGGGCAAATGAGCCCCCGAGTTCATATTCAACTGAGCAGCTCATGACCAAAAACAGTTTTGGCTCGTACTATTCTTTTTGGATGGATTTGCAGTATAAAAAAAAGCGTGCAGCCAAAACAGTTATAGAAAAGATGCTAAAAAGCTCAATAAACCTGCAGGATTTATGTTTGCAATGAGTAACTTTTCTTACAGTTCACATTTAGATATGCACACTTGGTTTTATCGTGATCTAAATGTTTAAACTTTGTGTGTGTTGACCGTGTTGATGATTTTATAACGACTGTCCCGTCCCTAATAGAAATACTGATTAGCAGAGCGATACATCTTAAAATGCAGGTTTATCAGACACATATTTCAAGCAGAATCAACAGATGAATTGATTAAGTTAAAGAAAAACATGACTTTTATCTTGTAGCATACAATATAATGACTCTTTAAGATGTTTCCATGCTGACAACAAACATCTTCATGATAGTCACGGACCACTGTGTTGGCTGACTCAACAACAAACTGTGACTACACAAAAACCACCGCCTCGGCTTTCACCTTTACACGGCGTCGAAGTTTTCGAATATGAGGTTGAGCAGAAATTAAATAGGGGTGGTGTGTGCGCCAGGTGTTTGGCTGAGTACAGCTGTGTGTGTGTGTGTGTGTGTGTGTGTGTGTGTGTGTGTGTGTGTGTGTGTGTGTGTGTGTGTGTGTGTGTGTGTGTGTGTGTGTGTGTGTGTGTGTGTGTGTAATTATCGCCTCCGCCTCGGTGGTGGCGGTCTCGTCTCATTACCGTCGTGGCGGGGTGTCTGTGCTTTTATGAACAGCGTGACGTCTCCTGCCTCCCCGGGTGCCCGCGAGCTGAGGACACAGACACAGGCGTGTCCGGTCGTCTCCTGCACGCACGCACACACACACACACACACACACGCACACACACACACACGCACACGCACACACACACACACGCACACGCACACACACACACACCCTCCTATAAGCTCCTGCCACGGCTGTGCCCGAAAATCTGCCGCTAACCCGCTGATAATGCCCCTTCCTGCAAAATAATGCCCCTTATTTTATCTCGTATTCAGAGAGCGATGCATTCACTTGAACTATTATTCCCATTCCCTATAATTCTCTCTCTCTCGCTGGACATTGTTTTCAGCAGCTCTGCCTCTCTGTGTGAGGATGTGGTCGTCCCCCTCCTCATGCAGGGGAGTCGTTATCTCCAGTAGAAAATGACAACACCGATCTCCAGGAGTTTTTTTGGCGCCAGATATATATACATATAAAAAAACAACAACAGAGCAGCTGTGGAAGTCACTTGTCTGCCACAGTTTTCGGTTATACGATGCCACACTTGAGCTGTTTGGGAGCTCTCGAACTGCTCGCGCTGCACCGGGGATCTGGAACGGCGCCCTCGGGCGTATCTGAAGACCCCGTTCTCACCTCCAGATCACATCTGGCAGCTCCAGCCAGAGTCGACAGAGGTGTCTGTACTTGCTCAGTGGTAATTGCTAATGGTAATTACCAACCTTTTTTTTTTTTCCCACCGTGAACCAGGAGGCTTATATAAATAAATGACTGGGTGAGGTGGGCATTGGCTGTTTCCCCAGCCCCCTACCCCCTTTTCCCTCCCCCCTAAATCTCAAATATTGTCCTTCACCCCTAATTCCACCACCGGGACCTCGACCGGCATCTCAGCTTCTCTGGCTCGCAGGCCGCACCTATTATTTTCACCTGCAGAGGCTATTAACCAATGCACTCATGTGCTGTATGGAGGCTTTCTTATTAGTTTGGCCGGGTAAGTCGGTCCTCCGCGTTCCCCGAGTCTCTCTCCCCATCATTTACTCCGAAGCCTCCAGCGGGCTGATACCTCCCGACCCCCTTTTGAAACTCCTTCACAAGCCGTGCCTCTCAAGTCGGGTTCTTTTGAGCTTTTCGGTACTACACTCCCACCACTGATAGTCCATCTGCTGAGACTGAGGACTCCTCTCTGCATGACTAGTGCCCCACTCCCCCTTCTCCCCCTTCTTCCCTCGCCACTCTCACCGAGGCCACCTGCATTGCTCAGAGAGAAAATGGCTGAAATGGCAGGAGTGAGATTTGCCTCCAGTGCAATCCCCCTCAACATCGAAGTTGGAGGGCGAGTTGACTTCTTAAGACTGGAGGGATTCAGCACTGCCTCCTACTGTGGAGAGAGTTGCTGTGAGAGCAGCGAAGAGAGAGAGACACATAGAGAGGGAGAGGAAGGTGGAAGAAAACAGTATGTGATAGTAAGTGAACTGAAGTCTTCCCTAATTAGGCACCGGGCCTTCATTCAGCACATTTATGGTCTAATAAAGCATGGAGGCTATGTGGCGCACTGTGATTAAACAGACGTTTGCTTTAATACATGGTGGCTGGAACAGTACGTGGGGGCTGGTTCTGGATATGTGCCACAGACATGCACAGCCCCTGCTCATCCTCTGGGCTAATTATCCCGATGTTCTCGTCTTCGTGATTTTTAGCGCTTAGCAGACAGCAGGACGGGGCCCGAGCGGAGCCAAGGCAGCCACAGAAATTGTCAAAATCATTTAATCCATCTCCCGAGCATGCTAATGTAATTGCTTTTTGATTAATTGCGCCGGTGAAAAAAAACAAAAAAGAAGCTCGCTGTTGTTGTTGTCGTTGTCAGATTATAGTTCAATGAGATTCCTCAGAGTGATTGGTTGTAAACATATCCCATCATTTCACATTTTAATGAAACTTGAAATCTTCATGAAATGTCATTTTCAATAATGTTGTTCTGAAGTTCATCCAAACGTTTCGACCTGCTGTTCGATTCTCGTCGGGAATTACTCAAAACACAAATGATGTCACTAGATTTTTTTTTTGGGCTCACAACAGACTCTCCTTTTAAAAAACAAATAAAGTTTTTACATTTATTAGTGAAAAATGATATCAGTAAGACAAAGCTGAAAGAAACATCCTTTTCAGCAGGGAGGAGTTTAGAGGAAACAAACAGGACTTTCACCGTGTTCGAGTCTGAGAGAGAGAAAAAGACAACGTGGGTTTCTTTCAAATCTCGTAAGCAAGTTATGTAAATAATGTGAACGTACCTAACCTGAAGTACGTAACGTTACATACCTAAAACAACTTAAACCAAGTTTTTTTTCCGAACCCTAACCAAATTGTGTAATTTAACAGAAACCGCGATCTTTTCCTAAATCTAACCACCTGGTTTTTGGTCCTTTTAGTGCCTAACAGCATCATCTAGTGGACTATCAGGTGTATTACACGCTTTGGTGTGATATCAGTTTGGACTGTTGTAAACACGCATCACAATTTACCGACCGATCTTTCTGCTTTTCAATTGAAACACATTCTTATATATTAAAACAAAAACAAAAAAATCATCCTACGTGACTTCAGTGGTCGAAAAATACGACCTAACTGCTTAACGTTAAATCGCTGTACGAGTTACCGGCTTAACTGCTGTCTTTGGTGCTCGTCTTCAGGCAGCGCCGTTAATGAAACTGCGCCGGAAACAACTCTCCCACTGCACCGAAATCCTCCCACTTCTCAAACCTGAACTTTTTTCACCACTTTTTGTGGAGCAATAAAGAAGCTCTTAAGCGACCGCCGGTTCCTTCGCATTCAAGCTCCCCGACAGCCGCGCTTCTTCTGAGCGTTAGAAGTGAAGATGTCGGCCGTATCTGCGAGCATTTATGCAAGGCACACAGAGGAAGGGGAGGCGGGAGGGAGGGACTGCACATGGAGTAACTGTGCCTCTGACAGACAGAGTGGAGGCTACTCTCCGCTTTTCAAAGGGAACCTGCCTATCTTTTGTAGAGACAGAGTCTGCGGGCTGCCGTAGTCAGACGCAAAGCTCGGCTACTAAAGGAAAGTTAATGGCTTGGCCTACCTCTGACAAACAGCAGAGAGAGAGAGAGAGAGACAGAGACAGAGACAGAGGACGGGAGATGGACCGGGCTGCGGCGTGGTAAGGGTCCATTAGCATTCCTGCTCTCAACCTGACACTGACAGCTGACACTGACCCAGTGTCCAAGGTGAGCAGGAGACATGGCACAGGAAGCAGAAACCCCCCCAGAGGCAAACCGCCGTGTGTTTTTTATGCTGTTCTCTGTTTCCTTTGTGGTTGCAGTTGAGTGGACTCTAAATGTCACAGTTCTGTGACACATGTAGATGACTTTGACCCCGTTGCACCCCACCCACACCTTCCCTTTGTCACTTGAAGCTGCACACGGCGAAGCCTTTTCTTTTTCTTTTTTTTTAAGAATACTTTCCCTTCTCACTTAAAATCACAAAGGGCTTCAGATGAGAGGAATTTGTCATCTAACCTGATTTATACCCCGGTGACCCGCAGTAAAAGCGGGAGTCAGGTATGTTGTACTTCAGACACACGGTGTGGCACAGCTGAGCTTAGGTGTCAAAAGCCAGCTGTCTGGATTTTGAAAAATAAAGCAAACATTATATTACACTACATTTATATAAATCTACAACCAGTTACCTTTTTTTTCTTCTTTTTCTTTTTTGAAATTTGAATTTTCTACAGAAAAATACAACAGTGCTAGCCTGGTGTGAACCCGACACAATTTCACTTCCTGAAGATGGGACTGGCCATCCTCCACAGAGAACAGTTTGCAGTCATTTCATCCTAGTGGGCGTAAACCTCGGGTCATTTTAGCCAAAACCGGTCGACACTCTGCCACCGCCGTCTATCTTTAATACCTTTAAGGTTATTTTTAATGAACGCCGCTAGCGTGACGAGGAGCCGAGCGCCAAACATTCAGCATTTTGTTCACCGTAAGTTGCGTTTGTCACTGTCACCGGCCGTCCAATCACAAAGAAGAAAGGGGGCGGGGAAAAAAATGCAGTTAATCACCGACACCGGCCGCTTCGGGGCGGCTGTGCAAACACTAATACGAGTTCCCAGACTGTATTTACCGAGAAGAAAACTGAAACCAAAGTCAGCGCAGCCAGGCTGCAAAAGTATCAGATACACGTTAGTTGTTTGGGCAAATCAAACAAAAAACAAAGTCGCTTTCAATCGCTTCACATTTAGGTAAACGTCTACTTTTTGCAATTTTCTCCAATCGTGACAAGATGTTGCTGTAATGCATCCAAAGACTTGGCAAACGGTGACGGACATCTGGGCCAGAACAGCAGGCAACCTCTACCTAAACAAAGAGCATGCGAATAATTATGTTAGTACACAGATTCATGCGCTTCCCACTGCAAATACATCGTGATGTACCCCCCCCCCCCCATCCCCTCCCCCCAGACCCTCTGTGCAACTTTTAGATTTGATTTAGTGACTCCACCAGTCACACAGCAGGGTGAGGGGAAACAGGGACAGAGGGAAAAGCGACAAGTTTTAATTGGTCTTGCAGTGCTGAGCTGAGGCGACTTCAGAAGACAAGGATTCCCCTCGGAGGTTAGGGAGAAGGATAAAAAAATAAAAAATAAAGTCCCAAAATGTTGAGGTCGCAGGTTAAATCCCTGCAAAAGCAGCCGAGTTCTTTGACAAGGTTGTGACCCTTTTCCTCCTCCTGCTCACTCCTTGAACAGAGCTTTGCATGAAGCTCTGCTAAATTTAAATATCCCCATTTTGTTTTCCACAGCGATGATTTCCTCGTGTACTGTTTTCACTGTTACGCCACGCGAGCGAGTGTCGATTCAAACTGTTAATTAAGCGATGAACAGTGTCTGACGAGCGTTCGTGCCCTCGAAAAACAAACAAGATTGTTACCAAAGATAACGGTCAAGATTTCACCGGACTAGAAAATTAAATGGAAAAGTTCTGCAGCCATGATAGACTAACGATTTGAGCTAAATGCTACATCGGCAGTCAAACTAGTTTTCAGTAACAACGCTGATGTTTAGCAGATATAATGATTACTATCTTAGTTTAGTGCATAACCTTTGCTAATTAGCACTCAACCCAAATTACAGCTGAGGCTGATGATAATATCAATATTTCAGCAGGCATTTGGGCATAAACCAAAATACTGAGCTACTGCAAGAAGGCAAAGGTGTAGAGTTAGATCTGGGACACTTTAAGGAATTAGGGGATTTCTTTTTTTGGACAAAACCTATAAATATATAATTTTGATAAATGGGTTTTTAGGCCTTTAATCAATAGTAGAACAGGAACATTCAGGGGTCACCTGTATCAGTAAGATTCATTCAGGGCACCAGTGATATCTGCACCAAAAGTCATAACAATCCATCCAACAGCTGTTGAGATATTTCATTAAAATCAAAAGTGTCAAACTCACGGTTGATATATGAAAAGGTGTCAGAGAACTAAACGTTTCAGAAATATTTGAACCGCAGACTTTATTTTCTGTATTGACTAAAAAGAATCCACGTGGGGAAGAAAAGCTTTGAAATTCATGCGAGGGAACCCGCAGCTCAAACATTTCCAAGTCTACGACAAACACAACGCCTCATTGTTCCACAGTGTAACACCGTGTTGATTCAACATACAGCCGCCGCACGAGAGCTCGCGCGGTCGGCGCAGTCGAGCAAGCGCTGGTAAGATGTCTCGACACAGTGTGCAGCCAGCGTGGCTGAAAAGAACAGATGAGTGGCGCCTACAGAAATTCAAGTGTCACCAGCATGAAGTTACAACCTCCCACGTTGTTTGATTGCCAGAAGATTTACAGTATTCATTATAATTACTTCATCGAGTAAGATTCAGTGAATAGTTCATTTCCTGCGTTGCTGCACTGGAAAAATTCAAAAGTTTTTACAAATTTATTTATTGAACTTCTCTCAGCTGCTAGAAAGTCATGTTTGTGTGTGCGTGTGAATGCCGACTCTATTTTGGGGAAGTTGAACTCTCTGACGACCGCGTGGCGATGAAAAGCGGTCTGCAGATGTTTGGGGGTCGAGCGTGAGTCTCAGAGAGCGCTCCCCTCGATAATCTCTCCCAGCACTCGGGAGAAACTCTGCTATGTCGGAAAAAAAAAATCAAGGTTCTTTCTGCAACTCCGAGCAGCAATCAATCGTATTTGAGATGCCTTACGTGTCAGAGACGCAATTAAGTGCGTGTTTGGAGCGAGTGTAATTTTATGATATCAACAGAGGAGATTTTTTTTCTTTTTTAAGGCCACAGGTCCCGTTTTCACCGTCCAAGTCGCCTTGATGTATTATAAGTGAAGGTCACGTTATTATACAAGACTGCCAAACATCGCAGGATTATTAAAATCGTTCATATCTTTTGAGTTAACTGGGATTGCGGCCGGTTAACTTACATTCTTGATTAAGAACGCCTTTGCCCTTGGTCTCGTACGCAAAGTTGTATTAGTTGGAAATGAAAAGGCGCGGCAACCTTGCACACTGAAGGATATTAAACAGAGAGCAACATTGGCCCTGTGGGTTTTTTCTTTTGCTATGCTACTATTCCCCTCTGGAAGCTCCTAATATCTGCTTTGTCTTAACTTTTTAAAAATCTTTTTGCCATTTATCTCTTTCTTTCCCTCAAACTCTCTTCCAATAATTGCCGGTTTCATATATGCACAGGAGAGTCAAAGACGATAGGTGGAGGTGTAACAAAGTTATAAAAGGAGAGTGCACTTCGACGAGGGGGCCTCTCACTGCCCCCCCCACCCCCCTCCCCCCCTCCACCCCCGGAGCGTCTGCGTCACTCTATCATTGCCCATATCTCGCCTATTGAAAAGTGAGACTTTGAACACTGTGTTTCAGGTTGGTGGATAATGTAAAACGCACCGACGGGGCTGAAGTGAAATGTTTTTATTGTTTTTTTTTTTTTCGCAAAATGTGCAGAGCTCCTCATTAGACCAGGTGGCGCTGCATGCATCGTCTTTGAAAACCCCCGTCTCTCATCCCTCCTGATGCATTACATTTATGTATACGGATCGAGTCCGGTATTGACCCCGACTCCCGCGTGCATCGACTACTCTTAATTTCAAAGTACCGGATCGCGGTAGTTTCAGAGGAAATTAGCATAATATTCTTGTACGTCCGCGTGTACAGCACGGGGGGATTGTTTGATGGGACGTGTGCGATATATGATGTCTTGTCTGTTCGCATCAGCGCACACATTACTCCCGTGTACCCTTCGGGCCCGTACGTTACAATCTTTTATGTGGTTTTTGGTTGTTTTTTTTCTCTTTTGATCAAATGACTGGACGGGTGACTCCTGGGCAACGCCGAGTCCACATCTCTTTTGGGGTTGCATGATTTTTACCTGGCAAAGGTGTTGTCTCTCTCCATTAGCCGCGCAACCAATCACGAGCAATTTGGAAAGTATTACCGCGAGCTCTGTGCATTTTCGAGCCTAAGAGCTTTTTGCAACCGACAAGACTATTACTACAAAAAGCATGTTTGTTATTTCTCCCTTTGATTACCTTAAGTCACAATAAAAATAATGTATCACCACTCAAGATATTAAGCATGATGGGGAGCAGGGTGTGGTTGCGTAGAGAGAGTGCACATAATGGTTGAGTGCTCGGACAAAAGGGAGGGATGATGGACAAGTTTGGTATAAAAACAGCAAAAGCAACGTTATTTCACCCAGAAAGGAATAATAAAAACCAAAAACCAAAATAAAACATTTTTTTTAAAATAATTTAAGAGCAAGTTTCAATCTTAGGTTGAGAGCATGTTGGAGGGAAGGCGAAGGAGATATTTTTAATTAATCTACTGAGTTTACCGCTCCATCTGTTTGTTCTGCCGGTGCATGTGAGCTTTCCTCACTCTATTTATCTTTTCACTAAGTGTGACCTCCCTCTGTTCACCGGTTCCCCTTCATTTCCTTCAACCCGCGTAGCTGGTAACTCACTTTGTAAGTGCTCATCGTGCTTTTTTTTTCCCCCTCTTTTAATTTAAATTGACAACAGTGAGGTGCTTTTGACACCATCAGATCATATTATTATTCACGCTGGGAGCGCTATGTTTAAGATTGTAAACAACGTAAAGCTCACCGATGGGGTTAGGTGGATATCATCACAGCGGTGCCCTCATTTAAAATGGACAGCTGCTTCTTTTCTTCAGTCTAATTCAGTGTGCAATTCAGTGGTTTTTTTTAAATTTTGCCTGGAGTAAGAGAAAATGGTGTTAAGAATAATGATTAAATAAGTTTATAACACCTCTATTTTCTCAAATGCTAAGAACTCTACTGCCAACAACAGCAGTTCCTCTAATCTCCTTCAAATGCTGCAAATTTGCCTGATTGGCAGGATTTTTATAATTGTTTAGTGACTTTGGCAAATCAACAGTGAAAGCAGTTGTGACTGTTGACTGGAGTTAATCTAAAACTGGCTGTAAACAAGGACCATAATTCACGATAAACTGCAACCAGTCTGGTGTTAAAACGACTCATTCGGGATTCAAACTGCAGCCTCGGATGTTGCAAACTTTCTACTTTGCCAGCTGAGCTAATGCGAGAATGAGATTCATAAAGTCAATAAAGCTGTGTCCCTGAAACAGCACATCGACTTGTGCAGACTGAGTGACTGTAGCAGGAAGTCAGAAGAAAGAGGATGGAGATTTGACTTTTAATGTAGCCAATAAATCATATTTTAACCGTGCTGCTGTGATTATATATATCGGGTAGGTTTAAATTCCCACGATAACACCCACTAGAAATCGTTTTTATACAATGGTTACTTGCTTTTTTAAAACATTTATTTAAGAGACATTAGCTAACACTGCTGAGAGCTAGAGAGGATTTTTAGTATTAATATAGTCACATCTGAAAATGATAAACATCCCATTTAGTCAAATTCTTCCTCCAGACATCAGAACATTTTACAAGTGATACACCTGACAGGGTTGTCACAACTTCATAAAGCCTTAAATTTGGAGCTACTAATTCACCGGGAGCTCCGTCTCAGAAACTCTTTGTTCCGAGCCCATTTTAGGTCCATTTGCATGTCTAAATTGTTTCATCAGAAATTCAGCCGCAGTGTTGGTTAAGGCAATTAGCGAAACAACAGGAACGTTGTGCATTTGCACATCACTGACTAAGCTCTTTGGACTATCAAGTAACCGGGAGTTAGGAGAGCAAATTAAACGTGAAACAAAGCAGCGTGAACCTTTAGATCGGGTCCTGATAACCCGGCGAGGTTTTTAAAAACGGCAGCCGGTTTAAAGCAAGGTCAGACACCTTTAGACGGAACAGATGGCTCCTGCCACAAACACCCCACATGATACAGTCTAATTGGCAGTAACGCATTATTTATTGACCATTTACTGAACTGGTCAATTAGGTTACGTCGCTGTTTACTCAGATTTACAAACCTGCAACTCATGAGCGCCTAGGTAATAACAACCACCCATCATACGGGCGGTTAAAGAGCAGAAACACATTTCGAGTAGAAACTCTATGGACCTCTGATGATGGGAAAAACATAGCAATGTTCCAGCTACATGTTCGCAACCCTTCGTAGCTTCCGGCTCCGGACAATGAGGCCAATTCGGAAGCGCCTTAAACTGCAATACCACCGAGTGCCACTAGAGGTCGGCTCCAAAAAGCGCTGCTTTCCATTCAACCAGTCTCACGAAATGCCCCGTCCATAAAGTTTTCTGTATCTCATTCGCTAAATTCTCTCTGCTTCTCTTTGCCTTGACGAGCGCTCTGCTCGGTGAGCTCCGGATGCTCCGCCGTCACAGGTAGACAGTTTTGGCGGATGCGGGGGGACGCGGGGGGACGCGGGAGGACGCGGGGGACGCGGGGGGAGGGGTCCTCGCCGGCGCCACCGAAGCCCTCGCCGCCACCCGCCGTTGAACGCAGCACGACACCCGGCGAACCGCCAACGAGCTGTCACGATGCTCCTCACGTCCCACGACCCACTTCACTTTGTTTATTTATTCATTATCTCTGGTGTTCCTCCGATAAGGTGGGGCGAGCGAGAGACGCTCTGAGCTTGCGAGGCGCCTGCACAGGATGGGTGTCCCGGGCTACCAAAGTGCCAGCGTTGAAGGGTAATGGCCCCACCCACAGGCTGGCAGATCTAAAAGGGTGATTAACGAACACCCCGGGGAGAACGGCAACAGGGGGTGACGCTGTGTGTGTGTGTGTGTGTGTGTGTGTGTGTGTGTGTGTGTGTGTGTGTGTGTGTGTGTGTGTGTGTGTGTGTGTGTGTGTGTGTCTTCTTGAATTCCTTCACACACCTTTTCCTTCGTCTCTATTTCACTTCTTTTTTTTTTGTTTGTTTGCACAAACGTCCTCTCCGTCTTGTTTATGCTCCACATTGTGAATAAAGAAACACGAGCAGATAGATCTTCTCACTCCGCTTCACGCCGGGCTCCCGAGGTAATCGGAGTCATTTTAGCACACAGACACGTCGGAACGGCTGATAGGCTGAGCAGCTTCTATCAATCTAAATAAGACCGCGTCGATGCGGCCCATACATCCCCCCCCCCCCGCCTCCATCCCCCCTGGAGAGCGAGTGCTCACAAAAAAGCAGCTAGGTGTTTTAGACGGTCGGAATAAGTCCAGCTCAATCTCCACCGAAACACGGAGGCCTATTTTATCGAGCTATATAAAGGCCAGGTTGATGGGCTTCTAAAAATATGGTGGTCTTAAATTTCTAGACATTCTCGCTCTAATAAAAGGATGCAGCGGCTCATTGTTCTACTTTTTTTTTTGTTCCTGTCGGTACGCCTGTCCTGAATTCCAATGGGGATGGTGGGGGCATCCTTTTTCCTTTATCTTTTTCCACAACACTTCCACAACCTCTTAATCTCTTTCACCTCTCTTTTACTGCCGCGTTTCAAACCACAACTCTGCAGCTCCTCCTGTTCGTCAACATCGTTGCTCTTACGGTTCCCGGCGGGCGGCGCGGCATCTCTCACCCCCCCACCCCTAAATTACAATCACAATCTGAGTGTTAGTTTGTCTCGCTGGAGATTGAAATCGCTCCCGTTGCCGTAACTTTTCCTCGTGGCAGAGTGTTTATGTGTCTAACACCAGATTGCCACCTCGTCCCCGTATACGCAGCAGATGCACAGAACTATAAAAAGGACGGCGATGGTGATGATGATGGATGATAATGACGATGTGAAGGCTGGCAGAGGATGTCAGGCTCACAAGGATATTGGGGTTAAAACCCAGATGGAAAAGGGTTAAATGATTGCTGTAGCCCCCCCCCTCCTCCCTCCCCTCCCCACACTTGTGATATCACCAGTGTTTCTTCACTTAATCTGGCTGGTTTCATTTATACATTTCTTCCACTCAGTTTTGACTCTTTCTGTACATCATCCTCATTCTGTCACATCCATCTGCTGGTCATTAGCTGTATTCTGTCATCGCAGGATTATAGGGAGGGAGGGGGAGGGGAAGGAGGGGGAGCGGGAGGGGGGGGTTTGGGGTTGGGTCGGCGTAGTGAAGAGCTCCAGTGGCTCCGGCAATCCCGCCGCAGTCGCAGCAACAGCCGAGGTGCCTTGTTTTCAAATCACTGACCTTCATCAGACATATGCTGCAGTGTGTGCGGTGCTAAGAGCGCCGCCGACAAGCATATGCAGATATGTGACACTTAATGCTCCGCGTCCCCGGCATCTGTCACGGCCACGGGCTCGTGTATTCGCCGGGGAGTTGCCATGTGGGTGCATTGCTATTCCGCTAACGCCGCGTTGCCATGACACGGCTCCTCCTTTTCCATTTTTGCATGTTTATGGCCATCAGCACGCTTGTCATGCCAACGTGGTGGTCGCTTGTTCGATCACTTCCTATATGGGGAGGGAGGCGATACGTGCGGGACTGCAGTGTTTCAAGGGGGAAGAGGTTTAATAAAAAACAAAAAAAACAGGCCCATTACTGAGGGGACCGGCGACAGAGGAAGATGGAAAAAAGAAAAGAAAAAAGAAACCCAACTTAGTTTTCTATTCAGTTAGCTGTGGGAAGAAAAATGAAATGCAATTTGTACACTGAAAATTGTCCATTGTCTTCAGGAAGATTGTTTTATTCAAATTATGACATTGGAACGACACTGGTCTGAGTCTACAGACGACGCAAGGACACACTAGAAAAGACACATGAATAGAGTTTTTTTTTTCTTTTTCTCTCTCATGATTACGGTCAAAAAAAAAAGAAGGAAAAAAAGATGGAGCCTGAATCATAATCTGGCAACGAGCACGAGCATGAAATTGACAATGAATTGAATGTGAGCCGAATGAATGGCTCTTACTTTGTTTTTCATCTTTTTTTTTTTTAAAACAATACGTGGCGCCGATCAAGTGAAGTCTTGTTTTCGTGCTGATAAACAGCAGCGTTTCTTTCGGGGCATTGTGGCTCTCCGGGTGGCCCTCGTCAGCCGCGATGTGTGATAGTCGCTCACGACGCTCGCCTTAACATTCTGTTCTGAAACTGTGTTTTTTGTTCTAATATTTGCACATTTCCAATATGTGCTCATTGACATTTGGATTTCCCAGAGAGTGTCGAGGCAGGATGCCAGTCCTCCTCTTTTTTCTTTTTTTTTCCTCTTTTTTTTTTTTTTTTTTTTTCAGTTCCCTCTGAGCATGAATTTATAAATTGAAAAACCAGGCAAAAATGACCTTAATCCGCTCCCCGTCATTCTGCAGGAAATGTTCATGCTCTGCAGGGACTGGGTTTACAGCCACCATCTGTTGCATTTTCATTAACAAAATCTATTTCTTCATTTAACCATGCATGCTCAGACAATGCTATGGCTCCCATAACGCCCCTAAATCCTGGATTGGAAAAGAATGAAAACAGCAACTTGCCATAGAGAACATGTTTTCAGATTAGTCTTGTATTTGCAAGTATAATGCAAGTATATTCATCAAGGATTACGGCGATGGTGTTTTGTATGTATTCAGGTAGCAGGGGACAGCAAATTCATCTAATAGAGCTGCGTCACAATGGACCTGAGAATAACTTTGTAGCGGTGACTGTTTCTGGCCCACAGAATCTTATAAAGCCTCGACACCATCGGGGACTTCTCCGTCTTACTCAAGGACACTCGGAGAAGACATACGGCCGATGCTAACGCTTGAACTTGCTGGCTTTTCTTTCTTCTTTTTTTTGTTGTTATTATAGGAGAACTTCTGCAGCCACAAAGCCAGTTTATTCCTCAGATTTAAAGGCCTCCACAACACTAAATCTTACTTTTAGTGACAAATGACCGGCTAAGACAACTACCGATAAAGTTTTGTTTTTACTGCGCACAGTTTATGATATTTTAAGTAGCGTATATTCATCTTTTCATTGCCGTGCCAACTTCTCCCGCGCTCGCCGAGCGGCTGCCCCGGACGGGCATATATCATGTCACCGTTCTCTGATGGGTTTATTGATTTTGCACTCCCCTCAGCACCATCCCTCAAACTTTTCAACACCAGAACTAACTGAGACAGATATTTTCCAACTCCTCAAAATAGATCATTAGCCAATTGGAAAAGATGGACTTTAAGCTCTACAGATCCATACGGAAGATTTGGAGGGATGGAAAGAGGAAAAACGGTCGTGGAGGAGACAGAGTTTGTCTTTTTGGTGCGCGGCGCTGATGAGAAATACGTGTCAGAGGGAGGGGGGAGGGAGGGGGGAGGGAGGGAGGGGGGCAGCTGAGAAACCACAATGTTTGTGGTAAATATATGAGAATAATATCTTGTCAGGGTGATAATAATATGCAGCTGTGTCTCTCTATCTCCTCCTCCACCAGCGAGCGTTCCTTCAGGACCGCAGACGGGAGAGATGATGGACACGAAGCACCATCTCTGCTTCAGCTGCTCTCCCTAAAGATATGACTATAGGTCTGTACATCGCAATGTCAGTGCACATCCGTATCACGGGGGACCATCTACCCTCTGGGACGGGCTGCTGTCTGTTCTGCCAGCCTCCTCTTTCTGTGGACAAATCGGGTAATAATTCCATCATGGCGGGAGGATGAGGCAATAAAACATGCGAGAAAGGGAGGGGATTTTTTAATGTGCTTCGTTGTCTCGGATGCAATTACAGTGCCCATCATGTGATGCTTTATCTTTCAGCCTCCATGGATTGTGCCCTCACTCTCTCTCCCTCGTACACACACATTATACACACATTACACACACATTACACACACACACACACACACACGCACACACGCACACACGCACACACAAGAAAAACCAGGAGCGTGGACCATGTGTGCCAAAAAAGGAAATAAAAACAAGCAGAAGCCAAAGTGTCATGTTCAATTCTAATTTGTTTGTTGTTATAGTACAAACCTGTTCAACAATGTTCTGTAAGTCGAGAAAAAAGAAAAAAAAAAAAAAAGGAAAATAACACCTTGAGCCAAATAAATTATGATAGCACATTCCCAGATCACTTCCCCGAGAGTAATCTATGAGGATTTAAAATTAGGTGGCTCTCTATGCATACTAATTGCAGGCAGGTTGGGATAAACATATGATTTCAGAATTTATAATGTAGTTAGTCATTGCCATGATATTTTTTTGATTTCTTTTTTTTTTACCTGAGTCTACCCAACTTCAGGCAAGGTCTTTTCTGATCAAGTTAATTACTTTGAGGGGGAGCAGACAGTGAGGCTAATTAAGAAATATGTCTAACTGAACTATGGTCAATGACAGCCTTACTCCTACCACTGGGTTCTGACCTAGATCACTAATGCCTCCTATTTAGGAATTATCACATGACAAATATCCAATCAAACCTCCAGAAATTGCCCTCCATCATAGCGGGCTGAACTGTCATCGCAGGCAGGTTTGCCGGGGTGGCTTATGAAGTCACCGGTAATCAGAGGAGTTCACGCCAAGTTGTTGATTACCTTAAATTAAGTGTCTGGAGGCCGCAGAGACCCAACTGTGACAACCTACGGATCGCCAAAGTTGCACAATAAGACGGCATTAAAAGAAATTATAATCAGCAGGTTTTTGGTGGACCTTGGCAATCAGTCTTCTCGCTTCAAACTTGTTAGACATTTAAATGTAAAAAAAAGTTTCTAATAATGACTGCAGTAGATAAGAAAAACATTCTTTCCATAGACTCCTGTGGGCTCAAAAAACTCCATACAAGCTGTGATCTCTGGCCAAAGAAATCTAAAATCGTGTGTAAAATCTCACAAACAGAAACCGCCGTCGGGATTATTGAACACATGTGTTAAACCTTTAAAGTATTCCGGTTCTGCAACGCACCAATTACATTTATTACATTATGGCTTTTTTTTTTTTTTTTTTAAGGTCACCATGCGTGTTCAACGAAGAGGTCGCCTAGTTTATTTGGATCCAGAACACACAAGTCCATTCGACCGATTCTGGAACGAGACTTTCCAACACTTCATGGTTGACTAACCAAAGTTATGAATTCTAAAAAAAAAAAGATTCTGGAATCCCGAAGACATCATTCAACAAAATCAGCCTCAATTTGTGGGGGATGAAAAAAAAAGAAAATGGGTGAAGCAGCGAATGATTCAAAAAGACCAGGCAAGGGTTGAGAGAGAAACCCAGTCTGTGTGTGGGAGGGGAGGAGAGGGGGGAAGTCCAATACAGAGGTGGGGTGGCTTCACTAGCCATAAATATATATATATATATTTTTAATGAAAATATCCCATGTAGTCAGAGGTGCCGGTGGCCATAAAGGCAACTGAATTATTTATGAGCAGCATTTTGGAAACAGCGGTGAGAATTTGTGGACGGGGTGATGCATGTCCGGTGGCCTTATTCTGTGGCAGTCCTCTAATGCTTTGATAAATGGCTGTTATCTACACCCTTTGGTGTATGACGGCCATCTGCTATGGACTCCTTAAGGGCCAATTGGAGACGTTCGGAAAATCTGGGTCAGCTCAGGTGGCTGCATTAGAGGGAAAGGTTGCTGACCGTGAGGAGTCCGGCAGTCTTGGTGTGTGTGTGTGTGTGTGTGTGTGTGTGTGTGTGTGTGTGTGTGTGTGTGTGTGTGTGTGTGTGTGTGTGTGTGTGTGTGTGTGTGTGTGTGTGTGAGCGCGCCACGCCGACCTCCTTATCAGCGCGGACAGAACTCCGTTTTCAGTTTGTTCTCGGAGGCTCGCCTCGGAGGGATTGGCTCTGAATCGGGATAGATTTACCCAACTTGCACTTTTCTGCACACTCACGTCTGCCGGAGCAAAAAGCACCGCGACCGTCTGAAGAGTCAACTTTACTTTCACGCGGTGACGTCGTTTTTTTTTTTTTTTTTTCTGCACACGGGTAAAGAGACAGCTGCTAATGCGTGCACATGCAGACGCACCTGAGATTAAGGCTGAGCTCAATAAAGCCGACAACGACCGCCCAGGTAGTAAAACTGATTCCATTTTAATCTGGGACTGCAGCGAGATGCTCCGACCTACCGAAACGCGGCGGCGACCTTCACCTATCTGTGCAAAGATGCAGAATGATTAAGAGTGCAGCGTTGTAAGATTCATGCTTCCCTCGTGTCCGCGGCTGTCAGAGTGTATCCAGGTGGGTGGATTGAGGAGCGACCGGAGGCAGAAGAGAGCACTAAATGGTTAAGTAGGTTTGTTTGTTCCTCGGGGAGCTTCGGAGCCTTTTCTGGAGTAAAAGAGATGAGACCACCCGTACAATTAATCATGCTGGTATTGGCATGGTGGATACTGTATCCACTCAAGGACAGCTTTGAGATGCATTAGGCCGAGTGCTGCCAATCCCAGGGCACGGGCAGCCCGGAGGGGGAGGGGATGCATCTCTTGGACTCACACGAACCTACATCTATTTGGATATATTAGCGCCTGTGAGCCCCCCCCCCCCCCCCACACACACACACACACACACACACACCCCCGCCCGCCCCCATCTCTAGTGATTGGAGCTGCTGGAGCTGTTTGGCTCCGTCAGCCAGCTCGTGTCGGAGAACAGGAAGCTGACGTGTGTTCACAGCTTCACTGTTGCTCCGTATCGACTACGCCGCCAGTACTTTAATCATCCTTTACAATAAATCTCAATCAATTCACCGCTGAGGATGCGGGACACGTGCAGATGGCATGGGCTGATAGTCCTGACACATTGCAACTCAATCAAAGAGTGGCACAATAACCCCCCCCCCCCCAACCCCACCCCACACACACACCTCACCACCTCCCCTTTCTCATAGGACAAGGATCTGTGGAGCGGCACTCTTTGCTAATCTAAGCTATCATTGTGCCATGTAATCAGAGCTGGTATCATCCTCCTCCGTTTTCCAATGTCAAAGCCTTGACAGCGATATGAGGACTTATTAGTTTAATAGGCAACATAAACAAATCACAACCACTTAGCGGAGCGATCATTTCAGCAGCACTCGACGGACATCTTCCGCAAAAACTCCAGAATTGAGCCCGTGGTCGAGGGGATTTGGGTTTACGGCGTCAACGGTGGTAAACAGGTGGCTCCGTCGGCGCTACGCCAAACACACGACAGAATAAAATGGCGAAACAGATGTTCTGCTGTGCTGCGCCTTATTGAGAGTGGCGCGCTCGCTTTTTAATGCCCACTGAAGTAGAGAGTGTCCCTGGCACGGCTGACGGGCCCCGCTGGAGGACTTGACAGCGGCTGTGAACCCGGTAAGCACCGACTCCGACTCCTCGCTCTGACAAGGGTGTCAAGCAAATGAGAGGAGCCGGCGGAGGGGCGAAATACCGAGAGGGAGACGGAGGAACGCCGTCGGCCCGACCGCGGTGCTGCAGAACTGCTTGCGCCCGGGACCCCGGGCCTCCGTCGGGGCCGCGTTACGCTCGGAGGCCAGTCGCACGTTTAGACGCCCTTGCCCCCCCCCAAAAAAAATAAATAAATAAATCACCGACCTCTTCCCTTTCCGAGGCAATCAAAACTGCATTTAGTGGCAGTTGGAGAAGTGGTGAATCTGCATGACAGTGAGTCAGTAATAACATTTACAGCCAGAGATGAGTCACTCTCAGCCGAGAAAGGTTATCGCAATACTCCTCCCGCCGCGGTGGCAGTCGCGGAGGAAGAGATTGGATGATCAACTAATAATTGCCATTTTGGTTTTGATATGCTTTTAAAGAAAGGAGGAGGAGGAAGTTCACAATGAGGAAGAGGGGTTTGAAAGCCTGTAATGACAGCGGCCGGCTGCACCGGAGAGACGGAGCGGGGGCGGATAGCGTGGATAGCTGTGAAATTGATGCGACCTTGAAAAGATCTGCAGACAGGGAGAGTCTGCCTGGTAATTACGGTGAAAACGTGTGTAACTAACTACCATGTTCAGCCCGCCAATGAGCACAGGCTCCCTGACCACGCAGCGCACTCAATTACAGGGGAGAGAGACGAGGAGAGGGCCAGCAGGAGAGAGGAGAGGGAGGAACCGGGGTCATTTTCCCCTTCGATGACCTTCAGACTAATGCGGCCCAGGAGAGGCGGCTATTTTCTGAATCTCACTGGAAGACGTCCCTTCGCTCTTAGACATGTTTCTTTTCTTTTCTTTTCTTTTCTTTCGCCTGCCCACATGTAAGACGCAGGTGGAGAAGGAGGAGGAACTCATAAAGGTGAAGACGTCTGCTGGTGTTAAACAAAGAAGAGACAAGTAAGCATTATTACATTTGTAGCTCCTTCTTCATATTTGTGTTTTCCATTCATGTCCTATTTTGTTATACGTACATTAAGCAGCGTTAGGTGTCGAATGCACGCTTGTGCGACATTTATTCCCGCGACAGGCGTCTCCCTGCTGACGCTCCTTCACTCTGACGTCGTCTATTTGGTGCCGCGAATGCGAACGTGATCTCCGCGACGGAGGCGCCGACTTCCCTTAAAGTTGCAGCGACGGAAAGTTTTGAAAGATGTTTGAACGTAATTAGGAAGGAGGGCGATGAAATTATATTTTTCTAATCGCGGGGCTCAATGAACTTTGCCTTTCTAACTTTGAAGCCCCCAAACAGATTGTCCATCTGCACGACGCCGTATGTGACTGGAGGCTGCTGCCGCTGCAGAATGCATAAGAGCCCTGTATGATCACACAGCCTGTTTGTGAGAGGCCTGTTTGTGTGAACAGCTTTGTTCCAAAATAAGACATGCAGCATGTGAGAGGAGGGAGGGTTGGGGGGAGGGGGGGGGGTCACTTCATATTAATTGATTTATTGCAGAAAGTAAAAGACTCTTGAGTAATATCATTAGCCTGAAATGCCGTTTTGCCAGTCTGGATGCTGAAGGTAATGATTTTTGTCTACCTATATTATTAATATGATTGCATGTACCCTCCATAACCCGCTAATTGTTGGTTATTTGTGTTCCAATATTACGTTGTGCTTTTCAAGCAGGAAGTATAATCACAGTTCTCAGCCGTGCATTCGGATACGTTTCATTTTTAGACTGAAAGGTGCACTTCAACTTTTCAATTATATCATTTACAAAAAAAAAAAAAAATCACACCTGTGGGAGACCTGAACGACTGATGCGTCCACATACGTGTAATTAGCTCGTGCAGGAAATAATTATTCATCCGGGAGGCTGCGATAAATATTAAATGATTTATTTATGTCGTCTCACCAAGCAACTGCTCTTAAATTCTGTATATTACAGCAGTTCTGTCGATTGAGAGTATTTAGCACAACAGCCTCGATTGATGCACTTAGTGCTCATTGATTGGCTGTCACTGTCGACCATAATAGCGCCGTTAAAGAGAGCTATTTGAGCCGAGTCGATGCGAAGATCCGCGCAACTGTTCAATATCGCCGTTCACCACTAGCACTGCAACTGTTCGGGAAACAAGCTGGAAACGCACAAAAAGGTGAAAGCATCATCGTTTGTGTTTACTTCGTGTCGCAATTTTGAAATAAGGTCACAAACGTAATTAGATAATCGATGAATCACTTGTGAATCACTAGAAAATGATTCCAACAGTTTCTGGCTGTGACCCGGAGCAGACAGTCAACCTGCGTGCTACCGTTAAGAAATTAAGATCAAATGTGTGAGCTTGTTAGATAACAGCAGCCTGGTTTGTGGGATCATAACTGCTGTTCCCATTTTTTTTTTCTCAAAAGGGAGGAGTTTGAATATGTCTGATGCGTCATCTGTCTGTCCGAGGCGCAGAAGAACTGCAACAGTCAGCCTGAATGACGCAGCCAAACATATTTTGGCTTTTTCCTCGTATACAACCTTCAACCTCTGGTCCACCAGAACCACTCGGAGACAAACTACTCACACCTGCACAAACACAACTACTATTTGGAAGTTGAGGAGAGGTAAGACAGACAGCTTGATAACCCGGCAGATCCCTGACCCAGTTGACTTGTTACTTTTTTTTTTTTTGTCCCAGCTAAAGATAGATGAAAAAAAAAAAAAAAATCAAGGGTCCTGCATCTCGAGTTTTCCGGCACTTTGATGCCGCTGAAGTTTCTTTTACTTTCTGTGGAGACATGAAACAAAGTTGTAGAGAGCCACGATCCGTCTGAAGTTATCACTTCCTCACGGCGCTAAACAGTCGGAGCGCGGCACTCTGCTCCACTACAAAGACTGGACGACCTGCTGGACTTCCTGTTGTGGATGCACATCACGAACATTTGCAGGTGTAAATAAAGGCAGCAGATTTTTTATTTTTGTCATTTAATATAGTGCAGTTTAATATTTTCAAATGCCTTTCATGTCTTTGGTTTTTTTTTTCCCTCTGCACTTCTGTGGGTGCTGGTTCTGGTGGTTCTTGTAACATAATTACGTGGCCATTTTGGCCCAACTCTCCAAAATGAGATTTCGATCTCGAGAGACCACTCTGACTTAATAAAGGTCAAATAAACAATTGAAAATACACATTTTTGCCTCTCTGTCAGGGGCTGCCTCATTACCACAAGTTGTCATTTTTTTTGTTTTGAATTGCAGCTATAATTTGGAAATGAAAGGGTTTCAAAATGCTAAACATCAGTGTTGAACGGGAAGAATGATTTGTTTACATACACGCACTTCGATGAGATCCTTCTTTACTTAAGCTCTACTTTTTCTGTACAAAAACAATGCCTCCTCTTGGCCACAGTGTAAAATGTAATTAAAAGCGTATGTGCTTGTTCGATCAGCAGACACAAACGAACCCACATGAAGCAAATAAACAAAACAAAAAGTGAGTCCATTTTCCATTCAGTAACTCATGAAGACAGTCAAAATAAGAAAAGAACAAGGGCTCCAAGAAAATAGAATTTAAAGCAGACAGCTTGACTATCTTCACAAACTGCAGTCCCCCTCTCAAGTTGGGAACTATTCATTTAGTCTCTGTCCCCATCTGTTTTCTATCTCATCTTGAAATTGTCAGTTTCACTTATTGTGTAGCTTCCTTGCAAAAATAGTATTCCAGTTGAAATTATGCTCATAATGATAACATTCACTGGCTCCCCCTTGTAGATTCAGATCAAAAAACTTTCTTTTTTTTTTGAAATCATAGATAAAAGAATTGGGAAAAAAAAAAAAAAAAAAATTGCATTACTGTGTGCCACTGAGATCGACCCATCCAAGAAATTCAGTGGAAGTGAGATTCGGGCTCTTTTGCGAGGCGCTTCCAGCTGACATCAGAGAAAGTGAAGTCGAGGACCATTAAAAACATATTCCAAGTTAAGTTCAAGGATTTCCATAGAATTTGTTCGTTAGTCAGTAGTCCTTCTTTTTTTTTAACTGAATATATCCAGACACACATGAAGGATGAAAAGAAACAAAAATCTTTTATATTACAATTTATAATATGTAAAGATTATTCCTGGTTAAGTTCAACTGTAATGAATATATTACATTTTTAGGTTTAGATTCTGGTTTCCTGTCCATTTTGCAGGGAGAAACTCTCCCCACAACACACCCACTCGTCTGATTTAATCTCCACCAGCTGGACTCAGAACATGCCCATGAATACAGAGACGTCCAAATGTAATCACATCACATTTCTTTGATTGTTTGAGTTCTTTGATGTGTGTTTCAACTATATAAAACATGCATATTTCACCGTTTTTTCTTGAGGTAATTTCTGAAATCTAAACTCGGTTAAGCTATTTATTACAAACATCTGTCATAGTTTTCACATTAATCTTCTAATTACCAAAATTAAAGCTGTGATCATAATGATCGAGAGAAAAAAACATGGATCACCTCAAGCACTACCTATAAGCGATACCTGCAATGTCCTACATGAACAGAAATTGTGATATGTCTGTAGAGCATAATTTGTAGCACTCCATTACTCTGAAACTGAAAATCAGACAAGGGAAAATTCATCCAAACTCCAATAGAGGAAAAACAAGTATACTGTAATGAAAGTGAACAACTGTGATTACTCCTCTCTAAACAAAGGACAGGGAATTTTCAATTGATTACCAATTCAAACTAACACATGATTCGTCCTGGATAAAAGAAACACAATGGAGTAATAATCCTCCTGAAAGCCTCAGAGACTCCCTTTTTTTTTTTTTTTTTGTCATCAAGGATACAATCAAGCATACAAATCTCTGAAGCTTCTCTGGGACAGGCCGTCTAATGCTGCGGGGGGAAAAAAAGAATAATGAACTCCGTGCAGCCACCGGCCTTTTTAATGTAATCCAGCTACTGTCTCTCACAGCGTGTTTCATCAAACTTCAATAAAATGATACATGAAAAGTGACACATTATTACTGAAGGCAATCTGAGCCGCTCAGAGACAAAACAATCAAAGAAAGCAATCTGAAAAATCACAGACAACAATCTCGGCAAGTGCCGGGTGAAATTAGAAAAGATTTAATTTTGGCGGCGCGGTAACAATCGAGCATCGCTTCAGGCTTCGGTAACATTAGAGGGCTAACTTCCCATGATGCAGGCGGACACGGTTTGTTTGATTGCAAATGAAAAAAGTCATGTCAGAGGTGTACTTTTGTGTTCAAACAAAGAACACAATCCCATTAGAGGGTAAAGCGCCCATTGTTGCTCTCCGGGCTCACAATCAATAAAGACTCACTCTAGTTCAAGTTTCTAAGATTAGATCCAATGTTTTAGTGGGCTGAATGCTTAAGTGTGTGTGCTGTGGTGCTGGGTTGGTATAACAAGGTTACATCAGCCAGAAAAAAGGCTTTGGCTACCAGCAAAGTTAATTTAGGTACAGGGGTAGATAACAACACAGGCTTCAAACAATTCCTTATTTAGCCTAATTGTGCCATGTATTATGATGACGTATGTTATATAAAGCAAAATCCAATGATTTTGACTGAACACTGTGTGTTTTCTTTTGTTCCCAGAGGACTTCCTGATGCTCTCAATGAATTTCCAGTTTTAGCTAAGAATGTCTGAGAAGCAGTGTTTGAGGTAAATATATCCAATCCAAGCTTTTACAGGAACCCGTATGCCCACTTAGGTCTGATCTGGGTTGAGATTAGAGGCGCGGTGGGAGTCGTATTGACTTTAAAGGTCAAGCGCTCGAATCCAAAGCAGCCACTTAAAGGTCTGGATCTCTCCAGGTGAGTCCGAACAGTGATGGAGTTCTGACTGCCGGCAGCTGAAACATTATATAAGCATTGATTTGCAGATTTATTTATTTATTTTTAGGTCAGAAGATGTCTCAATGTCAAGTATTGAAAAAAAGAAAAGAAAAGGAAAGTGAAACGGGCTTGAAAAGTGAAAGTTAAGAAGCAAAAGTTATCTATAACTCTGTTTCAAAGAATTTCTACTTCAGTTTGACACAAGTTGACATATCACTTAAAATATTGATTCACTGGCAAAAACATTCGCATTTTAATTAAATTTGGTCTTTATTAGATTCTTAGAAACACTATTCCAAAAAAATTAAAAATTAAAATCCCCAAAATATTACTTCAAAGTTATTTTTCAGCAGACCAGACTCGTGTAATGGCGTCGTCACAGGTCTGAGTAAAACATCGGCCCGTCCAGATCGCTGCTGCCAGAGTCCCCGCTAACACAAAGAAAAGTCCTTAAATCACTGCGCCGGCTTCCCGCGTGTCAAAAGGGTAGATTTTAAAATCCTATTACTCGTCTATAAAGCACTAAGTGGTCCCGGGCCTAAATACAGTGCACAGCTGATTTACGTTACGAAGCAGACCCCTCGGGTCGCCTGCGACAGGTTTACTCAGTGTTCACGGACTCAAAACCAAGCCAGGTGAAGCGGCTTTCAGCTTCCTGAACATCTGAGGTCTGCTAACACTCATTTAAATCACGGCTTAAACATCAGGCTTTTTCTCGTAAATTAAATATGTAACCGCAGTTTTAATCCTTGTACTTCTATGCCTACAAAACACTATAATGCAATTTCAATTTCTATTTAATATCTCATTTTTAATGTATTTCTTTGTCTCTGTAAGGAACCTTGAATCGCCTTGTTTTTATTGTCTTTTAAATACCTTTTTTTTTTTTTTTCTTAATATCTTTTATTTAATGTATTTCTATGCCTCTGTAAAGCCTTCTGTCTGAATGGGGCTATATGAATCAACTCGCCTTGACTTGTTTTGCCTTTGAAAAAAAACAAAAAACTCTTTATTTGGTGATAAATTATGATAATTCTACGTTAGTTTCATCACACCAAAAACTTCTGTTTCATTCTAGGAAAACCATCCCACACCAAAAAAAAAATAACAAAAACTCAAAAGTATCCTGCAGTTTACTGACAGCTCTGAAGAGTAAAACGTGTCGAGTAAGACTTCAAGAGTTTCACCAGGTGAAAAAGTTCGAAACAAATCACGGTTGTTTCACCAATAATCTCCATTCTTGTCTCAACTTCTGGGATCACTGCTTTCAATATAAACACCGCAAGGTAAAACTCTAAAAGTGGTAGGAGCTAAATGAAGGAAAACGACTTTATATTTTTCAGTGAATCTTCCAGTATCGATATAAATTTATAACCGCTCCATCACCGAGGTGTTCGGCATCCACATTACCGACCATGACCATTTTTGGTTGAGCTGGGGAGGAGTGAGCGGTTGGATCTGACTTTGATCTGACTATAGACACGACGCCCCGCCCACCTATACTGGAAACCTAACTGCACCGCAGGCCTGTCAATCAAACCAGACACAACCCCTCTCCCCCAAACATACCACTTTTTAAGGCCTAATATCGAATTATTTTCAGACGGACCAACAAAACACTGATCAGATGGAGGCAATTTAACTAATGACATTAAAATGACTTGTAGAGAACATTTATTCACTTTGTATTTCATGTGAGAAGTTGAATGGGAGTCTGTGGTATTTTTTTGGAGCTAGTGGCCACCAGTGGTATTGCACTTAAATACTAAAGTGTGCAGTAATGCAGGGAGTTTCATTCACACAGACAACCTTACTGACTCAAAGAAATGTACTGAAACATAGCTGATGTGTACGGTAAGTTATTAAAATCAAGCAAACACTGGTCTCATGCTGTTGGTGTTGGGTTTTTTTACCATATGAAAGACATAACACGGACACGGGAACACATAAACTATATCAGTCCTCACTACTTTCATGTTCTGATATAGTCATTGCTGCTGTTTACCATTTAAGCCCCCCTCCACCCTTCTTCCCCCGCTCCACCTGTGCACCGGGATGCCAACGCCTCGTCTCCTCTCAGCTTACATTTTCAGTCACCCATCTGTCTCACTTTGAACTCCAAGCGCTGAGATTGGAACCAGTGTTGTTGCTGCACTGATGTCACCACAGCTTGTAAAAAGGTTTGTTATACCTCAGGGCCGTTTTTTTTTTTTCTCCACCTTTTTAGAAAGTTTGTTAAAAAATAGAAAGATAAGACTCTTGTCCATCGAGAGGCATCAAACCACTGATATATCTACAGAACAGATGTGAGGGAGAAAGAGTGTTGACTCTGACTCAGCTTTTTACTGCAGTGCAATGCAGCGTCGTCAGGCAAGCTACAGCTTTGGTCAGGAACCATTAGAAAAACCACAGACTTTAATCTGCTGAGCTCCAACATCTCCTACACTTTTAGGTTTACTTTACGTCAGATTTTCCAATCTGTCTACACTGATTTGTTCCCATTTTCACCCAAGAACTTTAGTAAGTGTGGCTATCGATTTATGAGGCCTGCCGGGCTGTTAGCATTGACATCCGGGTTTCTGTGGGTTCCAGTTGACTTCCTCCACACCTCACTGGTAAACTATTGCTTTACAGACCTGGGTAGTGTTTCAAGGTTTGAGTACTGCGTTGTTTTGGTATCCCTGTATTCGGGCCTCTAAATAATTCAAGTATTAAGTAGTTGCTCTCCTTCCAGACTCCAAGAAGTCAGAGCATGTGAATATATGTGTTGGCACCAAGTAGAAATAGAGCAGTTTCTGCTTTATGATCCTTCCAAAACATTAAGTGCTTGGGCTATATGAAAGAGACTCCTCAGTATTCTTTGGCACGCAGTTTGGCAGGTATACGAAGCATCAAGGGCACCAAGTTAAAGGTTTCATTTAGATTGCTGGCATTTACGGTTCAGTAAAATATAAACGCTGAGTCAGCGGTAGGAGAAGAGCTCGTGTTAGAATTAATGAGCGTTTGTCAGTCTGAGTCTTCGTGGTCAATAAAGATACGAAAGATTACAATGGCATGTATTATTATGCAGGAAAGAAAAAAAAAAAAAAAGGTACATCCAAAGATATCACTCGCTGCTTTAGTTGTACAATCCCTCCGCAGTAAGCAAAACTACTGCTGTCTAAACTGGACTAGCCGGTGTTATTTTCTCAATGCTGCAACCTGGCAACATTTCTCCACAAATACCAACCCGTTGCTTTTGTTCCCTGTTGTGCTATTTCAGTATTTTAAAAGAATAAAAAAAAAATAAAAAAAAAAATCTACAAACCCAACAGAAAAACTCAACAACTGTGGTAATCTCTGGAGTGCCTCTGCAGTGGTGTTTAACCGTGCAAGCGTAGTGTTTCTACAAGGAAGATAACGAGCAGGAAGGTGAAAATAGAAAAAACAAAAACGTTCGTGCTGCAAAATGCATGTCGGAAATGGGAATTGAGTTTTCACGGGGCTGCGGAGAAGGCCTGATATACGTTTGCCAAGATTCATGACTCAGGAGAGGCAGTAAAAATGGTGCTCGTTTTTAATTTTCATTTCGTGCCAAACATTTGCCGTGGATCACGTGAGAAGAAGGAACAAACAACACAACAGAATATAAGTGCTCTTTTTCCCCCCTGGTAACCGGTGACACTAAAAACAGGATCATATTCTAACACAACAGTTGAACGGGTGTTATTTGTCTTTGGCATTTAGCGAGGAAACTATTTCAGGTCTCCTTCCCCCGTCCGTGCCAACAGAGCGCGCCATACCTTCTGAAGCTAGCATGTTGCACGCCTGTGGGACGGCGATGCACCTCGTCCTGCGCGCTGAGACGGAGCAGACACCGCCAGGTCTGAGACAAGCCTGGTTTTTCAGAGGAGACGGGAAATGTGCCAGGTGGTAACAAATCGCTAGAATGCCAGACCAGCAGGCAGACATCCCTGAGACGACACAAGGTGGGTGTAAATACATTCACTCCACGGGATGCTGGATAAGTTCTGCAATGCGGTGTGACTCGAGCTGTGAGTTCTTGCAAGCGCATGTTGGTGTGTGCAAAAAAAAAACAAAGGGGGATGAATGACTTTAAAACACCCATATTAAAAAAAGTTTACGAAGGTTCAGCTGTAAAATAACAACTGATTTATTCTGATTGACAAAGGCAGGATGCGGAAAACTGACAAGTGACAGTCCTCGAGCGGTAATAGAGAAAAACACCACTCCATTCGTAGCGTGCTGAGAATGAGCATCATTCTCAAGAGTATCTTATCCTTGAAACATATGCAGCGCGCATTTTCATCACAGGCAATCGAGGAAAAAGCAAAGATCCAAGGACAGCTGCCGCAGTTTAATGACTTTATCTTCGTTTGAATGGGTGCCTTTCTCAAAGGAATTGTTCCACATCACTGCTTGAAATCCATTCAGGCAATATGATGGCCACCTGAGAGGCACATCAACCAGGATTCCATGGCTGAGTTTTTTTTTGTTGTTGGTTTTTTTATAGAAACATAATACCTTCCTCTCGGCAGAATTATCTGCTCGGAGATAAGTTTGGCTGCGGTGAATCTCTGTGCACCTCCGTCTCCGCTTTTTTTTTTTTCTGGCTGATGTGTGACAGGAACCTGAGGCGGGGATGAAAGATGGAGCGCCCTGCAGAGTATACATCAACACCAGAAAACTTAATCAAACTCTATTTACCATGGAAGACTGCTGGAACTAATTGTGCAGTATCTCAAAGCACTGGACCCGAGTCATCTGTGAGCATCTTTTACAGGGAGGCGGCTCGGCGCTGAATCCACTTACTGCCTATTTGCAAAACAGAAGGAAATAATTACAGCTGCTGACTAAACACAGCTGGATCCTCATTGCTGAAGTGAGCGTCATTGAACTCAATTGTGCGTTTTATGTTAACTTAAAGACCACTTATCTATACAGTGTATTTATATAAGAAAAATAAATGGGAAAGGTTCTCTCAAAGGGATAAACCAACACACTTCTCAGCTAACTTTGCTCAACTTTGGAGCCCATTTCTAGCTCATTGGTTTTTAGCTTGAAACCGATTTTCACAATAAAAGACCCTATGCTGACTACTGATTGTATATCACATCACTAGAACAACTTCTACTCGCATAGACAAAAAGTCTGTTCGACTCCTGCTAACAGTGACCGTTCGTGAAATATAAAAAGAAAATAATGTAATAATAAAACACGGACAACTTTATCAACTTCGGCTACAAAACAACAAATTGAGAAATAAATACAAAACTGACGAAACAAAACATCGTTACAGTACGTGATAAACCTGTGGCCGGTGGTCTCTAACATGTCATGTAATATGTCTTGTGTTTTAAAAAAACCCCATCAAATTCATAGTTGTTAAAGTAAATAGAGTCCCATCGTACAAAAAGTTGAAATATGTGAAAAGATGTTTGGCTGTTATTTGTTCGAATGCAATAAATCCTGTCGTTATTCTGTTTCTGTCTAAATCCTGGTGGTATCTGACTCCCACAACCCGACTTCACCTGCGTGTCATTTTTCAGTTGGGTCAGTAAATCACCTCGGCATGTGAGGGAGTGAAATTCCAACAATTAGAAGTGGATAATGTCAACCCCAAATGCTCCCAATGATTTCCAACTGAGTCTGTGAAAATGTGATCAGGACCCACCTGAGTTTCTGTGCAATAAACCGTGGCCCCTCGCAACAGAGCCGGATCTGTGTTCTCCCTCCACGGGCTGTAATGACTTCAACTAAGCAGGTCCTCAACAGATGGTGACATTCAACACCCCAAAGGTTGTCCCAAAGCTTTAGGCCGGGAGTTTGAGATATTGTTTTTCTTATGCGGGGCCAACACCTGTCAGAAATGGCAAACGGGGGTCGGGAGAAGTTTATCAGCGTGAATCAGAAGCGGCTCCAGCTCTCCATCATGCAGACAAATGCTGCCAGTTGGGCGAAATATACTGCCAGATGAGAGAGACAATCTGCCCAGTGGGTGACACGACTCAGCGAACTAAAAACTTAGTGGAAAAAATACAACAACAAATAGCATGACATTTTTTGGTGCCTAATTTTAAAATGCAAGACAAAAACCGTGTCCTCTGCTGTAGTACAAGCCGACCGGGGCGGGTCAGTGAAATGCAAACTGCAGAAAAATGTTTTTCATGTAGGCCAAAACTGTAATTTTGAATAATTCAGGGTGGAGAACGGAAACACGGTGCAGTATAGAGACATTTTGTTGAAGCCACTGTGCACACTTTATCATGGAAGACCCTCGGCTGTCTTGTCAGTCTGTGTTCACCTCGCAGGCATGGAGACTCCACCATCTGGCCTCTGTCATTTCAGCCACCTCTGGGCTTTAAGGAATAAAAACCGACCCTTACAGCTTCCTTACCTTGACACAGGCTCTGCCTCTGGAGTATAAAAAGTCTATTTTGGCTGCATATCAGCGAACATTGCGGTGGCAGTTTTGCAGAGCACTTTTTCTCAAAAGGAAGATTTTATTTACACTAATTGAGTACGGAGGTGGAGAAAGAGACAAGACAATTAAGATGTTTTTCCACCACCGATATGTTTCACTACATGTACTAGTATTTAAAAAGAAAACCACACTTTGACATTTATTTGTGTATTTAAACAGATAAAAATAAATTGGAATAATAGAGAGTTAAGGTGCATTTAAACAGGTACAAATAAATTGGAATAATAGAGAGTTAAGGTGCATTTAAACAGGTACAAATAAATTGGAATAATAGAGAGTTAAGGTGCATTTAAACAGATAAAAATAAAGTGTAATAATACAGAGTTAAGGTGCATTTAAACAGGTAAAAATAAAGTGTAATAATACAGAGTTAAGGTGCATTTAAACAGGTAAAAATAATGTGGAATAATAGAGAGTTAAAGTAAACAATGCCAACTCTTGACCAACTCGCAACTCAAAAACTTTCAAGCGTGATGAAATCTTTGCAACATCGGTGGCCCTAGTGTTGCAGCGTGGGACCGAGCCTGTGACACTTCTGAGCGCGTTAGGAGCACCGGCCTTTTTCGCTGGATTCATATTTCATGACAGCACAACTAAGAGCGGCCATATGGTAACCCAGGCTGGACCTGCCTTAAAATCCCCCTTTAGCTAGAGGTGGTGGAGTGACCTAATGAAGCAGCAGACTGTGCGCTGCCTGGGGGTCAGAATGGGAAAGGAGTTCAGATGGCTGTGGTCAGCAGCAGCAGCAGCTAAGCCTTGTGACTGGAGCCCTCCCTCCCTCCTCCTCCCCTCTTCCCCCCCCTCCACCCCCCCAGGACACACAGCACGCTGGCCAGCCAACCACGCAGGACAGGGCCCTGCCAACAGGGATGTGGGTGATCCAGCAGGTTTAGTCACGGCTCTGTGGGGTAGGTGTGCATGCGTATGTCCACATGAAGCCCACTCACTGCAGATTATTAAAAAAAAAAAACCCCGTGGTGCCCATAATATGAAACACATGTCTAACCTTGAATCTAAACCCAAATTGTTTCCGTGTTTAATCTGAAGGTGGTAAGAGACAGATTTAAAGAGAAGAAGAACGGTCCAGAAGCCAGATTTTAAAGAGACGAGCGATGGTCCGAATCAAAGTAGCCGAGGCAGAGATGTCCTGATTCATAGTGAAGCTAAAAATTACGACGCTGTCTGCACGCGTTTTCCATCATGGGACCCGACAGCATCACTCTGTCCGACCCTCCCCGCCTGGTAAACATCCACATCTGTCAGATTTCATGCCCCCGGTTTATAGTTCAAGCTTTCAAGTAAATAACCATCGCTGACGGGCCTGATTTCCTTGACTACTTGTTTTCTTTAGACACAGAAGACACAGAATTGTTGTAGTTGTTTTGTTTTTGTTTTTTTGCAGGTTAGAATAATGCTGCTGATGAGAGACAAAAATCCACAGTTGTTATCCTGCGTTAGAAAAAACAACCTGTTCAGCTCAAGCTAATATGAAGCTGCAGCCGCTTGAGTTTGACAAATCAAGAGGGTATTTTCCGAAATGAGTCATTTTTAGTGTCAGATTCCATCTTTGCACTTCGATGGCGTGTTTGCCTGCTGAGCCGCGGCAGAGAGGGAGAACAAGAAGAACATTTTGTACTAAAAAAGACTACAACTTTGAAAGATACCCTTGTGACTAATCCACACAGGCAAAGCCTCATATTAGCTTTGGATGAACTTTAAAATTCATATTTGCACAGAATGAAGACTGGATTTTTGTCCTTTATCTTCTTACATTGGAATTGCATCAGGAAGGGATTTCTTGACGGGCGCGATAGCCGGGATGAGCGGCGAACAAGTACGAGTACGGCCAGCTGTAACTCTTTCGATCTACACGTGGGCACGGCGGGGCTTTATTAGGATACAGCTGAAATAATATGCACCGTTCCTTCAAGGTTTTGTTTTTTTTCTGTGATCTAACAGCCTTATTTGCTGATTCGAGACATCACGCACGCTGCTGTCTTCAGCATATATTTTGGACACGCTGCACACAGATGGATGGAGTGGGCCATCATCCTCGTGTGTGCTGCTCCTTTTAATTGTGCACTGCAGAATTGTCCAATATAAGCAAAAATTCACAGGGAAACTGGATGTGCTAAAAAAAAACCAAAAAAACCGACAACAACAATCAGCTGGAATGCATTGCATTTAAAATGTTTATGATTTCAGCTGCTCTCAAAGAAACGATAATGCTTTCTTCTTCTTTTGAATCCTTTGAACACCAGAGAGCAAAGGGTAATAACACCTTCGCTGAGTCCGACTGAACCTGGCACCGGGCGGATGTAGTCAGTAACAAGATGGACTCGGGCAAAATCTGCTGTCAACTTTTCGGTCTGCTGAGTGGCAGAAATTCCAATTAAGGAACGGAAAAAGCACAACAAAACAAGAGCCAACACGAGGACTGCACGGAGAGGAGAGAGCGTCGCCGCGCAGGTAACAAAGGCAACACGCTGCACGATGCACAGCACGTACAGCGCCAAACTCCATCCACTGCGACGTGGTTAAATACTCGTATATCTCCTGTGACAAAATATGCCTCTTTTTTTTTTACAATTTTCAGCAGCATAAATCTAACTAATTTCTCAAAATTCGTCTCAAAACATAGCGACATAAAAAGCCAGATCACACCAAACTGCAAGCTGAATGTTCGAGGCATAATGTCCTCACTGTGAAGGATCTTTTATCTTTTTATTTTTTACATCCCTGCGGGGGCCAACTTGTGCTTGAAATACATGAACGCAAAGGCCCAAACACACATAGAATAATCATAAGACATTGTTTTGACACTTACAGTAAATGGAAAAGATGTTTTAAGGCCATACTAGAGTCATAAATATATTTGGGCAGATATTCTATGACTGGAGCCTCCCCCACCCCTTCCTCCTCCACCACA
Organism: Brachyistius frenatus; assembly: GCF_029030835.1. Classification (NCBI taxonomy): domain Eukaryota; kingdom Metazoa; phylum Chordata; class Actinopteri; family Embiotocidae; genus Brachyistius; species Brachyistius frenatus. The sequence goes on along the minus strand of NW_027210664.1, from coordinate 957,911 downwards.
TCATTTTGTTCTTCTTATTTTTCTGTCCTCTGGCTCAACTTGGCAGTCAAGGCGAGACCCATAAACCTCCCGCCCCGTCCCCGCGTCACCCTCCTGAGCCGCGGTCCTATTGGTGGAGGGGCAAAAGAGGAGGCGGGTCACGAGGGAGGGGCGGGCGAGATGGTGGGGAGTAGCCTTGGGCGATGTGGTGGTGGTGGATGGGGGGGGGGTGCTCAAGTTGGCATCCTAAAGAAGTAACCTTTTAAAATGCAAGCATGGTACTGAGAAACCCAGAACTCACAGGGACAGGTTTGAAGATGAACGCTCATCTATTCGGCAACAACACTTAAAGTCTGCCAAAATACTGCGCTGAGCAGTGAGTGGACCGGTGGAAAAGGTCAGCCATATGCAAAAAAATAAATAAAAAATAAATACCCAGCTGTCTCTCTCTCTCTCTCTCTCTCTCCCCCGACACACGTGAAATACACTCAATATGAAACAACTGGCGACGTGAGAGAAATGCTATTTTCCAGACACGTATATGATCGATTCTTTCAGTGAAATCACGCGGATCTGGTGAAGTGTTATTGCTTTCGTATCGTTTCCTGGACGTATTCATGAGCATCCACACCAGCAGATGGTGGTACACGCAGCAGAAATATGTGACAGATAAATGAATCATACGAGCTGGGGGCCCCGGCAAGGACGCTGTCCCCGAGTTTACCCCTCAAGATGGCTACCTCCACGAGGCGCTGAGTAAGGATCATCACCCTCCCCGCCCCCCTTCCTCCTCCCCGCCTCTCCCCCAGAACTAGCCTTAATACACTTCATCATTTATTTGTTGATTCACAAACACCTGGAAATAACAAAATGTTTCATGCATTCAGTTGCTACGGGCAACGCCACTTTTTCTTTTCTTTTTTGCTGTGGTCTTTACTGATAAATATTCCATTACGGAGATAAGGCTTGCAGTATAGAGAGCTATGGCATACAAAGAAATCTATATGCAATATGTTTTGTTTTCCGGGGTTTTTAAGACCTGTGAGGTTTTTTTTTTTTTAACATGAAACAACGCGAGCGCACACGGAGTCCGCCGCACGGAAAATAATTGTGCACGTTATCATCAGTGCAACAGGAGAGTTGAAAACAGGTTGAATCACTCCTCTTGGCGGAGTTGTTCTCAGATTTCACCAAACGTGCATTTTTGATCTTGATGGGAGGAAAGTGATCTTGAAAGGGAACGACAAGAGTGATAACACTTATCTGGGAAAGCAGGGCAATACCCAATACTCCAACGGATGTTCTACTATCTGTACAAAGTATTATTCTTAGAAAAAGGGGGGTCTCTGATGTTCAGGCTCCAGGCTTTGCACCTCGCAGTGTAATAGAATAAATGCCCATATCTTTGGACTGTAAAAAATGAGATTGGAACTGTGCAACTGTAATCCAAAGCGGAGGGAGGCTTTCAGTGTAATCAATCTCCAAAAAGGCTTTTAATGGAATCAATGCAGAGAAAGGGGATTGATTTCTGCACAGTATACTGCCATTTTTAGATATTCACTCTGTCAAAAAACTCTCGTTGGTGGACTGAAAACTTCCATCCGGCGATATAGGTTAATTGCATATTGAGCAAAGCAGTCCATTTGTTAAGTGGCACACTTTCTCTTGGTGACCATTAAGTTATAGAGAAAGCCATACAGTGGTGTGGAAATATAACACTGAGCTATGAGCGCCATAAAATAAAATATGGCCTCTATTGTGTTTCACCTCACGTGGACTTTAGAAAAAGGTGGAATATTTCCTTCTCCCTTTCAAAATAAGAGCGTGTTGAAAACTTCTCTGCCACATTCATCCTACGAGTAAAAGTACTATTAGCATTACAAGAAGAAAGGTGGTAAGTACTTAGTAAGTTATTGGACAGTAAAAAAAAATAATCATACAATGTAAAGGAATTGTACACACAGTACACAATTAAACTACAAGATTATAGACACCCAATGATAGCCCACATTAATCTGTTAAGTTTAGCTGAGATGTTTTTCCTAGTTTCCCACAAGTCTAATGCTGTGTTTCTGATGTTGTACTTGTGTTCCAGATGTTGTCCTTGTGTTCCAGATGTTGTACTTGTGTTCCAGATGTTGTCCTTGTGTTCCAGATGTTCTACTTGTGTAGTAACTCTCACTATTTTGAGTGCATAACTGCATTCACGCTGTCAAGTACAGAAACATGCAGCGCGCCGCGAGCACCAGGATGATGAACTCAAAAAAAGGTCCTACAAAGAAGACCCTAAACGGTCGCCATCTTGGCTACGTAGCAGGAAGAGGCGGGGCCACCGGCGTAAAGAATTTTCAAATTAAAAGCGTCTGAAGAAACTGCAGCTGTTCCTGAAACACAAAGTGTTTCTTTTCCACTGCTGCTGCTGGACAGAAGAATCAGTGTGTTTATCGTGTGTTAAACAGAGGACACGAAAACACCTTGATTTCTGAGTGAAATAAGTAAAGCTGCAGGTATTTTGGAGGCTGATGTGTTCCCACGCTGAGTTTATTTCCTGTCACTGTACAACAACGGTGTGCCATTAGAAACAAAACTACCCTGTCTAAACTCCTACACTACACAAGTAAGAGCCCTTAAGTGTAAAAGCACTATTTGTTCGTGGACTACGGGAAGTTTTGTCATGTGGAACACAGCAGTACTTCCAATGGGGTGAATTCCTAATACCATGCACCCGAAGGACAGAAAACTCCCCGGAGACGTTTTTTTCCGACACGGTGGGGAAAAAAAAAGAAAAAGCCATGAAGCAGAAAAAAATGGAGGCAGTTATAGCGGCAGATTAATTTCAGTGTTTCTGGAACCAGATGTTTAATCACTGCATATGGGTGGGATTTAAAAAAATAAATTAAAAAAAATGTCCACATACTTTTGGTCATGTAGCAACGGTCCTTTTGAAACAACTACAATCGATAGAGAACACACACACACACACACACACACACACACACACACACACACACACACACACACACACACACACACACACACACACACACACACACACACACACACACACACACACACGTCAGCCAGTCAGAGCAACACAAAAAAAAGAGACTCTTCTGCTGCTGTTGGCATAGAAACTGAACATGGGCGGTTTAGGTTAAAGGGTAATATCACTCAATCTGAGCTCTGAAAATAAATAAATAATACAAATCTTTCCCCGTGCTCTCCACACAGTTCTGTCTTCTCCGCTGCAAACATGCTGCGATCGTACGTCTACGTCGACGAGACAAGGTGTGCGTGACCTGTGATTTAGTTTGACTCGCCGCGTGAAGAAAACGTCGGTATAAACCTGCCAAGCGCAAGACTGCACATCAGTCAGACATCAACCACAAACAACTGCAACAAAACCCGCAAACGGCAACCTGCACGCCGAAAAATGAAAGTTGTGATGAAGGTGAGGGTCGATGAGGAAGGCCCGGTGGGTTGCCGTCTGTGTTTAGCAGGGATTTAGACATTAAATGCTCCATCAAGACGACTTCTACTAAACACTTTTTTTTTTTTTTTTTTGCAAAGGCACTGTCGGAGCGTTTTTTCTCGGTGCAGCTGGATTATTCTCCGGCTATACAAGACAACCTGATTTGGACTTACAGTACATATTTCTATAGTGTGTGCATACCATGTCGAGTCAAGTCAAATCTATTTAAATAGCACATTTAAAACGCAACAAAGGTTAAACCAAAGTGCTGCACATTAACAAACAGAACCATTTTCCACCCTGGAGGCCATTTTACCACCATCAGGTCGTATCTGATTGAAACCAGCCATTAAAACGTAACCTGATGCCGTTTATTGAAGTTTGCAAATTCAATAAAGTTGCTGCCGGGTTCTGCTGCAGCAACGGGTCTCCAAGCCTATTTTTATTTTTTCTCCCCCTGCAGAGAGCCACTTTGACAAACTCAAAGTGTCCGAGTGCCTGCTCATGCTCAGTAACATTTATTCACACAGCTGAGCTCCACCCAAACCAGCTGAGTCAGCTTCTTTTCTGTGAACAATAACACGTGGATTTAAAATAACGCGGGATCACTGTGCTTCATCAAACTTGGTAGAGTCGTAGTTGAGAGTTTTCAGCACAGATTTACAGACTCATTGATTATTTAATCTCTGATTGCGATCGATTTTTGCTCGACATTTTTAAACCTAATACAGCTTTGAAGGGTTAATCTCTTCGCCTGAACTCTAATACTGCATATTAGCAACATGATACAAAACTGTCACCTTTAAAAGGCAGATTTTTTTTTTTTTGTGACGGTTTAATACAATCATGGATATTAGATTGAGATAGATTTTGCACGTGGTTGGTAAAGGATATAGATTTTATATTTGTTTTCTCCTTCACGTTTTTTCCTGACGGGAACAGAGCAACGTTAGCAGCACGTTTCTCCCTCAGTCCATTCTGTTCGCTCAAGGTTGTTACCTCTGCGGTCCAAATTGGGAAATCAGTAAAGCGTGCCGCAAATAGCAGCCCTAATTGTATTTGTTGTTGTTATTGTTGTTGTTGTTTTTTTCTTTTGCCAACAGCGGTGAGGACTCATGATTACATTTTTACATCTCAATTTATTACGTCGTGATCAGATATAAATTCAGAGGGAAGGTGTTTGTGCGTACAGTAATGTGTGAGTACAGCATAAGCAGCTATATTGGAACTGATGGCTTTAAACAGTGTGTGTGTGTGTGTGTGTGTGTGTGTGTGTGTGTGTGTGTGTGTGTGTGTGTGTGTGTGTGTGTGTGTGTGTGTGTGTGTGTGTGTGTGTGTGTGTGTGTGTGTGTGTGTGTGTGTGGTGCTTTAATGCATGTGACATGATGTCGGTAAACTGCAGACAGCAGGCAAATGTTTACCGACCCAGCCGGTCTGTGATCTCCTTTATGCCAAAAGGGAAACAAAAAAAACAAAAAAAAGGAACAGAGAGGCAAATTTGACCAGAGAGGCAAATTATCCAACAACTGCTGAGTTCATCGTTCTGTTGGACGGAGTGTTCGGCGCTCTTCAGGAGTCAGTTCATATTTCACTTGAGTGGAGAAGTGATCAAAACCTGATACCTGAATTGCATTTGGAGGAAATGGGGCGAATCTGAAGGGTAGCGGTAAAACCCATCACCACGTTCGAACTGTAAAAAAAAAAAAGAAGAGTTCAAAAAAGAAAGAAAGAAGACTATGACATGTTCGCACTGCTGTCACCCCCCCGCCCCCTCCAACACCGGTGCCCCGCCCTCGCTCCACACCTCCCTTGTGTTCCGTGTCACCTAACCATGTAGGTGTTTTTTGTCCGAAGCCATGAAAAGTTGGGGTGTCAAACGAATGCTGACAGACTGTCGCCGTCTTCGTCTCCTGACAGGGACGGCTGCTGTTTTTTTTGTTTTTTTCTATTTCTCGGGTGAGATATGATGAATTATGAAACAGCCCCATAGTTGCCATAGGACCCCCCACCGTGCCTGACACGTGGCGGTCATGTCGGCCCCTGTCCTTTCTCGGCAGTAACGTATTCTCTCTGTGTCAACGGCCGCGGCATCACAAGGAAAGGAGGAGCGTCTGGGGACCGAAAGACTTTGAATGAGACACCCTGCAACAATACATTTTTTATTCATACGCGCAGGACGATGTTTGTTCATATTAATAAAAAGGAATGTGCTTCAGATACATGCCTCTGGGTTGTTTGCTTTTCTTTTTCTTTTCTTGCACCCCCCCTCCCTGCCTCCCTCCCTCCCCCCCACCTCCCACCCCCCAACCCCCTTTCCTTTAGTTAAGAATTCCCTCGCAGTGATGTCCATATGGTGGAATCATATTGTACATTTTCAGGGGGTTTGTATATAAAGTGGATCGCACATCCTTCAAGCTCACCGAACACATTCCCTACCTGCTGAGCACAGACTTCTCAAAGCTTTGATCATCACCCCCCCCCCCCCACTGCACCACACGCACACAAACATGCACACAGTCTTGAACACACACAGAGCGAGAGAGAGTGAATGGGCTTGAAAAGTATCCCGAAGCTTTTATTTAGTTTAACCGTTACACCTTCAGCAGCTCCGCTTAAAACCGGGAAAAACATCGGATGCTTTATTACTTTTTGTTTTGTTATTCATTTTAAACAAAGCAGACAATTTCTTTTGGGTCCTGAACATGACAAACACATCTCGTCCACAAAACAGAATATGACTAATGTTTATAATGAACCTATTCCAACACCACTATGTAAAAATAACCCTTAAAACGAGCACTACTTCAGCAGATCTCCCGGCCTGGATGATGAAAACATCAGCGTCAGAGGACCAACCTTTGTTTTTCTCAAGGCCTTCTCTGAATTTTCTGCAAAAGCAGGCACATAAACTTCCACTCGTGCATTTATAATTCAACTTTTGTTCCTCTGTTGTCCAAATGAAATCCTAAATTAAGTGCTTGTGATGTTCGCCAGTTGCAGCAGTGATGTCATGCTTTCAGGTTCCTGTTTTCATCAAGCATGTCAAAGAAGGACTGAAGTGGGCAAAAAGAAAGGGACAGAGGTAAAAGCACTTCATCAGCCTTTTTTTTTTTTTTTTAACCTGAGAAATGAGTCATATTTCTGCTAATATTTAAAAGATCTCCAGAGGTGTCCTAACCTGTTAGGAGCAGCCAGCAGAGTTGCTGTCAATTGAGCGAGATGTGGGCACACGGCATGAAGGAGGAAATGCTTGAGGATGACTGAAGGAAAATCAGCTTATTAAAAAATGGCCATTTTGACAGAAACAGAATAATTTTTGGTTACCGACCTTGCAGGGGAGGCCGTTGCTCCCTCTGTAATGAGAATACAGCATTTCTGCAGAAACTCTTGCAAAACGTATAGTTCTGGACTTTAAATTGCAAAGGTTTATTTAGTTTTCCACCACTCAAAAAACAATGCTACGCTACTGTAAAACAATGTGGCTCCATATTTTACACTTGCGACCTCCAACAGGGAAAAGGAATACATTTAAATATCACAATGAGATTTAAGCTATTTATTTCCTTTCACACAATATGTGTGAATATACAATTTTGCATATATAAGCAAGATAATTAAGAGATTTTGGTTTTCCACCGCGATACATTATCATTTTCTTTCTTTGAAGTTGGGAGCGTTGTAAAACAGCACAATGCATCCCCCTCCCAGGAGTCTCCTCGTCGACAGTAGGTGTAACTACATACTCCGCAGTACTCCTGTTTTTAGACCTTATAACTGAGCACGATTTCTGCACAGGGAATCTGAGGCGCGTGATAAATTTAGCCCCAGATGCAGCTCTTCCTGACGTCTCAAAGCCGCGTTTCGTGTTTAAGCTGAACAATAAAAGGCGTCCTATCTGATCACCGCCTCAGGTGTCTGAGCTGAGGGTCTCTCGGCGTCGAGCCCCACCGTCCACTCCTCCGTGTCAAGTAGGAAGTCAGACAAAGCTGATCGGTATCATCTGACTTAGCCCCCCCCGTCCTTATCGTGATCCTCGTACTGTTGCTCCACTAATGCCCCGCCGTTCTCTGTGTGGGTCTCGCCCGGCTAATGTGTGTTCTTTGGGGTTTGGTTTACACAGATTTGGTCTCCTAACTGTGTCAACCCCCCCCTCCCCCCTTCTCCCTTCTCTAATCTCAGAAACATGACTGCTATCTGATCCTCACCAAAAGCCACTTAGACAGACTTACACGGGGTCTGCTGTGTTTGGCAGACAACAGACGGCTGAGCATTTTTCACCATTTGCTTGCAAAAGAGAATAAGATCGGAGTAATTTGAAGGCTCCCACTGCAATGGTCAAAGAAAGTGGGCCGTAATTACAGAGCTATACAGCATCAGGAATAATGGGAACATGGATTTAGAAAGCTGGGTTTGTCCATCTATCATATTTCCTTTTCACTGAAATAGGAAAAGGGAGTTTTTTTGCGGTAATTAAGGTGACTAAAGGTCCTGAAAATGTATGAAATAACAACCAAAGATGTTTCATCCACTGTATATAATTAGCTTACTGTTCAAACACAACACAGGCAACAACATGGAGTGGGGTCTTTTTGGTTTCTTTTTCTATAAGGGGTGCTGCTTTTATTAGTCCAACCCTGTTTACGTAACAGTTGGAATGCAATGATTTGCAAATCATGGAAACCCACGTTTATTTGAAAATAGACCAAATTCAGCTGAAATTTGATATCAGGTAAGAATGGGACAACATCTCACTTTGAAAACTCCAGGTACTAGTCTCCTTAGTTACCAACCGCTTACAGAGTGTTGTTAAAACAAAAAAAGGTGATGCGAGAAAGTGGGAAACATGTCCCAACTCTCTATAAAGATGTTGCCGGCATTCAAAATAATTTGATCTGTTGTCTTTGTTCTATTTTCTGTGAAATATGGGTTTCCACGATTTGCAAATATTCCCATTTTGTTTGTATTTGCGCTTCACACGGCCGCTAGAAACAGGGTTGTAATGTCGTCCACAAAAAGAGGCCCAGTGAACCTTTTCCACAAACACACATATTCTACCGGGAAAGTGCCGATAATCACGGCACAAAAGAGCCGGAGAGGAGGGACGGCGATAACAGGACTTGGGAGGTTTGGCGCGGAGTGAATGGAGCGTGGGAGGACCCCGCCTGCGTGTCCACGGTAAACACCCCGGCTGCTCATGGCAGAATAGGGAAGCAGATGGGTCACAGAGAGAAACATATCAGTGTGCGGAGTGACATCCGGAGATCATTACGTCCAATCAGAGCAGCGCAGGAAGTGCAGACCGATTGAGATTGATGGCACCAGACTGCTGCCTTACAGCTTTGAATAAATGAGGGCAACAGAACAACAAAACCACAGTGTCGTCTCCATTTCTCACCCACAGAGAGAAAAATTCCCTCTCTGTTCTGCTTTCAATGTGCAGCTTTGTGCGCCTCGCTGTACAAGCTTGTGTGTTACGTACAGTGCAGCTTGTGTGCGTCGCCGTTCGGAGGGAGGAACAGAGAAAGAAGAAAGAGTTTCTTAACTGAAAGGCCTCTTTGTTTTCGATGCTGTTATTTTATGTTGCTGATATAGAAAATGTTCAAGATGAAAAGCGGGAAAAGGATGTCAAACGGAGAAAATACAACACAATGGAATTTACTGACTCTTTTTATTATTCTGCAGCATGGCCGTAAATACGATTAATCAGAGGCTCATTTTCACTTCATTATCGTAGATGTTTTAGTTGACGTAACTTGTGTTTACAGAAATACTCTTCTTTAACGTCAGGTTCAGTAGAGGACCATGAAGGTGCACAGCTGCAAGCTGCTACTGCAAATTCGGGGGGCTATCACATCAATTTAGCAATGATGCAAAGTTTGATCATTTTGTTTTGCAGCTGTGAAACGTAGAAATGAAATATCGCATGTGCTTTTAACGCTGTTTGTGAAGAAGCACATGAAACAGGATTGTGGTGTTTCTGCCAAACTGCCAAGTGAAAAGATTGGATTCGGTGCGTCCAGATATCGCCAACCTATCTACATGGGTTGCTACGGTAACGACGTACGCGACGCGGTTTTCAAATCCAGAAGCCGCCGGCCCGGAGGTAGCAGCAGACAGTTTGTTTCCGGCTTCTTTCCGTGGACCGTTGTTACCGCGCCAAAATCGACACGTTCTGCTCGCGCTCTGCTCGCGGTTGCAGAGATTCTGCTCACGCATTTAACGTGGTTTTTTTTTGTTTGTTTTTTTAGGCTGGCAGTCTGAACGTCGCCTAAGAGCTTCAGCTTTGCGGGACTCACGATGCTTCAAACAGTAGAAAAAGCTAACGTAGCCTCGCACCGCTAACCTCGAGATTTGTTTCGTTTTCAGAATTATAGTTTCAGCTCCGACCAACATGTTTAAAGTCTTTCCATGTTAGTGATTCTGCTGCTCGCCGGGTTAATGCTCATCATTCACGTACGTATGTGCAGATACTAACACAAACTGATCACCTGTCACGTGTGCTGTGCGTCCATCTGTCGCCTGACATTTCCATTCAGTAAGCACATCTTTCTGGAAACACTTAAATGCGTCCTCTTTCCAAACTGATATCGTATTTTCTGAACTTACCGAGAGTAAAGCGTCGCCCGTAGTGAAACACACCGAAGGACAAGGTCACACCAAGGGCACCGACAGAAAACCTCGTACCTTCGGCATCATTTTAAACCCCCGAAGACGAGGAGCCCTCGTAGAGCAGAGCGCGAGCAAATCCACCAAACAGTTCGTTTCAATCACAGCAACATCAGAGAGGTGCGACGGGGAGGGAAAGACAGCCGTCATAAACAAGTGAAGATGCTCATATATCTATATCTATATATCTATATATCTATATGTGTATATATAAAAGGCCACTGTAATCCTGTGACTGCACACTGCAGATCATATGCACAGTTAAAACATAGCAGCAACGATGTCTGCAGCTTCTTCACAGGGTTTCATTGTTTGTGACACAAAGAGCTTTTTCTTCTATTCATAGAGTGAAACCTCGTTCACGAAAAACAAATCTGTGTCTGTTCTTTGTTTCATTTACCGGACTAATCTTCTCGGGCTAATGACTACGAACTCCTCCGGCGCACCTCCAACTGCAGGGACGACGCCCGTCTCTCGACGACAGTAACTGACAAATGAAACTCAAAAGAGTGATGCCATCATTTCAGCGTGATGTGCTGGTGAGCAGGGTTTTAATATCAGCCTGTTCCCTCGCCTACGATAGCTTCTTTTTTTTGTTTTTTTGTTTTTTAGACGGCACCGTTACACCCGGGTCGTGGCAGGCGGGGAGTAAACGGCGGTGCTCGGTTTGTTCGTTGCGGCGGCACGCTGAGCGGCCGGCGTTGAGCGGGGGCCTTACAAAATGAATGCGAAGCCCCTCGGAGCACAAAACTAACTCCAACTGCCCCGGACAGACATTCTCATAACGGATGTGATCAGAGGGGAGACATGCACATCCAAACCTATCGGCTCCGAGAGCCGACCGGCAGCTCGTGTTTGGAGAGTAGATGTCTATCTATAATCAATGCACCACAATCTGGCCTTATCTCCCCCCCTTCCCCCCCTCCCTCTGATATGCTGCACAGCCACTTTTCCACACCCTCCGATGTCCTCCGGGCGTCACATCCGAGAACGTTGACAAGAATTATGGATCGCCACCTTTTTTTTTTTCTCCAATAAGCCAACAGTCAGCATGTCCCGGCGACGCTCAAAGACTCCGAATTTGGTAAAATAACTTTTCAAGCAATGGAAAACGATCCCTGGTAGATCACTTCTCTTCGCTGCATTAACCCCCCCCACCACCACCACCACCCCCCCGGCTCTCCTCCCCCTTACAGGCCGGTGACCTCGGAGCGAGCGCCGCCTCGAGGCTTTCAAAGAAGACGACGCCTCCTCCTGTGCGAGGGCACCCACCCACCCCACCACCCACCCACTATCTCCAGTCCACTTTAGGGATGTCTCTGCCCCCCCCCTCCTCCCCCCTCATTCCCTTGGGGCCTTACAGGGGCCAGGGATTTACAGATCCTACCTCCATATGGCCGGGCCTTTAAGGGAACATATGACAGACGGGATGTTTTTTTTGCCCTGCGTGTTATTTCACCCTTCCTATGCAGGCTATATTCTATTCAGCCCGTCTGACCTCACGACATTCTGCATATGATACCTTGAGGCGTAATCTGTCAGCTTCTGACACGGCCATGCTATTTTTCTTATGCAAATCTTTTTGTTTACATGCCCTTTTGTTTCTGCTGTGGCACGGCGTTTTTATCCCTCGGATTTGGGTTACGCTGCGAGCTCTGCGCGGCTACAAGTATTGACAGCGAGGATTCGGGGGCACAATGCGGCGACGGCACGGCTCCGAGATGGAAAAAGGAAAAGGGAAAGAAAAAGCGGAGGAGAAGAGGGCGACGGAGCGCTGCAGAGCGGAGGATGGAAGCGGCCCTGCTGGAGGCTCGCCACAGGCTACGTCTGACATCGCTCTCTCTGACGGACTGATGAGATTACCCTGACATTTTTTCCTTCTAACTTAAATTGCATTACCACAAGGATCTTATGTTAGGCAGATCTCCATATTATTCTCAAAGGATTTGGGCTCCATTTTGCTCTCTCCTTTATTCTGTTCTCTCCTTTTTCACTCACACTCAGAGGGATGAAAGCTTCTTTACAGCCTTCCTCGTATTATCTGTTGCCGAGACTGCGCGGATCCCATTTCGGAGGCTGCGCCCGTTTATTCGCCGCCATACATCACGGTAATGCAGTGCCCCCCCCCCCCCCCTTCCCCCCTTGCTGTTTCGGGACCCTCCCACAGTAAACTAGAGTGATGCAGGTCACTGTAGTAGCAAGTGAACTGTGACATTTGATTAGACAACTATCCTTGCATGGTGGGCTGTTAACAGAATGAACCAACCAAGCAATTCAGCCTTGGGGTCACTGATAATTAAAGATAAGCCATTTAAAAAGCAAATCCAAACACAGACCATGAACTGTACAGATTGGGGTCACGACAGCGTGTTTAAAAAAAAAAAAAATTTATGCCACTAATTTACATTCAACCTTTGCATCCCTGCAGCAGTTTCACCTTGACATTTAAGGTTAACTGACAAATTAGGGCGCAGTCTTTTTGGGGCGTGTGCCGTGCCGTGCCGGCCGCGTCGGCGGAGTCGGCACTCTCTCTTCGCCGCGCCGCGTAGCGTAATGGTCTCAATTAGTCTAAAAGTCACCGTGGGTAATAATTCACCTCTCTCAGGCTTCATTTCCTCGGATTCAAGTCAAGCATAGCACAGGAAATGACACTTCAGGAGCTTTTAAAAAATGATGAGGACAAGCGGAGCGATCACGGCGGTAAACCAGGTGAGTGACTCGCGGACGGCGGCGGCATTAGGCGGCGGCGGCGGAGGCTGTCAGTCGCCGCGGTGACATGTTCATCAAGGTGCGGGTGACATCGTTCAATCACTGTATCAGTCACAGGAAAGACTGGTCAGTGGCATCAAACACAGAGCTCATTATTGGACCGCCTCCTGCTAAAATCAATCACTGACACTTTGGGCTCATTTGAAAAATGAACGTGATCTGTTTTTTTGGGAGAAGGTCTCCATGAACGTATGAACGGATGCCGGGCTTTAATCTCCCAACCGGTGCAGCCAATACAGGTGTTTGAAATCTGATAGGGGCACAAACATTGTTCTGGTTTTTTTAAGGAGATCAGTGCCATCATCAATTCAGTTTATCAACTTTTGATTTAAAAAGTGAAAATATTACAGGACACAATAGGACACGCAAAATTCCTTTTATAGGTCAGTTTGCAACCCTTGAAGGTAGATTGATCTGCTCCACCTGGGACGCATTAGTGAACCGTGACCCCGTTATCAGGTCCCACAATTACCATGACCCCAATTAGAGTTGTTAGTGTTGAATTTGAGAATGACACACTTTGGTATTCTATTTCCAAGAGTTTAGAAGGAGTTTAAAATCACTGTTACTTCCTGAAATGCTCATTTGTGGCACATATATATCATTTTTTTCCCCTCGAGAGATTTCATTTTCTTTCAGTGAGATTCTTCTAACATATGAAAATATATCTTCTGTTTTTTTGTTTTTTTTTATTCTAACGTGGATCAACGTGCTCAGGAACTGAAAAGAAACATGACACATTGACATAATACAGATATTTATCGACTGGAGTTGTCTAAAGTGGAATAAAGCAGAATTTTCTTGGCAAAATATTTTAAATTGCCGTTTTATAAGATGCTATCCACAAATACTTGCCTTATATATGTTTGGTTAACAATGTATATCTTTAAATCTCTGTCTCACATGGTGTCCTGACCCCAACATTTTGCTGTACTTACAATTACTATTTTTAAAATGCTTCAGTACATTTTCAAAGACCTAACCCTGAACGCAGCATAGACTGAAAGTCAGAGTCTTTCTCCTCGTTTGCTGTTAATTACACCTTGAGAAATGATGATAAATGACGTGACTTGTGTCACATTGCGCCACGCTGGCTACATGAAATACGGCAGGGCATGCGGGTATCGCTTGCACCTTGTGTGAAACGTTCCCGGTAGGCACCCCGGGGACGGGAGATCAGTGGTGACCTTGAGTCCACCGGGGGGGATAAAGATCTTTTCCATATTCATTCTGATCCGGAAACCATGACTTACCAATCATTAAAAAGCTTATAGATCTGGCATCCCTGAGCCGTCTCCATTTATCATGCATGCTGGTGATAATGGCTCCTCCGCTTACCTTCCCGCTATTTTCCAAATACAATTACCGAAGTGCAACTTACAATTATCACCTTTCTCGACTGTGCTAATTGTTCCCTGTGTCCCCCACCCCTCCTTTCCCCCCCCGGTTCTGGTGCATGGGAGGTGCTCGGGCCGACTGCTCTCACAATTAATGAAAAATGATCTGAAGTGAGTAGCAACACAGCAGCAAACATCCAGCTGCTAATAACACACAAACGCTTAATTTGTAGTTTGAACTATTTGAAGGTCAAAGCACGTTTCACCCCGTTACAGTAATGAAGGAGTTATTTTTTCTTTTTTTTGCTGCCATCCCATATGAATTTCATCAGTTGCCGGGAGGCGTGAAGCTGCATCGTTCAGGTGCAACTCTTCTCAGGTAAATGGCAGCGTAACAAATCTCAACACACGCCGACATGAAAAACTATTTCCGACATGTATTTCTTTTTTTTTCTGTACAACTTTCAAAGTTCCAAAAGACACAGAAATGATTAATTTCTCCTCCGTCCAGTCTTTCCAGGAACCCAGAAAACCCTTTGAACAAGTTCAATACAGTCAAGTTGTCAGTTTGGGAGACTGAGAGCAGATTGAGGGTGAAGAGCCTCGGGGGTAATGGGATGAAGTCTGTTGCCACATTGTTGCAACATGCGTGGGATCCCCATGGGGGGGCGGAGGTGGGCGGAGGGGGTGGGGGTGGAAATGGAGTCAGGACACCGCTCCTTCCTGACACGTGCCACCGCCTTCACATCTCTCCCTCTATGTGTTTGATGTCCAAATTGAGCTCTGCTTCATCGCCTTCAAGCCTACTCCCCTCCCACCTCCCCCGCCCCGCCACCCCTCCCTCCCCCGCCCCTCCTCTCATCGCCTCGCCTCGCCCGATGCTCCTCACCCAGGAGACGTTGAAACTACTGTTAAACTAATAAATTGGCTTGCTGATACACAGATGGGGCTGTTAAATATGGGAAATTATCTAAAAACGTAACGTACACGGCCAAAATGATCAACAGCAGGAACATGGAGATAAAAGTGGGATTTTGTTTTATTTAAAAAAAAAAGAGCTTTTTAATTATCCTGTTAATACTCTTGATCTTAAGGCAGATCATATTAATGTTTCTGAGTCTTTATCTGTGTTCAAATGTTTGTGTTCAAACCTAAAAGCAACCAAAACAGGATTTTAAAGTGTCATCTAAAAACCAAAATGTTCTGCAGACAAAAAAAAAAAATCCTCTAATGGTTCCAGAAGATAGATGGTGAAAGACGAGGCAAAACAAAAAAAAACTCCTGGAAATTCAAAAGCAACACGAGGACCCGACATGCCTCTCAACCCCGCTGCCCTCCTGCTGGCTAAGAAGTCACTGTGTTCGCCTCAAAACTCGCCTCATTGGTCAGATGAGTTTCCGCACATTTCACCACACAAAAAAAAAAAGAAAAGAAAAGGGGTGAAGGTGCTACCGCTTTTACTGACATATCATCCCGCTCATCTGTGCCATTTTTCATCAAACATAAACACATAAAAAGTCACATGAAATGCACAGAACGACAATTAGCGGCATCTAGATGTTCACGTCCGCCCGCCTCTCTCTTCTCGGCTCACTGAACCTTTCCTCCTGACCCTCTTCTGTTTTTTTATTTTTGTTATTTGGAGTGCGTGTCCGTCCGGCTGCTCGCTGCAGTGAGTGTTTTGCAGCGGCCGTCGCTCCACCGCGGCACGCACACACACACACACACACACACACACACACACACACACACACACACACACACACACACACACACACACACACACACACACACACACACACACCGGGGCGGCAACAGGAAGGAGCTGTGAGGACCGGGGGTGGTGCTGCTGTGCCTGCTCGGGTTATGTGGGTGGCTGCAACAGATTGGTTGATATCACACTCTCACCTCGGGGGGGATAAAGGACCGGGAGGCGTGGTGGGTTTTGGACCGCTGTGCGTGTGTGTGTCTGTGTGTGTGTGTGTGTGTGTGTGTGAGAGTGAGGGATTGTGGGAAATACAAAATCCTCAGATTGCTGAGTTTGGATGCCGTGACCCCACGCCGACCCCCATTTCCCGTCTCAATTGCCTCAGCGTGCGCTGGGCTCCATTTCACAGCACCGCTGTTTCTTCTCTCGTTCCGCAATCATGTGGACTCATGTGGGACTCCACACCGTCGACATCTCTATCGTCACGAGTAAATAGTGACAAGGGGTCATTGTGTGATCGCGTGTTACGAAGTCTTGCGATCTCTAATGGAGGAGAGTCTCGCATTAATGACGATCAGGCCGAAGATTCAGCTGGATGATTGTGAATTAAATGCAGAAAAAACACTTGTTTTGTCTGATCAGCTGAGGCGTCCGACGACGCGGTTACGAAACACGCTATCGGCACCGTTTCCGCTCCACGCGGTGACGTAACGGTCTCCGAGTTGTTTCCATATCGTTTTTAACACTCCTGTTACCGATCTCAAACCACGTTATTCCTAACGAGCGTGTTTCCGCCATTGTTGTAGGTAAACACAAAGTCGACCTCAGGCCTTCAAAGTATGAATGTTATCTTGAGATGAATAAATGAGCTCGTATGTGTGACTAATATAAAGTCCTGCGTTACTGTTTTTTTTTTTTTTTTTGCAGCCTGATCTGATGAGATCT
Source organism: Brachyistius frenatus (assembly GCF_029030835.1). Lineage (NCBI taxonomy): Eukaryota > Metazoa > Chordata > Actinopteri > Embiotocidae > Brachyistius > Brachyistius frenatus. Next base: position 941,035 of record NW_027210664.1, on the reverse strand, counting down.
CTGTGTGCTTGTATTCCAGCAGACATTTTAAAAAGATATTACAGCATTCATAAAAAAAACAACTGAAAAACACATGTCTGTTTCTCTCTTTTATGTGAACGTAGCCATCTAAAATCAGCCATCACACGCCAGATCAACGGTGACATCTGTGAGGAAATTAGATCTTTTTAAAAGGCAACGTTACCACTTCAAAGACATCCTCCGAGATCGATCGTCACACAACCTAAAGGCAGCGGCTGCTTTGAATACGCTCCTCAAGTTTCCCTTGTTTTGGTTCGTGTTGTCTAAAGTCGACATCACATCTCTGTGGTTGAATCCGATTAAAATAGCTAAAGAAGTCACACCCCTTTGACATTTTCTGCAGTTTTATTTTGTCTTTATCCTCTCCGAATCCAAATTTCACCCACACTTGTTTTCAAATATTCATCATTATGACCTCTGAAAGCTATTTGATTGTTTACCATAAAAAATAAAATAAAAGTGCATTAGAGGCTATCTGGTGCGCAGCCATCAGCTTTTATGTGTTTAACATCGGTGCCATTTTTTCTCCTCTATTTAGTAGGAGCAAGTTTTTTTGGAGACCGAATGAGAACATTGTTTCAGGCTAAATTCAATCAAAACAGTTTTTTGAGTAAAAAAAACAACAAACAATTGAAATATTTGATCGTAAAAAACAAAACATTTGTGGGATTGGGAGCGTCTTAAAGAGTTGTTGTTAAGTTCCAGTTGGAAAAAGTAATCCTTTACTCATAGCAACAACATTATCAATCCTCTCCAGGTGTATTACGGCTAATTTGTGGTAAAGTCTATTAGTGCTGCGTGTTAAAGGAGGATCCGGCCGGAGAAAACAACAACAAATCCAGGCTCAGATTGATGGTGCACGCGTGTGCTATTGCAACTGCGGACCATCTCAAGTGAAACTAATGAAAGCGGAGAGAGAGTGGGCCTCGGTGCATGACCATTAGTGATAGTGAATAACATCCAATCCGGGCAAATTACGCCGGGCCTTGATCACGCACTGTTTTCCCTTCAGACAACTATTTCTTCCCAGGGCCATTTTTGTACCGTTCTCCGCTCCCGGCCGGAGGTGTTTGTCGCCGACACCCGACACGCGGCCACATCATGACCCCCGGGCGCCACTCACAACTCACGCGACGGCACCGAAATACAATTAAAGCGGAGCTACACATCCCCCAATTTGCAGCACCTATAATGTCACGGCTGTTACCTGAGCAATCAGTGCCTCCTAAATTCCATTATGAACAACGGCGACATTTTACTTTTTTTTTTTTTTTACAACGGCTGGAAAACAGTCATTTTCCTGCGCTGTCTCAATCAGTCACAGAGCAGGTTGGAATCAGAAATGTAGAGAAAGGAGCCTCTTTTCTATTCCAGTTGCACTCCACAGTCCCTCTAAATCACCCCTAATGGGCTGGTGGAGGGAGCACACTCTGTATCACTGTATCAATCATTCACTCTGTTTTCCTCCTCCTGGAACCATCCACAGGATCACTTTGGTGCTTTAATGAGCCATTACAATTCCTATCAGACGATCTCTGTGCCATGTGTGTGTGTGTGTGTGTGTGTGTGTGTGTGTGTGTGTGTGTGTGTGTGTGTGTGTGTGTGCGCACACCCAGTGTTTGTACATGAGTGGCATGCATGCTCTAACTGTTGTGGACTTACACTCATGCTGATATTAGATTGTCTCCGCAGAGTTTCTGAGATAGCAGTGATCTCTTGTCTATCTATTTCTCACCCACTTTCGCTCTCTGTTGGTCTCGCTCTGTGTGTGTGTGTGTGTGTGTGTGTGTGTGTGTGTGTGTGTGTGTGTGTGTGTGTGTGTGTGTGTGTGTGTGTGTGTGTGTGTGTGTGTGTCGGACAGTGGGCATGGGTTATAATTGCATTGCGTTGCCATCCCACTCGGTCTCTACACCCATCTGTCTCTTTAATATCCAGCTAAGCACTCTTGACCTTGAAGCATCGCGGCAACACATCCGCGGCCGACTTCTCTGAGAGACCCGCAAAAAAACGATGGATGAGGGGGGAGGGAGGGGGAGGGGGGGGGATGATAGAAAGACAGGAAGAAGAAATGGTGGAGCAGAAAAACAAGGCGCAAAAAAAAAGAAAGTGTTGTCTGGGAGACAAAAGGTGAATGAGAGAACATGATGGATAGATCCAGGCGGTGCGAGAAGTATCATATGGAGGAAAGCAGAGTGAATCGGACAAAGAGATGCCTTCAAGGTCACCAGTGAATTCATTCGATTTCAGGCCGACGTGATTTTTTTCCTTTTTTCTTACAAAAGGTCGCCCACACGGACTTCAGCAAAACGTTGTTATTTCAACGGAAAAACATGCAAGATTAGCCGAGGAGTCGAGGAACCAAACAGATATCTTCATTTGCCTCCTGGCGTTCCCTTTATGCTGCTCAGAGGGATGGTTCGCTCTCGAAGCAGTGCCTCTCGGCTGTCATAATGAATATTTCAGCAAACTCCTTTCACTGTATAATAGCAGCGTGTATGCCTTAAAGGTACAGCTCGCAATTACATCTTCAATCTAACCTCAGCTTATTTGATCAGATGTTTGAGTACGGTTAACAATGATTTACCTTCATCCAGGGAAAGTTTGCAATGCAACATGAATATTTATCCGGGCAAAGTTTGCCGAGGACGCACGCTTTCGTTCCACAAAACATCCAACAGCCGACTTTAAGTTGAGGCTTTAATGCCTCCTTCAAGACAAAGTATGAGTCTTTGACACAGGAGACCAGCGCTTGTGATCCATCTCCTTCCACATGTCGATGGTCAGTCTCTAAATCAATACACAAATCTAGTCCTGACTGAAAGAAATGTGACACACCTGGGGTCTATTTCAGCATTACTGATTTATTTATTTAACCTGTCGGAAAGAATGATGCTGTCAACGCGATCGATTCCCGAGTGGACGATCTCAGCTCCCTCCACCTGCGTCTGCTCAGCACCATCAGTACAGCAGAGTTTTAAGCTCCGCCCACAGAGAGACACACAGAGATCAGAGGACAGAAACGCGGCAGAGACTCTCACACGGAGCTGGAAACAAACGGCTGCCCATAAACGAGGTAAATAACATGAATACAATATTTTTGGCTGGACTGCCACAGAGAGGCTAACTACGACTATATGATATATGACTATATCTATGATTTGACCAGACAACCTTATTTTCTCTGGTAGCTCTCTTAATATCAAAACTACAGGAATAACATACTTCTTCGCTGTGTGTCTCTGCGCCCTCTTATCAACTCAATGTCATACATAAAGGATAAGGATAATTCTGGGCCAATCTGGCATTTCAGGTGTACTATAGTGGGATGACTTATTAAGAAAATGTTAACTCCCTGCAGCATGGTTATCTTTATTGAGAAACAAAGGATTAGTAGCATGATTGATGGGCCTTGTCTCCGAGGGATTATGCTGTAGAGCACCACTAATTGCTCTCCCTTGCTCCCTCCGCCTCTATTTATCTCCCTCTTTCTGTCGCGTTCCTCCATCCACATCCGTGCCCGTGGCCAACGCAATATACTTTTAGCTATCACCTTCGCCATCGGAGCTGGGTGGTTACCGGGTGTCACTGTCAGCACCGGGGCTCCTGGGTAAGCACTGAAAAGACCGAACTGTCCTTAAAGTTACAGCCAGGGGACTTCATTTTACATTCAGGCTCAAGTGGTTTGTTGAACACGTGCCAGGCCCGAGCCAGGAAGGACGGAGTAGGGAGGGAGACCACAGCCCGTATGGGCCCGGTAACGCACCGTGTAATGGACTACTGTACAACTGGAAATAATGTGCTGAGTCATTTAGGAAAGCTATTAAGCCGCCTGGGTGACTTTGAAATTCACTAAGCCTGTTCACCCTCTGCATTTATTCAGGAATAGGGCAGTTTCAGCCCCCAGCTCGCAAGATCCCCCCCCCCCTCCCTCCTCCTCCCGCCCCTCCCTCCCCCTGTTCTCCTCTTTTGACATCTTCCCAGCTAAATACTGAGAAGAAACTTAATTACAAATATAACTGAGGGTAGAGAAGGCTTATTATTAGGTGGCATGGAAAAAAAAATTGTATGGCTTTTTCTGCCAGTGAAGCTCTATGAAACACAATACAGCTGTGTACCCCCCCCACCCCCCTCCCTACCTCCCTTTCCCCCTGCCCCCTCCAATACTTAATTGAGCATGTGTTGTATTAACCTTGAAAGAATTATGGCGATTCTATTTTCAATTAATCTTTCCTACTTGAGAAGACGTACAAATTACAATGGGATGAAAACACAATGTTGCTGTCACTGAATATTTCTTCGGCAACAATAGGCGACTTGTTTTTTTCTTTTTTTTTCTTTCTTTCTTTCTTTCTTTCTGCGAGACATCCTAATAGGTCACCCGACTGCTAAGATCACTGCTGCTACATCAGACGGCAAGAAATAATGTACGCCAGCTTCACAGGCCGCTAAAGCACTTATTGAAATGACTGAAGTTATCGCGCACCTTCCTATGAGCCACGTGCGTCCATGTCATTCACCATTAAACCATCCTCTATCGCAGGGCCGACGCAGAGGGGTTGCAATAAAGATACAGTACGTGCTGAGAACCGACTTGCCGCCACACATAGAAGCAGAAATAGTGGAAAATAAAGTTTCAAATAGCATTTTTCATGACCTGCCTGAACCTCTGGTGTAAATGACGTCTCACCTCAGGCAAAGCTGTAGGGGAGGTTTCACAAAGATGCCTGTTCAAATCAAAATTTCGACATTATTTTCTTGAAAGAAGTGATGCTAAATGGAAAACATTTTTTATATATATATATATATATATATATATATATATATATATATAATACAAGCACATGTGAATCCTGGCCCCTCAGCATCCACAAGCTGCGAAACTGACTGCTTACCAAGCGGGCCGACAGGCCATAACATGTAAAGCTACGTGCAGGCCAGGTTGTGATGTTGTTCAATAATGGATGCGGCGCTTTACATTTTTTCCTCTTTTGGAATCAGGTTCAGAGGAGAAATATTCACAAAGCCCGGCGCACAAAGGTGATATGAGATAGGGGTGGAAAAAAAAAGAAGGGGAAAGCAAGTTAGAAATCATCAAAAGAGGGGTGTGTGTGTGTGTGTGTGTGTGTGTGTGTGTGTGTGTGTGTGTGTGTGTGTGTGTGTGTGTGTGTGTGTGTGTGTGTGTGTGTGTGTGTGTGTGTGTGTGTGTGTGTGTGTGTGTGTGTACTCTTGAGCAAACTGGTAGCCATGGGCATTAAGGGTTTGCTCTGAGTACAGGCTCCAAAGAAAGCATGCCAGTGTCTTGGATATTTAGGTGTTTGAAGCAGACACCCGAACTACTTTCAAAAGATACTTAAAAACTTTTCTTTAAAGGCCGTCTTAGATGACCTCTTCAATGGTTGTAGTCATCTTTTGCATGCTTCTGCTTTTACTGTGGCATCTTAATCTCGCAGTGCCATCGGGTTGGCAATCAGCGCTAAGGTGGATTACACCTTAGGTGTTAAGGTGTTGGCAGTAACTAGGTATTACTACCAGGCGCCATTAAAAACAAGGCGAATAACACAGGACAACTGACAGCATGAACTATTTAAAAACAAATTTTTACTGACTACTTCAAATTTCGATTTCGTTTCTCTATGCTGTTTTTCTTACGCTCCTCTCACCTCATTTGGTCTCGGCACACGACTGCCCAACTCATGCTAAAAGAGAGTTTTGCCTACTTAGAAGCTTGTCCAAGTGGGAATTGTTGGGTTTCTCTTTATAATATTTTAAAGTCTTGACCTTTATATGTGAAGTGTCCTGATATTACTTATGATTCAGCTCCATATAAATAGAACAGAATAAAATTTTCTTCATTTATTTTCATCTTGTCTATCTTTTTCTTAATAAGAGTCTCTTCTTTCTCCAATTCAGTCAGATAACTTGTGAGCTTCTTTGGCTCGGGGGGGGGGGGGGGGTTGAACCACATGCAGCTGTAGAAATTCGAGAACAATGAGGGTATGATTTCAGGGAGTGTGCCACGATGACTGATAGCATCTTAAAAAATACAATCCCAACATAAATTTATTATCAACTTTTTAAATCTTTGTGATGAATGTCCTGCTCTCGTAGTATAATGAAATACCTGCAGCCTCTGGGGATTCGCTCAGTAATTAGTCAAGTGAAGACGACGTGTCTCTAAAGGCAAAATAAAAATCACCCTCTAGTGTCAAAGCGAACAGAAGTTTAGGCTTCGACAAAAGGACTCTCCGCTGCTGCGTATTTGCTTTTGTGAGGTCATGGATACAAAAATGGCTGACAACCACTGATGGAGCCCTCCATCACTCATATTGTGTATGTGTGTATCCATCATTGCCTCCATCCATCAGTACTCTTTAGTCTGGTTAATCATACTGAGCAGTGAATGACTCACAGTAGCAGGGGTTACCTCCAGCTAGAGCTAATTTAAGGGGCGGACACAGCAGCTCCATGGGATCCATTTTTAGGGCTCTCGCTGAGAAACACATGCCATCACGGTTTCTCCTATTACTCATATTTTTCGTCATATTCTTCCTTGTCAAAAGCCTCTTTGAAACGCCGAGACTGAGGAAAGAAATGTGAGAAACTTGTGAGTCATTGAAAAAAAAAATACACTGTGACCGCTTGTAGTTAGAACTGGATGTTTGCCCTTCGATATTACAGAGCGCTCCTCACCTAAAACCGTCATTCATTTATTGTGATTAACGGCATCACTCACTCTGCTTTGATTTCCTTGACGAGAATGTTTTTTGATCTGCATCAAATCCTTTCGCTCTTGATACACACATTAGCTACATGAAACTATTCCTCCGCCTCCTTTCAGTCTTCACATGAAAACTATTTGAAGAGAAATGATTGAAGCAAAAAGAAATAACTTTCGGTCTCCAGTTCACTCGTAGTGGAATCTGAAATCTTTTATTCTGCATAATGTATTGAGGAAAAACAGCATTCGATTTGCTTAAAGAGGACAAATACACAAAACTCCAGAGTCAGGGCAGCCATTGGATCTGTTGAAGGACACATTTTTATTGGCTGCATTCAGCAAAGGATCAGCAGTCTAAAATGGAATATATATCTACAGCTCCTCTCTCCGTTTTACCGCTCCCTTCTTGCTCCCATATTATGGCCGAATAAATTTTCAGTGCCTTGGCAGTTGGTAAAACTTTTAACCGATATCGAAATTGTGGGCTCCTTTGGGATTTTTATTCCCACAGTCCCCAAGACAAAAACAGGAATATCCACAAATAGCTCAACGGTAACCGTGTTCGATTCTCGTGACAGGGCAGCGCCTCCCCGACAAAACTCCACCCAGCTATGATCCTTCAATTGTCTGCAGAGCCAGATATGCACCAGGTAAGCCCTTCCCCTGCTCTTTATTTCTCCCCAGAGGGGTCACGGCTTAGTCTTTCAAGGATGGACAAGCTAAATGGTGCTTTGGTGTACCATAACCGCGTCTCCGGAGACCCAAGGACGCCATCTATTTGACACTTTCACCACATCCGTGGATTCTTTATTTCATCTCTCAATTATCCACGACTTCACTGCTAAAAAACACGAGGCGCCCGTCTGTGGCGTTCGGCGCCTCCTCCCCCTTCCCTCCGATCTCCCCAAACTCAACAGGGCAACCGTGCTACCCCGTGATGGGTTTCAGAGCGGGAATAAAGGCTCACCGTGAGCAACCCTTGTCTAACTGGTGGGAGACAGCTGGATTAGAAGCAGCGGCGGCCCGAGAACATCCCAATTAAAATCAAAGCAATCACCATCGCGGAGAAGTCATTAGATTGAGAGGCTGTTTGAGGCTAAACGCTATAATAATGCAGGAGCTGCAGGATTTCAAAAGCCTGTCAGACACTGATTTCATACATTGGAAAGTTTGATGAATAGAGCCTTGTGAGAGGCAACTCTTGAGCGCCGCACTATTACCGAAAGCTTTGCTGGGGATTAGAGAGAAGACAGAAGCTTTCATTCCTTCAGTAAGTCAATGTATGAATAATTTACTCAGTGGGTATCTGTGCGAGCTCCCCCTGTAAGCCCCGGTAATGTTTTATTTGTGTGTTTTCTGTCAAAAGTAATCTAGCATCCGGAGTCGTGAAAACAGTCGGTTGAGATGCGCCGAGTGCGCCGGGCCCCCGTGCAGCTCTCATAATACCCGTTTGATGTGACATTTGTTGTCAGTGATAATTAGCTTTTCGCTGGACCACACCCGTCCCCCGTCCCCCGTCCCCCATCCCACGATTAGGACGAGCGCTGATAAGGAATGCAACAGGGAGGTTTTGTCTCTCGTTATCTCGCCGTCTTTGGTCCGTCTCCCTTTCTTGCTGATGGCAGTTTGAGTTAAACAATAATTGAATCCGGGCTATTGCAACCTGGATGTTATTTGGACTTAGTTTGACCAAACGCTTCAATGAGTTTACGATAACATCCTACTCAACCTAAATTAGCGCTGAGGTTCGGGGAAGATAGCAACTTTTAGTGCAACGAGGTCCAGAGGGGGAAAGAACATTTGTGGAGTTGTGAAAAGTTTCACTATTGCACCTAAAATAGTTGCAATTATCCCTTTTTGCACACGAAAAGTGGAACAAACTTAAAGCCTTCCTATTTTTCTTCCACTTAATGAGTCGCTTTTAAGATATAATCTTGTGATAGCTCATCTTTCAGTGAGATCTCAGAAATGATCTAAATAAAACTGATGTCTAAACAGATTTTTATTTTTTTATTTTTTTAATTTTATGAAAAAGCAACCGAGTTGAAATAAACCACGATTAATTATCCATTAAATTAACACAGGCTGACAGTCTCTGCCTTTGGCTGCATTTCATTCAGAGTCATGCGTTGAGAATTCCCAACTGATACATTGCAATTACAACCTCTCTGTGCTCCAATGGTCCAGCACAAGGGAGGAAGAATATCATGAAGGAAATGGAGAAAAACATGGTCCTGACAGGACATTTCTATTTACGTCTAAACTCCCTTTTACTTAACTCGACCTCTAAAAACGGTGGCTCATGCACTCCGCTCACCGAGCTTTAATTCAACCAATGAAACGATTTCCGCGTCCCTTGCATCTCTGCCTCGACATAATACTAAAACGCCAATCAGCCTTTTCCTCTCGCTCTCTCCGACACACACACACACACACACACACACACACACACACACACACACACACACACACACACACACACACACACACACACACACACACACACACAATGCACAGGAAATCCACCGTACGCTCCCTTTATTTGTGTCACAGCATCGCAGCACCAAAGAAAATCCACACATGGTATCGACACACACAGACACACAAGTGATGGACACACAAGAGCGAGAGAGAGAGAGAGAGAGAGAGAGAGAGAGAGAGAGAGAGAGAGAGAGAGAGAGAGAGAGAGAGAGAGAGAGAGAGAGAGAGAGAGAGAGAGAGAGAGAGAGAGAGAGAGAGAGGCCCCAAACACCAAAACAGTATTAATCCCCTGAGGAGGTCTCTAAAAGGGTTTCTCAAAGCTGATTTCCACCACACACACGCTTTTCAGGTCAACACTGTTTGTGGTGCCAATGGTGCTGAAGCATTCAAGCTTTACGCCCTCACCTTTCCACTCTGCTACTTCCTATTTCTTCACCTCTCTCATGCAGTCTCTCCTCTTCCCTTTCTCCCTCCCTCCTCTCTCTTTCTTGTGTGCTCTCTTTTTTCCCTCCTGCATCCCTTCAGCCATTAAAAGACAATGTCCTCTCTGTATCTGACAAAGCGGTTTGGAAATTACATCCCGATGAGTATTTTTTTTTTTTTTAATGTGTTTTTTTTTGTACATAAATCATGTGATGAAATGCAGGTTTGATGTAGTGCAGCTTTGCATGTTTGGAGTGATGAAAAGAGGATTAGAGCAGACAGTTGTTGTCTTGACTTTTCTGCTTCACAGCCATTGACCTGGCTCACATTATATATTTTCCCAAAACGCTCCCCTTTCCTCCATTCACGCTGTAAAAATGCAGAGGTGGCGTTTCTATATTTATATGCATCTTACTCTGCAGACACTTTTGGAAATCCTCCATTTTTAGGTGTGGAAACATGCCGACTCAGACGGCGTGGTAGATCGGTATTTGCAGTGTAAACAACAACAACAACAACAATGAGAGGAACACTGGCCTACTATTTATTTCAGTGAGGTTTCTGTCATCACGCAAACAGAGCCGAGCTCTGAGCCAAACGCCTCCACCAGCGTCTTTACTAGCACAAAGTGGAAACACCAACATGTTAATATTCATCACATGTAATGTTGAACTTGTTAAACGTCTTAGCTTAAATGTGTTGAAATACTAACACGTGCTAATTAGCAATTAGTGGGTTACTTTTGAAATGTAATAATAAATAATGACGTTACCTCATGAAGGAAGATAACTTATTACATTTAGTTTTTAATTTCTCTGATAACAGGTGTTATCAAACACTAAAAAAGCCCTACAAAATATTTTAAATATGGAGTCCCCCAGGGGTCCGTTTTGGGACCAATTTTATTTTCCTTGTATACGCTCCCCTTTGGACAAATTATGCACAAAACACGGTGCTTCCTTCCAGAGTTACGCTGATGACACTCAACTATACCTGCCCGTTCATGTCTCGGTTCCCGGCATGCCGAGTTTATCTACATGACTGCCTTGATGGCGTGAAAAGCTGGATGTCACAAAATTGGTCCGCCACACTTAACCAAACAAATCCACCCATCTGCTGGCCCGCTGGTAGAGTACTTTACACCTGTTGCAAAAAATATTGGTGTTTGGTTTGATAGCGATTTGAGTTTCGAACACCAAACCAGAAAGCTTGTGCAGTCCCGTTTCTATCACCTTCGAAATATCTCAAAAATCCGTCCTATTTTAATATTTCATGATGCTGAGACCGTATTACATGCCTTCATCTCCTCACGCCCGGACTACTGCAACAACCTCTTCACCTGCCACAATCAAAAATCCATCAGTCGACTTCAAACTGCACAGAACTCAGCTGCCAGACTCTTGACTAGAACCAGGGAAAGGCACCACTTCCCATAGATCCTAGTATGTTTTAGAATTGATTTTAAGATTTTACTGTCCGTTAGTACGATATCCTCGGACAAAAAAAAACTTGTTCCCGAGACACGTCTTAAAACTTAAGGGTGACAAAGCATTTTCAGTGAGAGGCCCCAAGTTTAGAAAAATCTCTTCTTAAAACATACTTTTATCGGAGAGCCTTTGCTGATTTTAGTGATGAACTCTTATTTCTTTTATACTCCTGTTTTAATTCGTTTTTATTGGTTGTTTTATATGATCATTGTGTTGATAAGACTTATTAGAATTGACTTGTTTTGTTTTAATGGCTTATTTTATGTGAAGCACTTTGTTACCGGAGTTTAGAAAAGCGCTACACAAATGAAGTTTATTATTATTGTGTATATATATATATATCTGCAAGCACACAGTCAGACTACTTAGTCATCAGAATGGAGTAATTCTACTGGTTCCCCTCATATTGTTGCAACAGATACACGCACGCCAAACAAAAAAAACAAAAACAAAAATCCCTTTTTCCCCAACTTTCTACATTTTAAAAGGCTACTCCTGTCAGGAAAAGGCTTTGCGGTGTTTAGAGATCTTACACTCCCTGAAACTCACGTCTGTAGTATATCAACTAGTGTTGTTGGATCATATTTCATCATCTTACTGATGCCTGAAACAACATGCCCTCACCAACACAGGGTTGTTTTCAGTCTGAACGCCCGTGGACAAAAAGGGCCGAGACGAAAAGGAGAAAGATGTGTTCTCAGATTTATCCATCTCATATCTCCCTCCCTTCCTCCCTCCCTTCCTCCCTCCCTCCTCCCCATTCCCCACTCTGTCAAAGCCAATATGTTTTGCATTTGAATCACAGTTATTTAACATAAATCGAAGCAACTTTAATCAACAGCAAAATAAATGCATGATGCCGCTCTGTATGTAATTAGTTGGAGGTCTTTAGCTTATCTGTTTTTTTAAGACCTCCAGGCTCAGTAATGGGATAATTAAAATCGATACAGTGGCATCATTGCATGTGACTTCCTCTTAGATCTGATTTCGTAGGGTCTGATAGGATGCTCGGCACAACACGGAGGTAAACGGAGGAGGAGGAGGATCTTTTGTCCTTGTGCCAGCTTCTTATGTTCGTCTTGGCAACAATGATGTTTTTGTCAGTGACTATAATTGAAAAAGTCTAAAAAGTAATATTGTTTCTACACCGAATAAATTAGCGAATACCTGTACAGAAATAATAAAATATGATACCCGGACAGTGCCGCATTTTGCTGCTATACAGAAAAAAATCCATCTATGAAAAAATAAGCCGTGCTATCAGCTTCACGATCACGTTTCTTTTTTTTTTTTTTTTTTTTTTAGTTTATCCAATAGATTTAGACTGGGTGTCTGATACCAAAAGAGACACATTTTTATCTCAGTCTCCACAGGACCATGGCATTTTCTGAAATTTAAATAAAAAAAATAAAAAAAAGACGTATTTTTTTTAGTGGACGAAAGCATTAGAGCGAGGAGTTTCTCCAGCAGGACGTGGAAGTAGTATGGTAATGGACGAATCCGGCACTGTTACGACTTCATTTCCTCCGCCTGTGATCCATGACAGCAACGTATTCTCTGCGCCCCCGTTTTATGCTCACCCCCATCACGCTATTTTACACCATCACCTCCTGTACATCCCACTTCATCCTCCCCCCCCCGCCCACCACCACCTTGTCTGATTCATGGAGCGGGGTTTGGCGCGCCGACAGTCCCGACCGTCTGATGTGCTTCTGCTCCGTCTCCGCCCCTCTTCTCAAAAAGCCCCCATTTTTTTCCCGGGCCAAACCCGACCAGAAGGGCCGCAACACTCATCGTTTTTACAACTCACACGGTTGGTTTTTTTTGTTGTTTTTTTTGCCGTCAGGTGTTCGAGGTTCTTTGGAGGGTGAGAGATCAAGGTTGCAACGTGGTGCATCTGCTACCCTTTTTTTTGTCTTTTTTTTCCTAGATTACGTTACGACTGCGGTCGAGTAGAAAAAAAAAGCCACAACGGACAGAAAGCAAGAAACCGAAGGCTAAATATAAATAAAAATACATTTCTTTTTCTGTGTGGTGTTTTCACAGGAGTTGCTGACCTTCTAAGTGAAGAATTAGAGGCTCATGGCTTCTCTGAAAACCATTAACTATTGTGATTTTTGTCCACAACTACCGAATGGCATTATGCTTCGGGGGACATTTATCAAGGCGGGATCAAACAGGTGTATTTTCAACTTTAAATATGGGGCGCTTTTATGCAAGGAGAGGCTGTGAAAATGTAACGGGAAACACAATACGAGGAAACAAAAGATGATGCAATATCAAATGGGAGTTCAGCTCTGGAAGCGTACCTCGATAAAGAAAAAGCAGTAAAGTGCTTTACTGGCGGCGCTTTTGTTTTGATGTTTGTTTGGAAATGAGTCTTCGCGAGCCGCGTTCGCTCACCTGCTCTATTGATTAATTGCATCTTCTAATTGCCTTCTTTGTATACTCGGCCTGTCCTTTTGTCAGTATTGCTTTTATCTTTTCAAATTCTTAAGCAAAATAAAAGACAAACATTGTCAGTTTTACAAGTTGGGTTTAAAGCTGCCTTAAACTGTGTTTTTGATACGAAAAAACTAAAACGACTCATTAAAATTTTTATGAAAATGAAAATCAACATCAAGAAGAAAAAAGAAAAAGAAAAGTATTAAAGCCAAACTGTGAAATATCGAACAAATAATTTAAAACGGTGATTAAGAGTTTAAAACTCTATTATATTAACGCGGATAAAATAACTCGCTTCCAACTGAGAATCAACACGCTGATCTGATTGTGTGCCGTCTGCGGCTCATTATGAATCGCTGTGTCTTGGTGCATGTTGATGGTATGGAAAACAGGGTCATTTCAAATTATGCCTGCCCTGCTCGTCTCCTATGTTATTTTGGATCCTATTATCAGCCTAAATAATTTAATCCTCACCAACGATTTAAAACTAATCAGCTGTTGCACATACATTCACCTGCCCAACTTACAATTAAATAGTTTATTAAAACGAAGTACAATGTCAATCATAGCGGAGGATCATAGCCCAGCTATTGTCAGTACAGCATCGCCACTAGGTGAAAGGACACATGATTAGATGGTTTGAATTATTCATTTTTCATACATTCACTTTGGCTGGCTTGTAGAGGACTCAGGGCTGCTATTAAACATTGTGCTTGCCATTCCTTTAAAAAAAAAAAAAAACAACAACAACAAAAAAAGAGTGTCTTTTCTGTTTTTCTGTTAATAATGAAATAAAAGAGGCGGAGGAGCAGTAAAGTACTTGATACGTCAACGATTCTTCTACGTTAACAGTGGGTGTCCGTTCATTTACGCTGTACTCGTTCTATTATTACAACCAACAGACGGTGAACAAATGGAGAAATCGAAGGGCACAGTGTCGTTTCGGCGGCCACTCAATACGACGTGACAGCCGAACAAAACCCAGAAGAATTACAGGATATGACGAGAGTGACACATCAGCGGGGAGCGGCGTGCGAACGCTGCCAACACGAACGCACAAAGCAAACAAAACAACGGGCTCAACTGCCGTCTTTCACTTGTTATTCATGAATGTCTGATTGTAAATCGAAAAATAAAAATTGAATTAGAACAATGAGATGACATCACTGAAGTAGATTGTTGTTGTTTTTAGAGGGGGGGGGGGTGCAATTGTTCCAGCTCCAGTTAATGCTCGGTTACAGTGCATGCTTATTGTAATTGGCCGAGCCTCGATGAGATCTCTTAACGAGGACTGTCACTTTACTGAGCCGTATATATTAAAACAAAAAAAGACAAACCTTTTAGTGGTTTGTACTTGCGAAAAGGGGGAGGAGGAGAGAGGGGAGGGGGCATTTAAAGTCACGAATCGGTCGTTGAATGTTCGCCCGAGTCTCCTAGCCCCGTCAGCATGACAAGCGCATTAAAAAAAACAGCTATGACAACATCAGTGTGTAAAACAATACAGGTTTTTTTTTCCCACCCAGAGATGGCAGGTGACCTTTGACCTCAAGAAGCAACTGTGGCAGAAACCGCTCATATATTATCTTTTTATCTGCGTGTTTGTATGCATTTTTCTCTGTGTGTGTGTGTGTGTGTGTGTGTGTGTGTGTGTGTGTGTGTGTGTTTTAGGTACGTGGGTGTGCGGAGATGTGCGAGGACTTGATCTTGAATCCGTGTGCCACCGCACACCTCAGAGGGAAAGCGTCGTGCTACTGATTAAAACAACGCATTATTAAGAATGACAGCGAGACTGTTTTTTCTTTTCATCACGACACTGAATATAAATTGGCATTTTTTTTTTTTTTTTTTTTAAGTAGAGTTATGATTCCCGAGCTCTTACATGCCATACATATTCAATACAAATATTCTCTTCAAATATAAATTGGTCAGTTCACTCAATAAACACAGAACACTCTTGTGTCCGTGTGTCCCTGATGTCATTGCGGTGTCTAATATCCTTTGGGGGGAAAAAAAAAAAAAAAAAAAGCTTTTGTTTGTAGTCACAAATGTGGGCCAGAGGAGCCAGAACCCATTTAGTTTCTACTAACAGTCAAGCACGTACACATACACATATATATATATATATATTCCCACACACATGAACACATGTACAGTACACACACCCACACGCAGCCTCGGGGTGTCTGGTCCATTAGGGTGCTTGAGCCAAACAGATTCGGTGCACCAGCATGTGGGTGTGCACTCAGTTTGACTTACAGACTTTTACATCTCCGCATTTTTGTGGTTTCCAGATCCATTTTCTAGGATTGTTATAATCTTTCATCCTTGGCCTTCATGCGTGTGTGTTTCTTTCGTGATATTATTATTATTTTTTTTTTTGGTCATGACCCACGGTGTCGCCTGTGAAAAGATGGAGGTCAGTTCTAGTGTTTAGTGGAGGGAAAGTGAGCAGTTAAAGCGCACATTTGGAATATTTCATCAATTCAGGCAAAAACCTGAAGTGACTTAACTGGTGCAAAAACATCTTGAGAAAAAGGTGGCTGAATGACGGCGCAGAAGAATATGTGACTACGATGCAATCACAAAGTCTGAAGGCAAAGTAAAGGCTGAATGACATCTTCATTTCACAGTAAACTAGAATGTTTTTTTCACAGTAAATTCAGTAAAGAAGTGGAAAAAAATAAATCATGTTTTATTTACCTACTTTTGCACCGACATCTAAAATCTCATATGACGCTATAGAAAAAGGGAAAAAAGGGGTTTGGTCTTCCAGGTGTCAGTATTAAAGGACATTTTATAAGCTGGGTTGAGTATATGCACCTATCCTTTGGAAAAGTCTGGTAAACAGGGGTTTACTAGTTAAACTAACAAGAAGCACTACATGCGAGACACACACACAAAGCAATAAAGTAGGGCCCTACTTTATTGCTTCCTTGAGGATTGGAAAAGGTGGCTATGGGAGAACAACTCCCACTAAGTCTATCAACGTGATAGAAAAACAAAAGAATTGGACCCAAATAAATAAAAATCTAAGTTACGTCAAGGAAATATAAATTTGAGGCGAGCTGAAAGTAGAAACCTTAAAACCCTTCAAACACACAATCCATCCAAACACACTGGAGGTGTTGAGCCTCTGGAGACCAATCCCTCAACTGAAGACCAAACCAACCTCCTTGTACAACCTCCCAGTCAGGGTGAACGCCACCAGGTTTTAAGAACATCACAGGTGCAACAAACGGCTCCCGATGGGCGAGTCCGTAATCACAACCACTGTAAGATCACAACAGTAGTTTTGCTGCCTCACAGTATTTAAAACAAAAGAAATGAAAGCAAATCAAACACTTAACATGCAAAACATCCTAAAATGAATGAAACAAGCCGCATTTCTGTGTTTCCATATGCTACTTTCTGCCTTCACTGGTAAAACCGAATATCAACGTAGAGTTGCACAATAAATTATTTCTAATTTGAGCTTGTTTTTAATTGGCTGCCTCCTGCTGTTTGATAATTAAGTTCTAATTACTTTGATGCGTGTATTAAAAGCAGAAATAACTTGTAACTAGATTATTCATCGTAAAACTGTTTAATTCAAGTTTCATCCAACCTTTCGGGAATAAACTACACACTGAGTTAAAGTTGATACGCATCACAGTGAGAGGGAGAATGAGTGAGTAGTTTAATCAGCTGACGTGAAGACTGACTGGTGGTTGAGGAGTAGCAGCCCAAAGCGTCTCTGCTAATTGTGTTTCAAGTATTTATTCTGCTAATATGTCGCTACACCGTCATCATAATCATAATTGGGAGTTTATTTAAATTAATGGGGCCTATTTTCATTAAGTGGACAAAAGCAATCAGAAAACAAAACATACAACAATTTCCTAACGCGGCATCCTCAGCTGACGCAGCTGCTAATGATCACTGCACTTTTATATTTATGACAGCCGGCATCTAAACCGGGATGAATCCATATAAAACAGGTTGCCGGGGAAGATAGATGTTTGTGTCAATGTTTACTGTGTCCTCTGATGTGCCATCAAATACGCTGGCAGATGCTCCAGCAGACTGCAAAGCAAGCGGTGTCAGCAGCAGCACTGTCGGGAGCACCGGCGCCTCACAAGGGCAACGCGCTTTAAACTAGTTGTATGTCAGTTCAGTGACACAACCTTATGTTTGGAGGATGTGCACGTTAAATATTTAACAATTACAGAAGCTTTAAAAAAAAAAAAAAAAAACATAAAATAAAATGGTCAAGGTGCATTACATGTCCCCGAGCGAATAATGCATTATTAATGGAAGGCAAAGAAATGCGTCAAAGTGGGTGTTTTCATGGGAAAATTATGACATTGAACGGAAATATGAAAGGAATGAACTGCAAATGGGTGTAAAACATCCATTTAGGAACACTTAAAGGAGGTTAAAACACGATGCGTTTGGCTTGTTGCTAAATGAAAGTGTGTCAATACATCCACTGACGGTTTCTGAAGGTGCACAAGTAGGGGTACTTAAACGCTGCCTTAAACATGGCCCACCGGTGCTAAGTGGATATTCAGTTTCAAATAATAAACCGTCCACATGGGAGCACTTAAAACATGAATGAGCCTGTATTCACAGCGATGTGGGATTGCTGCATTTCTCGTTTTCAAGTGTTTACCACATTACGGGGTTGATTCACAAACGGGTGATGTTCTTTAGCCGTGACATGGATCATAGAGGTTGTTTCATTCGTTTTTGAGAGAGAAAATCCCAGAATCGCTCTGAAAAAAAAATAAATAAATTTTTGTTTCGAAAGGCAATTTCAAAGCAGTTTTCCTGCAAAAAAATAAAATAAAAAAGACACACCCGGAATGAGTCAGACTTATAAATAATGTGTAAAGACAACAGGTTTAATGTTTTTTTTTTCACATCAGTTTGAGAGCCTCCGTGACTCAAAAGGAAATTGGAACAATACTGAAGGAAAACAAGCATTGATCTTCCAATAAATATCATCCCCGAGTCACGCTGGAGAGCAGCAAATATTAATCACCAGTCTGCCAGACATAAAAAAAAAAAAAAACAAGGAACATACCAATCAACCATGGAGACATTCAGGAATGAGAGATTTCAGGTGTATACCGAGGTTATAAATACATTTTTTTTAAAACACCGAGTTTGAGCAGATTTCCGTCCATCCAGGAACAGGTCAGAGATTGAGACTGACCAGAGAGTTGTTTTTGTCCCAGTGGGTTGAGGGAAACTCCCAGTAACAGACCATCACACAGCTGCAGACGCCCGAGGCAAACCTTTCCTCCTCACCTCCCGGACCTCCTCACTTCAAAACTAGGGCAAAACTTTCTGCTCGAGCCACAGATCCATCAGATATGACAGAGTGAGGACAACGTCGAGCTTCCTTATCGTTTCTCTTTTACAACGTACAAAACAATCAGGTGACATTTTTTTTTTTTTTTTTTTACAGCAAAGTTTCACCGCTACAAGTCTCCTCCCACCCCCGAACAGAATCAGCCGCAACAGCCGTCGCAACCTTTTCTTATGTATCTCATGAAGGTGGTGATATTTCAGTTTGCAGAAAACAATAGTAATTAAATCCAGGCACGATATCAGTAATGTGAAAATGACATTTTCAGATCCCGCTTGTCTGATGAAATGTATTCTTGAATGAAAAATCTCCCGCTGTCTCTTTTTTTTATACTTTGTGTGTCCACAGCCTGAAACATATCTTACTCTGCTGTGATGGAGCTCAGTTTTTGGTCTAAAAGCTACTATCGCATTGAGTAACACGAACACACACACACACACACACACACACACACACACACACACACACACACACACACACACACACACACACACACACACACACACACTATCCTGCACCAAAATCTGCATGAAACCACGGCTGGAAATAGTCCCCAACACACGCACTTTTTATTTTCTTTTAAACTCCCGACTGAGTTTTTTGAAAACCACCGTGCTCAGCTGTTTTCAGAAATTACTGAGCCCACTCTTGAAAATTAAATCATACACATAACGGGTCTTTAAAGCTTTAGATCTTCACAGAGCCACAGAGCAGGTGTGAATGTTAGGATACATACTAAGGACTTGATTATTTATTTTTTTAAATCACGAGACTATAGAATAACACGAGGCTTATCTTTTAATCAAAAAATGTGAAGTACAACTCACTATTTCTAAGCGCCATCTGGAGGCATCTCGACTTCTTTTGAGGTCCAATTGCCTTCGGATAACGCTTAAAAATACCGTGACCCGGATGACTGAGAATCTTCACCGGCTTTCACGGAGGAAAAGCATTATTTCAGTGACATCTCCAGTCATACCTATTACATGTTACATCTCCTCACTGGAGGATTTGAATAGAGCTGAAACCGAGGAAACGGTAAAACAAAAAAAACACTGAAAGGAGACATAAACAACTGCATCTCATGTCGGTTCCTTCTGCGGGAAAACGAGTCTTCAGGAGCCAATACTGCTGGTGGCTGTGACTGTGGGAGGTATAGCGGAGGGATGCGTGAGGAATATCCAGAGGTTGAAAGCCAGATGGATGCAGAGAGCGAGAGAGGACGGCGGTGAGAGATGAGATTCGGTCCGGAGCGGAGGCATGCGGCGCCCGGTAGGTGAGGAGCGCGGCTTTGTTGGTGATTCAGCCACATGCAGGTGGCAGATAGAGATGTCTGAGTTAATGACGTCACCGTGGTGCAGCATGTTGGGCTGTTTAAAAAAACAACAACATCATACCGTAAGGCAGAGGTGTCAAACATACGGCCCGTGGGCCGGATCCGGCCCGCCAGGGGGTCCAGCTCGGCCCGCCGGATGACTTTGCTAAGTGTGAAAATTACAGAAAGACATAAATTGCATTTCTATGAGAATATGGAGGTTTATGAGTACAAACGTTTCGTTATTTTTTTTTTTAATCGATCCAGTAATTGCTTCAAAAACAGCGTAAATGTGACGTCTGCTCCGGAGGCGGCAGCGCTCGCTGCTAGGGAATCTGCAGAGGAGAGCCAAGGCAGATAAACAGTAGCTGAGTTTTTAGTCTTTATGTTTCTAGTTTATTGTAGAAAGACCTTGAAATAGAGTTTATCATCCAAAAACCTTCACCAATGATTTAAACATAGAGAAATATTGTCGTTATGTATGCGTTATTATGCTATGAATTTACTGGTCTGGCCCACTTGAGATGAAAGTGGGCAGTATGTGGCCCCTTAACTAAAATGAGTTTGACACCCCTGCCGTAAGGTAACATCCTCTGAAATACAGTCTTACATATCACATAATCTGAGCATAATTGTCATATTTGTGGCATAACTGTGAGAGTCATTTTCATTCACGTCTGTAAAACCAGCTGGATAACTGTGATTCAGTATTTCAATCAAAAGTCGTTTTCCATCGTTTGCGGTTTGACTAGCGTCTTTTTTTTAATGACGTAATCTCGTCTCGCCTCCTCCTTCTAATCTTGTTTTAATGGCTCGAGTGGAGAATTAGCGCCACCAACAGTTTACCTCGAGGGCGCTTTAACTGCTAATATTAAACCGACGACATTTAGATGAGAAGTTATTCACATTGACGTGAGGCTTACACTGTAATTGTGGCATCGAATCAACAGGAACAAACATATAAAATAGTTATTTGCAATTCTTTGTGTGACAATTACTGGTCATCTATCCATCTATTTTTTTTTTCTGCTGAAGTCCATCTTCAGCCATTATGAGTCTGTTATGTAAAACGGCCATTTTTCTATCTCACTCGTAGCTCAGAGAAAAAGACAGTCAGTTCCCTGGACCCGATGTACCGGTTGTGTAACACTGATGTATGGAGCCGCTCTGTGGAAAGAGTGACGAAGGACGAGCGTGACGGCGCCGACGATGTTTCTCCGTGTTCAACACTACTGGAGGCCGGTGGGAGCGGCGTAAATAAGCAACCGCCTCAACAATACATGCTTAATCGCGCTTTAGTCATTAAGGGTGGATACATATTGCAGGAGCGGATCTCGAGTGAAAACAAATGTTATACGTTGTCAGAGAGCATTCTGGTTCTATTAGTTTTTTATGACTTGCCAGATGGTAGCGTCGTAGCTCTGGGGAAGACGGCGTCACTCTGTCGGTCTGTCAAGCGGTCCATCATGTCGGTCTCGCCCGAAATACTCCTTAAATGGGTTGCTGCTATTATTTCCATAAACATCCGAGTGACTTTTCTACTTTTTGCAACCAGAAGGTCAACGTTTTTACTCGGCCGTGGTTTACAAGGTTCATATTTGTGGTTTTGTTGGTACTTGTCCTTCTCGGGGATGAATTGTTATCGCTTTGCCACTTTCCTCGAGTGTAATTCTCAGGATCCTCAAAAAACACTTGTCAACATTTCAAGCCATCAGATGCGTTGGGTTACAGTGCATCCGGAAAGTATTCACAGCGCTTCACTTTTTACACATTTTGTTATGTTACAGCCTTATTCCAAAATGGATTAAATTCATTTTTCCCTCAAAATTCTACATGCAATATCCCATAATGACAAAGTGAAAATAGTTTGTTTAAAATTTTTTGCAAATCTATTAAAAATAAAGAACGAAAATATAACACGTACATACTGTAAGTATTCACAGCCTTTGCTCAATACTTTGTTGAAGCACCTTTGGCAGAAATTACAGCCTCAAGTCTTTTTGAGTATGATGCTACAAGCTTGGCTCCTATTCTTGGGCAGTTTCTCCCGTTCTTCTTTGCAGGACCTCTCAAGCTCCATCAGGTCGGATGGGGAGCGTCGGTGCACAGCCATTTTCAGATCTCTAAAGAGATGTTCAATCGGGTTCAAGTCTGGGCTCTGGCTGGGCCTCTCAAAGACATTCACAGAGTTGTCCCGAAGCCATTCCTTTGTTATCTTGGCTGTGTGCTTCGGGTCGTTGTCCTGTTGGAAGATGAACCTTCGCCCCAGTCTGAGGTCCAGAGCACTCTGGAGAAGGTTTTCATCAAGGATGTCTCTGTACATTGCTGCATTCATCTTTCCCTCCATCCTGACTAGTCTCCCAGTTCCTGCTGCTGAAAAACATCCCCACAGCATGATGCTGCCACCACCATGCTTCACCGTAGAGACGGTATTGGCCAGGTGATGAGCGGTGCCTGGTTTCCTCCAGACATGACGCTTGGCATTCAGGCCAAAGAGTTCAATCTTTGTTTCATCAGACCAGAGAATTTAGTTTCTCCTGGTCTGACAGTCCTTCAGGTGACTTTTGGTAAACTCCAGGTGGGCTGTCATGTGCCTTTTACTGAGGAGTGTCTTCCATCTGGCCACTCTACCATACAGGCCTGCTTGGTGGAGTGCTGCAGAGATGGTTGTCCTTCTGGAAGGTTCTCCTCTCTTCACAGAGCAATGTTGGAGCTCTGTCAGAGTGACCGTCGGGTTCTTGGTCACCTCCCTGACTAAGGCCCTTCTCCCCCGATCGCTCAGTTTGGCCGGGCGGCCGACTCTAGGAAGAGTCCTGGTGGTTCAAACTTCTTCCATTTACGGATGATGGAGGCCACTGTGCTCATTGGGACCTTCAATGCTGCAGAAATGTTTCTGTACCCTTCCCCAGATCTGTGCCTCCATACAATCCTGTCTCAGAGGTCTACAGACAATTCCTTGGACTTCATGTCTTGGTTTGTGCTCTGACATGCTCTGTCAACTGTGGGACCTTATATAGATGGTGTGTGTCTTTCCAAATCATGTCCAATCAACTGAATTTACCAGGTGGACTCCAATCAAGTTGTAGACACATCTCAGGGATGATCAGTGGAAACAGGATGCACATGAGCTCAATTTTGAGTGTAATGGCAAAGGCTGTGAATACTTATGTACATGTGATTTTTTTTGTTGTTGTTTTGTTTTTGATTTTTAATAGATTTCCAAAAATTTCATTTTTTTTTATTTCATGTTGTCATTATGGGGTATTGTGTGTAGAATTTTGAGGGGAAACATTTATTTAATCCATTTTGGAATAAGGCTGTAATATAACAAAATGTGGAAAAAGTGAAGCGCTGTGAATACTTTCCGGATGCACTGCATGCTTAAATACCTTCAAAGGTCAGTCCCTCTGGGATTTAGCATAGTTTTTTTGTGATTATTGCGATCAAAAATGCTTGATTTTGCGGCGTATTTCCCCAAAACTTGCGATATAATTTGAAGAGTTTCTAAGTGAGGTTTTTGCAGTAAAATTAGGGAATTCTGTAAAATTGCCAATAAAAAACAACAATTGTTTTGGTGATGAGAGGAGAGTCAGCAGAGCCTTGCTGGAGTTATTTTTGATAATAAAGCCAGTATTGTTCACAAAGGCTTCTTTATGCCGTCAGACTTTCAGCTGAGCTTCTGTTAACAAAATGTTTTGCAGAAAAAAAAAATCAGGAGAAGTTAGCAAAATTGCAAGCCGCCGGGAATATTGCTTGGATTTGCATTACTTATTGCACTCGCAACATGGCGATTTCTTGGAGGGACTGAAAGGTAATGGCACTCCCATCAGGGTCTCCCATATTTTGTGCGAAGTGCCAATTATAATGTTAGCAGTTTACATTATGATATATAATAAACTGAGAGGGTGAAGTATTTCGCTTGCCTAAAATCAGCCGGTCAGCATTGTAATTGATCATAGTTATTTATCCACAGTATACTTACAGACTACAGATCTTCTTTTCAGAAGCACTGCTCTCATGGGTACGAAAGACTAAAGTGTTGCCGAGCAAAATAATTACTCTGTATAATATTATATAAATCAGGCAAAATGCAAGTCCTCCAATCCTTATTATGGACTTGAAGGTGCCCATTTATTTCAGTATGCCCAGAAGACGGAGCTGTTGTTTTGATGTAAAACCCTGGCTCATAAACAAGCGAGTGATGTGTACTTTGATATCGAATGCAAATGGAAAATCTCCGGCAACAGGGACACGAACCGCTCCACCATGAGACATCTCTGGCTTTCTTAGCCCAAATAATCAGAGGATAGACAGATGGTGAGGGAGGTGTTGAGATCAGCAAACTCCTCTGCGTATTGAAAGGGTAAACAAAGCTTACAGAGTTTGTCAAAGTCCAGTCATCTCTCTCTTGTAAAGCCTCATCAGGTTCTGCATAATAAACGTATTCTCCTTCATGTGGTTGGATGTTGATCTTATTTAGCTTAAGAAATCACTGTTGTGTGAGGCAGCTTTAGTGTTTGTTACAAGTGACTTTCAGTTTGGTGCTTGTTAAAGTCCAACATATTCTGATTGCATTTTCTTCAAATTAACTACCATACAATTTTACTTATATTTACCATCTGTTGAGTGGTCACCAACACAGAATAAAAAGCAAAGCAGGTGGAGAAGCCTTCTGACTGTTCATACTGATGAGGTATGGAGGATCTCTATATGAAGGAAATGAACTCTAAATATCCTCATTGAGAAAGGAAAAGATCTCAGGCTGTTCTTGTTTGTCTTTGATTAAATCAGAACCATGAAGCACATTTCATTAAGATGCAAGGAGTAAAACAAATGATATGAGTAATGATTAGGAATTTTTAAGGTACGGTTATTCATATTTTGAATGAACTGTACAAATGAAGACGGGTTTGCCTGGGGATAGGCCGCAGGAGCTGTATACCAAAGTTGCTCTGTAACAGAGCGGTAGGCTGTTTACACAGGGCTGCAGGTCATTTAATTATCCCTTTGTTAATTCATATTTGAGGTTGTCATCGCCTCAGCAGTTACAGCTGTGAAGTACACTGAGTTTTTCCTATGGATTATCCCCGAATGTTCTTTTTCACAAGAAAAATAAACAAAACACTGAACAATTGTACTCTTGTAATACTGAAAACAAAAACAAGCTACTTCAGTGAAAATGTATTTATTTATCGAAATCTCAAAAAGCAACGTATGAGCCAAACTGTTTCAAAATGTCTAATTGCATCTTCCAGAGTATAATTAGAGAATAATCATCATAACTTTGACTCAGTAATTGGCTAACGCACCACTATTTTTCTAGGAGGCACCGGCAAGATAACAGCATGCAAAACTGTGAATTTAGAGGGCAAAATCATCTCATTTCAGTGGAATTGCACATTTTCAGCTCTGACCAATACAGAGTTTAAAGTGCAGACATTTGAGAGAGCAGGGAGCCAAAGAGTCACAAACTGAGGAATGCTATTGTGACTTATTAAGTACTTGACGTCCTTTCTGGGGATATAAACTGCTTCATAAAAGAAGAACCGTTTGCTGAGGACAGTCGGAAACATGAAGTAAATGATACAGATGATTAAGCTAACAATCGCGTAAATGGGCGATTGATGCCAAGAGGCCTTCAGCAAGAAAGTGGACTAATTCTTCAAAATTCTCTTTTATTTACACCAGCAGAATTTCTTTCACAGAGAAAGTCCAGTGGTTAACGTATGTGCGAATGGTACCTGGCATTAGAGTAGATCGGAGGGTGGCGGGGAGCTTGTTCCACACTGGCACAGCAATCAGGGCTGATTTGTGTGATTGAGAGCGAGTCGTAAACGTTGATGGCTCATTTGCCCGTCGATGGATAATTGAAGCTATTAACAACATGACACTGGTCTCACCTTTATCATAAGATTCTTCTTCACGGTGGTAATGGTTTCCTCTTGTTCGTGTCCTTGCATTCATGATTAGAAATCCTATCCTGTTGTGTCCCTTAATGACTGTACCTAATGGTAAAGTACTCCGGTTGCGCCATGCGTCTTCTTAAGGATTTCATGTTGCTCAAATGATTCAAGAAAC
Source organism: Brachyistius frenatus (assembly GCF_029030835.1). NCBI lineage: Eukaryota > Metazoa > Chordata > Actinopteri > Embiotocidae > Brachyistius > Brachyistius frenatus. The sequence goes on along the minus strand of NW_027210664.1, from coordinate 914,714 downwards.
AAACAAAAAAAAAGCTCTATGGTACGAAGCAGCTTGACTTCACTGCACGTATTCCTCCGAGTACACCTATTTTGGTCTTTCATAAAAGGGAGCGTTTTTACAGCAGCACCTGAACTTCAAAACGGAAATTACTGGGAAAAGAAACTGAAGCAGAGATGCAGCAAACATAAGCACATAATGCTGCTATGCTTCCTTTAATCCCTGCAGGCAGCAGAATGCATTAATACAACATACCTTATTGTGCTTTGAAGCCTAAACTATATATTTCCATCTCACAATCTGCCTCCTCCTCTCAAGGGACGCACGGTCACATAAACTTCACAGTGTTACATAAATATGTTTTATAATGAATATTCTAATGTTCCCGTCTTTGTTTTGTATTCAACAGGGCGGTCAGTGTTACCCATTTTTCAAAGAGAAGGAATTTAGTTAATTAGCTGTGGCCCTTTTGTTACGCACTCATTAAAATTAATTCAAACTTTACTTTATTTGCATAACTCGTTAGAATTACACAAAGACATACACAAATAATGACCCTGCAAATAAAGACTTTCGTTCCTTTTTTTTTTTTGTGCAGGAACATTACTTGCAGTTTTTTTGGGCACAGATCCAAGTCTTTGTCACACGGGAGATAAATGTGCGTAGTCTCTGTGCTCGCTGACAGTGATGGGTTGTGTCAAAAATGCAGTTTGATATATGACAGTGGGAGAACGCCAAAGTTAGTCAGGAGCATCTTGAATAATTGGGCTTTGTGAATATGCTGAGTCAGTGCCTTCTCACCTGTTGAAAGAAAGAAATCCTCAAGGGGTCGGTGGGGGAGGAGGGGCTCTCATTGAAACTGCAGAGAAACCCTCCGGCTACGCCGTTCTTCAAAGAACACGCTTGATAAGGTTGATAAGGAATCCATTATGGGTCCAGCGAGCTGTCAGTGGACATATTTTATTGACAAACATTCTTCGACAGTAGAGTTATCTACGATGTGGCCGGCTTAGATCTCGATTCTGACCGGGCGATGACCAACCCGGCTCCGTCCTCTCAGCACGGGTTCAGTCATCAAACGCCAAAATGTCCGCGGAGAAGTGCCATTACTGTCAATCTAACGGAAAAGTTAGAGCGAGAAAAAGACAATCCCGTACGGGTGTTTTTTGGACGTACTTACGAGGCTCTGAGGGCTTAGAGGTACGACGTGGGCGCATTTAATTTAAAAGGGCTTGAAAGTGCAGCAGACAGTGGTAGATATTCACTTCATGAGCTCTTGGAGCCAGCGTAATTATGATTTGAGCACACCTAAATGAACTTGTGAAGTGGTAAACTGCCTGTTAAGTCCAACCCAGATCTGTCCGGGCGAGACATTTCGGTCTCGGCGGTACTCTGCTCGTCTGCGTTACTGCCTCGAAATAAAATGGCATCCGGCGGGAAACTTGCCATCAAAACCACCTCGACTTGTGATATTCACCTTGATATGAAGCCTTGACTAGAAAGCTCAGAAAATGCTCACTTTAAAGCTAACATTTGAATTTGCTCCGGCACTGGTTTCTATCTAAAGGTGTTGCTGATACCGCTGCAGGATTGAATCCGCACAGACGCCCGGCTGTCGCAGTGCTTCTGCACATAATAGAAGCGTATTTGTATCATTAAGCCGAGGAAAATAAATGGCCTTGCTTTTCTGAGGTCAAATTATCCTCTGGAGCCACTGTTTACCATACGTATCCTCGCACGCTCTGTCACGAAATGAGAAATACCTCTCCCAAAAGTGCGGCATTACAAAATATCATTGTGAGCTAATATGGTCTCAGACCGGTTGGTGATGCATTTGTCGGCTGGCTGCCTCCAGACACGGCTCCTGTATGGGAAATGTAGGGCATGTCACGGAGGTTTGCTGACTCCCCCCGCCACACACTCTTTTCTCTAATGACTTTTTAAGTCACATTGAACACTATGAAATTACAGTTTCATTTCTATTCCACGGTGGAAAATTAACTGAAAAAGAAATTAGAAACAGTGTTTTTTTTTTCTTTTTTTTTTTCTTCATGTTCCTATACAAACCTCCCCGAAGGTGTGACTTCCCTTCATTTGAATGTGTTAAACTATCAAAATCAATCAATGATGAGATATTCTACATTGATATGGAAATCAAGCTTAACGAAATACATTTTCAGACACTGATAATACCATTTCTTTTTCTGCATTTCATAGACAATCGTTCAGATTTAGATCAATGATCAGAATCAAAGAGGCAATTACAGTTATGAAACACTCGTTTCAATCAATGTCTGAGGCTGATTCAATACACACTGAAAGAGTGTTGTTTATCTACTTGTCTGCTGTGACATGTGCAGTAATTGCAAGCCACTTCATGGGAGCTCTCCAAATCTTCCCAGACAGATGACATTTTTGTTGCTCCTACTGGTCGGTGCCAGTTTCTTTCACTCCCAGTTAAAGCCTGCTCTTTTTTTTTTTTTTTTTTAACTGCTTGACAGTTTATTGATGTTTTGCAACAGCTGTTATGACATGTATTAATTTCTGTGCTTGGAAAAAAAAAAAAAAAAAAAAAAAATACCAGCCAATCCCGATAAGACTGGAAATAATGAAAATGTGCTGCACACAAAAAACAACAACAACACTCCCATCCTGACATTACCTTAGCACCAAGGATATCTGAAGGACACTACTATCTGCCACGGATTCACATCTGAGCTTTGTAAAGTGCTATCCCCCCTGCTTAAAAAACGTGCTGGAGGAAAAACAGCTTAATAAATACAGTGATGTTGTTTTATTTGAGTTTTCTTCTGGGGGGCCACGGGAGATCATGACACAAATACTATTTGTGTCTCCGTGCGCGCAGCAGAAAAACTCCCAGGAGTTAATTCCTCTCGGTGCAGCGGCCAACCCCTACTGTGGTGACTCAACTTTACCATCCTACAGATTAGGCTCCAAAGAAATTGGGCTTAAAATGAACTCCTTGTGAATGTGACCCTTTGATGAAAGGAAGAAAACAATTTACGACGCAGACTTTAAGAGTTCAAACGCGGCGGGAATGCTGATTGGTTGGTGAAAAACTTATTTTTTTTTGGCCCTGGAATTCATGAAAGTGTTGGCAAAGGAACACGGCGATGGGTGTGAACACCGGCCAAGCACATATCACAATTTGGCTGGTAGGTGTTGAATGAATATTTAAACAGCGGCTGTTTGGAAAAATGGTTCTGATTGTCGTCATCAGGTGACAATTAGTGAAGTGGGAATTACATGGGAGAGGATCCAGGGGCACACAGACCCTCCAGTAGCCTCCCTGACCTTCGTTTTCTTCCTGATATGGAGCCTTTCAGTTAGTTTAGAGCCGATTGTTGACTCAAACAATTAAAGCGACATAACAAAGACCTCCTTTGTACCTCCGAGCTCCATGTGGATACGACGTTCAGAGACAATAATGGCAGAAGCGTGACCTTGTTAACACGGCAGAAACCTCTTCAGATACGAGCTGGATTGTTTGTGTGGGCCAACAAAGCATGTGACTATTCATTTTGTTCCCTGCCATCATTCAGCGGGGGGTTTCTTTTAACCACATCATTATTTTCTTACAGCTTTAACCTCAGTTTACCTTAAATAAACCTTAAAGGAGACCTTATATTTTTAGATCGGGACTCCACTAAAGTAGCTTTACGTGATCCCCCCCCCCCAAAAAAAAAATAATAAAAAAAAAATCTGAATTTCTGGTATCTGAAACAAGCGGTTTGAGCTGCTGTATCTTTAAGACCACCTTCCCTAAAGGCTGTTTTCCATCAGAAACTCTGAAACGACCAACGGAGCTGATCGCTGTCCTCCTAGACGACGCTTGCGTTACAAGCACACGGCTCAATTTCTGGAAAAACACGACACCGAGACTATTTTTGACCGTGTCGAACAACAACGTGACTTCCCCCCTGAAAACTCAGTTAAAAGCCCACTTTGTTCTGACGGGCCAATTTCCAGGAAGTGTGGCAGCATTCGCCTCGTGGTTTTGTGAGTGTGTCAAAATTCAAACTAAGATCATTTCCAACTCCTGATTGCAAATGACAAATTTTTGGAATTAAATTCCATTAAAAATATGAGAGTGGCGAGTACGGACATCTGCAGCGACATCATTTACAGCAGGATGTCTCTGTTTGGTATAAATTACCGTCATTACCTGCTTATTGGGAGACAAATGAATGTTTCAGGATTTGAAACTTTGGCACCATTTAACACAAACATCCAACATTGTTTATACATATGATGAAAAATAAGGAAACGCATAAGATAGGACATCGTTACGGACGCTACATTATTGGAGAACTCTTCTGACCCCGTGGTGGGAAATTAGTCATTTTTGTAATGGTTGTACGTGTCACGGAGGGCACTGTCAAACTATGCCATCCTGCCAGACTTGTTTTGGAGGGCAGTTAAGGACACAACAAAATAAATCAAATGTTTTCACAGCAGCTTCCGTGCTTTTTTTTTTTTTCTCATTTGAAATGCGGCAGAGCGGCCAAATATAGCACCGACGTCTGGTGTTTTCAAGCAGTCAGAAAAGAGCCATGTTGATAACGGAGTGTCGGGGAGTGAAGAGTACCGCTTGGAGATAAATGTGAGCCTTAAGATGTTGGTTTCAAGCAAATGCCTCTTGAGCTTTGCCCGGACACGCTGACCCAAAGTGATAACTGCGGTCCGGTGGCATTGCGAGGCCATCGCTTAACGTCTGCAGAGGACTGTCCAACATTACAGAAAATGGACACACCAGAAATACATTCGCTTCGGTCTAAAATTGGATGTACAGTAAAAGGACATACAAGCTATTTAGGCGGAACAAAGAAACGAGTGTAGAGACGTGACGTTATGTCTGACATCCAGTGTCAAACCTCTCGGCTGAGGAAGAAAGCAGGATATTTGTATTCTAACTGCTTGTAACTGAACCCTTTCCCTCCATTAGCCACCGTGGGCTGCTCTCACACGGGCCATTTATCACACAAACCCCAATAGTGTCCCGACTTGAAATTAGCCCACTTTGACTAATGACAGAGAGGAAAATGTAACATTCGGCCTATTGATAACACAGGAAGGAGAGATGCATGTAATGATCCAGAAATTGCAGTTTCTCAGAGAAACACCGGGAAAAAAAAAAAAATCTACCCCCCCCCCCCCCCCCCACGGTGGAGTTAAATTTGAAACTTTATGCAGTTTGTGCCACATAAACCATACTAAATGTCTTGTCAAATGGAAGTTGACTTTTCATGCAATGACGGGGGAAATGGCCATTTAGAACAAAGAGCCGTTATTGGAGGTAATATTAAAAGCAATCCATTTTAATCTGGGTGATAAGGGTTCTGTGGCATTTTTCAAAACCGACGGCATGAGAACCAATAAAAAGGAAGTCTTGGATATATTGCGGAATCAATATCGTATTTAAAGTGCTCATACACATTTTGGTGACTAGTATTGTTTTATATTAACAGCCGGGAGCTAGGATGTAAAGTTATGGCTAATACGATTATTTCTACGAGCACTAAAAACTGGGCACCCTTTAGCTTATTCCAAACAGAAATAAGATCAATTTAATTATGAAGACAAGGCACATCTTTCTGGTTGAAAGCTTAATAAAGGACAGGTGCAAATATAGACCAATAATAACAAGGCTGTAGCATTCAAACATCATGTTTTATTCACGGCACATATTGGGAATATTTAAAAATATGCTGAAATTGGTTTTGAAGTGTTTATTACCTACAAAAGATCACATGAGATATGACCGAGAGAAAAATGGGGGCTGAGCTCAATCTCGGCAAACACAAGGACTGGCGGAGTAGCGGCTGATTAAGAGTTGATTTTCACCTCCCACCACATGATTTGGATAGATTTTCATAGTGTTTCTGACAACGTTTTTCATGTGAAATGACACCAAACCACCTCTAATTGGTTCTCCACACCTTTTCCTTTAATCCACGTCGCTTTAAGATTTGTATTTCTTGTGCTTTAGAGAATGTTGTCATGGTTTCCACACATGGCTTTTACAGAAGAAACCCCTGTCAGTTTCCTCGTCTTACTACCCACTGAACTTATTTAAACTTCATCCTCTTTGATCATGTTCTTTTCACAGGAGGAGGCCTTGGTGGCTCCTCTGACCGCGCTGCACAGCGGACTAATGATTAGAACTTCTTTAAATAACGTTAGAAATCCCTTGCTTATTATTTCTCCCTCTGTTCTCCCCTTCTATAATGACAAATCTTAGACCTTCAGAGTGTACACAATTATTATTCCTTTTTTCTTCCCCTACCCATGGAGACATTTCCTGGGTTGTTTGATGAGTGAATCCTCTGTGGTCTTTTTCCATTGTACCTCTAAAATAAAGCACAATTTAAATTAGGTTCTGCTTAGTCTCTCATGTGTTGCACAGTATATTCCCCCCTCCCACTTCAAGGATAGGTACAGTTCCTAGTTCAGAGAATGTACTCTGCCTCTGCCTACTGTTTGTTTTCTCTTTCTAATCTTCTTGCGTAACTCTAATCTGAGCCCTTTGAACTCTTTGAGCTTCGCTAACTTTTCTTCCTGCCTTTTTTTGGGGGGTTTTGTTTTCCTAATTCCCCCCGCAGTTACTCACAGGCAGTGTTGATAGGGGTCATGCACACAGGCGGGGCTTCGCCGTTGTGCCAAGGAAATCAATTCTGAAAATGAACTCTCGTTTTAGACACAACCACAAATTTTGTTCTGCAGTCCGGCGAAAGGACGAAGAAGCCAAACGGCAAATTAACAGCGCTGCGACGTTTCACAGTAAATCTTCTTCACCCAAACGTCTCGGACCTACAAGCTATGCGGCGTTTGCCCTACCGTGGTCCGGAGACCCGTCTCCGACCCCGCCGAAAGATACAAAATACAAACGTACTCGTAGAACTGCAGTTATGTACAGTCACCGCCATTTATTTACTTGGTTCCCGCGTGTCGTTTCAGCCGAGAGCCGCTCGCGCATTTCACTGAAAGTCGCCCTAATTTGTCTGTTTCTCGTGACTGTAAAATAAAGTGCAGTGAAAGCATTAAGTTAAGCTTTCAACAGACAAACCTCGACCTCAAGCTGCTGAAAACCAGACCAGAACATCAGCATTCATAAAACGCACCCTCCACGTACTGTATGTACTGAATGGATGCTAACGGCTCATGCTGCAGCGAAGCTTTCTATCGGTAAAGTGGACGTTTTGTTTTGGTTATAATTAGAGATAATAGTTTACGTCCGATGTCAATCAAAAGTTCCCTCCACAATTTCAAAGAGAACAACTTTTAAAAAGATTTTTGAAATGTGTTTTTTTTTTTTTTTTTTTTTGACGGTGCTCAGTATTACTTTTATGTTCGCACCAGACATATGAAAAGAGATGCTCAGTTCAGCATGTGACACAGACAGCTATTTTCTCTACTCCCCAAGCTCACAGTTGCAACTTCATGCTGTTCACTCCATCAAGTTTTTTTTTTTCCCTCCGTCCTTTCGTCTCCTAAGTATTTGGGTCTTCTTTCAAGTAAGAGAGTCGTATTTGAGGAAGTTTTTCGGCTCCTGGGTTTGTGTGTCTGCTCGCACGCCCGCCTCGTGTTGTCCACGGATCTATAAGCATGTCCCCTCCATATCTTCTTCTCACAGACGAGGTCTCAGTGGAAGACATATCTCCTCCTTCCCTCTGTGCCTCCCCAAACTGTCGTCTAGTCTTTCCAATTTCCCTCCCTAAAGGCCAACAAGAACACATTTCACACATCTGTGGGAGACCCAGTTTTGCACCGCCTTGATTTACGCTGCCCATCTTCCAATAGCATCTCCTTTTCATTTGTTTATCTATCAAAAACAGAATCATCCCGCTACATATGCAGAATATGGCACACGACACGAACCATGTATTGACCACTTGCAGGGATTTAAAAGTATTTTTCTTCCTTATCACACCTGCGGTTCGTGTAAAGACGTCACCTGGCTCGCTCCCGCGTGACGCCGTATTTTTCAGCAGCTGCACTTTAAAGTATGAAAAAAAAAGAAAAAAAAGCAAGCAATGGTGTCAGAAAGTGTTTTCTCCAGTGGGCTGAATTGCGAATAGAGCAAATCCTTACACTTCTAAGCCTTGCCAACAGTCTTGGAGGAGTTCTCTAAATTCTGTCACACGTTAAAAGGCCGACGCGAACGCAACCCTCCGCCAGACGCCGGTGCAGCAGGAAGGAAAAGTGCGACGTCCCATCCACAAGTTTATACGCTCAAAGAGTCAAGGGGGTCGCGACGTGCGCGACGACCGCCCGAGCGGGCCCGGTCAGAAAAACACGCCACGGGTCACCGGGCCGGGGTTACGTTAATCACACGCGACTGCCCAGGTAGCGTGATGGGAAACAAATTGAGTGTCGTTTCTCACCGCAGGACTCGGCGTCACGAGACAAGCAAAGAGCTCTGGCCTTACACTCCGAGTCCTCGTGTTCCTCGCATCCCGCCCGCAGAGGCGAGCGTGACATGACAGACTGTACGCAGGAAAGTGGACGCTGATAAATGGCCTGGCGAAATGTCCCCTTGCAAAAAAATAAATAAATAAATAATGCAGAGGACATCATTATCCGGAACCCGGTGACATTGCAGCAGGTAAAGGAGACGGTCAAACATGGAGTCAAGACGGAACTTAATTTCCTGTTAATTGGTGGGACTGTACGCGGACTAGAGCGCCTTATATATGACAATATCTACTAGATATTTCATGCATTAAACATTTAGTTCCTAGACATACATACTCGTTAGCGATGCAGAGATTCTCACACCTATTTATTTCAGGATGTTACAGCAGAAAATGCTTTGATTCAGTTTGGGGAAAAGAGGAGAAAACACAAATGTAAAAAAGAATACAAAGACAAGTATAATGAATTCATTTGTATGAGTTATGCAAATTCATATTTATTTATGAATGCATTAAGTAGACTGTAGCAACCGGGCAATTACATGTGGCTCTCATTGCTGCGTATCCGTGGCAGATTTGAGCTTTTGTTATTCAAACATCTCTCTAATGTGTGCTGCTCAGCAGATGCAGATAATCTTCCTGGATAAATATAGAGATATATTCTAATCCAAACATCTGGAACAACAAAGTCCCTGGATGAGATTTTTTTTGAGAGGGCCAAACGAGGGGTAAATTAACCTTCACGTCCCGAAATCTAAAGCCATTAACTGCAATTCAGATGTATTTGATATTTGCAAACGGTCTGAGATTATGTTAATGACCTTCATTAACCGACGAAGAAAATCCGTTGTTATGTCTCGGATATCGACAGATGATTTTCATCTTGTGATTGCTGCTCGGCAAGTCAATTTTTCATATTTCTGCCACCGAAGGAAAAACAACAAAAAAACCTTAGACCTGCAACTAAGTTTGTGTGTCATTGCTCAAAAGTAAAAAGGCACTCAGCTCGTGGAAACCTTAGATTTAAGTTTTGGAGTTGTTGTGCGGTCCTTTCAGCTTCTGCAGTGTAAATGATGATGTGCAGTTAAGATGTAAAACACAGAGTCACTTTCATGGCTCGCTATGTGGAACGAGTGAACAGTTTGCTTTATCAGCAAAAAAGTTCCAGCTGGTGTAACATTGCAGAGTCAGTATGTGAGACTGTATCCAACAGGTAACACTAAATTATAAATAGTAAGAAGTTAAAGCCCTAAATGAAAAAACTGACGATCCAGATGTAAATAAAAATTGATTGATAAGCACATGACTCGCTATAAAAACAGCCACGTCCAATTTTTTCATGTGGTTTGATGCGAGTTGATAAAAGATGTGTTTACGTTTGTACTTTTTGCCAAAACAATCCTGCTGTTTTAATCATGATCTGTTTGTGAACCCACAAAATGCTGATATTTAATTTATTACAAACTTTTTAATCATATATGAGGATTCAGCCCATTATAATGTCCAAACAAATAAACTCTAAAGCAGTTTCCAAAACTGTGACAGAACCCATTTGCTTATATATATTTAAATCATTGTTTAAATAGATGCAAATCATTACGTTAAAATAAACAATATTTAAATGGATTTTCCTGCAGTGTAAAATGTGACAGGAGCCAACATGAATGAGTAATGGGCAACACAGCAGCGCCATTGAATGAACTCAATCCACCATTGTGTTCCTTCCACCTTATGAAATAATGCTGGAAATACAAACAAGAAAACTAATTAAAGTCAGCGAATGGGATTCTTTTGAATGCAGATTTACAGAGACAATATTTTCTCTGTACTGCAGACGGATGTATTCTGTTTGTGGAACACAAGTTCAATAAGTTGTAATACCGACAAGAGTTGCTGTAATTTCTTTTGTTTTTCTGATGTCTGTTTAAGGTCCTTTAACCATCGTGGAGGATCTAAAAAAACAACAACCTTAATTGTCCTCTATGCTTCTATTGACAAAAAGAGAATTCAGATTTAAACATCATATATACAGTACTCGATGCTGATACGCATCGATTTCTCTCGGCAGAAAGTTCCATCTTGTTGTTTTCAATGCGACTTTTCACCACGCTCACCGCCACGGCCTTTTCCAAGTCAATTCTGGAAAAACTTTCTAATTCCATTAAGTGTGTCTCTCAGCTAAAGGGCTTGACAATCAATAGTCAACCAGACCGTGAAAGTGACCAGACCAGTTCCAATAAATATGATCTTACTTGGTGATACTTTTAATTCCCTCTCTGGAAGGTTTCCTTTTTTTTCTCCTTTTTTTTTTTCTTCTTCTTCTTCTTCTTCTTCTACATGTTGGCTGGTGGTGGCTGCCCGTCAATGTCGGACCGCGCCGACAGATTCAGACTGGGGGGCATCGTTGCATGATCCATAGCGTGACTGGGGTCAACTTGAGGGAGACAGGTGTCAGGGGGACCAACAGGTCCCGTGTGGGTAGAGGTTCACCGCTAACGCCCCGAGGGCTGCTTTGTGAGAGGCGACATGAGGGGAAGAGGCGGGCTGAATACTGATGATGTCAGCTTCCATGTGCGGCGCCTGGGAGCAGCAGGTGGTCGGGGAAAAAGAGGGCACGGATATTATATTCTGTTTATTTATTTATCATCTGAAAGAACTGGAAAAACCTAATCGCGAAATTTTACGCACTACTTGCATCATTTTTTAAACAAAGATTAAATACATCAAATGGTGACTTGCTGAAACCTGAGAGACTCTTTTTAATTAGAGCCGACATGTAGAGAGAATATAATTTGGGTGCTTATCAGCTCAATGCAGCTGGATACAGCAAATTTATCACAGTTGCTCACATCTCCACGATAAAGTGTTCCTCCTCGGCCGGGTGTATATTCAAATAAGACACAGAGTGAATCTCAGCGAGCTGTCTGAGAGATTGTTGTTGCCAACAGAGTGAAACAAGCAACTTGCGAGTCATTCTTCCCTCCCCTTTGCACTCACTACTCCCAAGAATGCTCCTTTATTCTCCACGTTTCGGAATCAAGAGCTCGTTTCATCTCAAATCGGGAAGCGCTGGATTACAATCGGGATTATTTTTTGCACGAGTTGGTGCCGGTGACATTGAAGAAGCGCTCCGCACCGAGAGAGGAAGTCGAGCGACTGGAAGTCATGGGTTGGACCCTCACGTAACAGCCCACGTGTCATTTTGTTGTGAAAAGAAAAAAAGTCTCCGAGAGGAACACGGCGAAGCCACGGGCGCCGCTGCCGTAGAGAGGTGGAGGTGGGAGCGATTTCAAGGAGGCTTTAATCCGAGCAGATGGGATTTTTAGTGCTACAGTTATCTTTGAAAAGGTAAAAACTCCTCTGGGGTCAGATTCTTTCTGCTCGTTTCAAACCAGTACGGGAAGAGCTGGAACATTTATCTCAAATTTAGAGTCATTTTTTTTCATACTCTGAAGCTTGGTTTTTGTAGATTTCTGGAAATTATGATATTTGCATTCCCTAAACAGCTGAAATCTAAAAACATGGAGGTTTTCTTAATGATTTAATTCAACCGTTTAATAAATAATTGGTCAGAAAATCCAACACGTTTTTAAGTTTAAGTCCACTGGAGGACATGTATCTAATTAAACAATTACATTTTTTTTTATATAGTAATCCAATTGCTTATCAAGGAACATTTCCATTCATCATAAAACATATACAAAGAAAATGTATATTCGTTTTTTTTTTATTTTAAATGTCACATTGTTTGCTTGCATTCAGTTTTCTTTCTAATTTTTTTGGTGGTAAAACGCAACTTCTGAAGAAATTATAACGTGATTTACTATATATGTAAAGAATATTTATAGCATTGCATACAGCTACACTAGATAGCACCTAAAAGATCTCGCACAATCTCTGAACAGTTTTTTTTTTTTTTATCAGGCAAACTCCTTCATATTTGATGTCCAATGCCGTGTTGCAAGCCAAACATTTATTTTCATCACTTTACACAAAACTTTCCTTTTTCTTTTCTGGAATATACTGCTGGCATGTTAGCCACTGACTACTCCAGCATTGTACACTTCTTTGCTGAATTAAAAGCTTCTTTGTGTACTACGCAGTGTGTAAAACGGCATTCGAGTTGTGCCAAAAATCTAAAATGTTAGACAGAGAGAAGCTCGGTGGAGGTCGCGGTATCGTTAGGAAACTGCTGTTTTTTTTGAACATGTTCCAGTTTGGTGGCGTGTTATCTCAGCCATTTCATTTTCCATTACAATTTCACATTATTCTTGCTTGTTATTTATTAACTCTTGGGTACAGCGGTGCCACCAGAAGTTACAGCTTGAGCCGTTATCCCTCCCTCCCCCCCTCCCTCCCCCCAGGCATTTTATGAAATAACTCAGAAATATCCACTCAGAGGGAAAGGTGAGGGGAATGAAAGAGATGACACCTACAGCTCTTCTTCAGCCTTGAGTTTGAATGTTGACTGCGAGATGGATTTTGTTGAAGAAAGAGTTGATTTGAGTTTAGCTGGAGGAAATGTGTGTATTAAAAGATGTTTTGAGACAGGTTTAAACACGGTTGAATAAAATGTGATGTGTTGTGGTTGCCCAAAGTTACACGATAATACGTACGCCAAGTGCTGCTTTAAGGTGTGTTGGCTGCAGTGGGAAATGTAAAGAGCCTATTTGGGGTTTTCCCTACATTTCTAATGGGCTGTGGTTTAACCACGGACTGTATATAAAAGAGGATGGAGATTCTAGGTCTGAAAAATTAGGGCGATGCAGAAACGCCTTAAACGGTAATACCACCGTGTGCCACTAGAGGTCGGCTCCAAAAAGCCTCCGGCTCCATAGACTCCCATTCAACTTCTCTCATCGAATCCAAAGTGAATAAAATGTGTCCATCAGTTATCTCGGTGTTGTTAGCTAAAGTCACTCCTTCTTATTAGTTTTCTGGAGGTCCATCTGAAAATAATCCCTCATTCATTAGAAAAGAAGATTCAAGAAGACCTGTTTTTGGGGGGGCGTGTCTGTTTGATTGACAGGCCTGTGGTGCAGTCAGGTTACGGCTATCGGTGGGCGGGACGTAGTATCGTCGGGTTTCCAATTAGATCAGTCAGATCCACCGCTGGCTCCTCCCCCCCAGCTCGTCCAAATATGGTCACTTCCTGCTCCAAACTGGCAAAGACGGCGCCGACCAAAATTCGAACTCGAGGCTTCATAACGGTCGTTCACAAACCAACGGGTGACGTCGCTGCTGGACGCCGCTTTGGTTTGACACAAAAACATTCATGAATCAAGGTTATAGTGAAGGATTTTGAACTCCAACTTTCTCATCCTACTTCTTTTGGAAATATTCAGCGGATAAAGACTGATATTAAATCACTGCACGAACACAACTAATTCCTCCAGCTTTCCGTTTGTGAGGTGTAAGCAATCCTGTGAATTGTCATCACCTTTGAAAACACTGAATAAAATGTCTACCACATCTATGTTTAGCATTTAAGTTGAGAAAATGAAATGCCACCTGTTTCGTACACTCAACAAGCCACCACGTCTTCCACTTAAACAAATGCCATATCACTTTAGATTAGATACAGTCATTATTTGCATGACCGCAAAAAGGCACAGGTCTAGGAAACAATTTTCAGAGGTCAATTACCGATTGGTTTTATTCTCTTTTAATAATTTTATCCATCTTACTGTGTTACTTTTTTTTTTTTTGTACCGTCCGCTGGAAATCCTTTTTCAAGACTTCTTCTTTAACCACTTCTGTTCTGTCTCTGGTGATGACAGTCACAATTTTAACACCTTTCAACGACATAGATAAATAGATAGATAGATAGTTACTTTATTAATCCCACAAGGGGACATTTTTTTTGCTACAGCAGCATTATAGGTACAGGAAAGCAATAAAATAACAGTAAAATATTAAATATAAAAATGCGCAGTATATACAATAAATAGAATAAAATGAAATAGAATAATTCAATTCAATTAAAACTAACTAAACAAAATAGCAAAGATTTAAACAAATGAGAAAACAGACAACCAACGGTGTTATTGTTGTGTGATGGATTTTGCCAGAGGTGAGTTATTGTACATAAAGAAGAATTTAAATTACTTCAGTCCGATTTAATTGGACAAAACGCGACAGAGTACATCTAACAAACGAGGCCCGTGAGCGGGACCTCTTTCTACGACGACCACGTGACACGTTTTCCACGGTTATGTCTCGTTACACCTGTAAATAGTTTTATCATCCAGATTGATGGGCATCTGACCTTCCCGGGTAATACAGCGGCCATCTGGAGAGTTCCAGCGCCGTGGTAGAAAAATTGCTGCTGCCCCGGCTTAAGCGCTGATGTGAAAGTCTCTACAGGAAAGACGAACGCAAGTCAAGACGGCTGTTGTTTTGACAACACAGCAGTATTGACTTTGCGAGTGAATTATGATGACCTCTAGTGTGGAGATGTCAGCCACACCAGCAGTTAGAGTTAAATCCAGCCTCTTCTCTCTTCGATTCCACGGAGTTGGAAAAGTCAAGTCGCCCGAAACACACACACAAAAAAAACAACAACCCAACACTCAGAAAGGTTTCTCAAAGATGAAATACACCGGTGGGTTGTTTAACAGTTTTTAAGGCATTTCAAAAGGTGCTATGTTTGTGAAAGATCTCCCCTCCTGTGTTTGGGGGGGATAAGGGTATATTACTGTCACCTTTTAAAAGGCACTTTTCTCTCGACACATTACACTACCATGTCATTAAATATTGAAAAGGCTGAAAAAAAAAAAAAAGATTTTCACTGACGAGTAAAACAAGGAGGTGTGTGTCACACCGAGCGCGATGTTTATTATTAGTATTTCTTTTGCATGGATTCCCAGGAACCTGTTGCTGAGTCGGCGCCCGGGGAGCGGGGGTGTAGGGGCGGGGGGATAGCTCCGGCGCGGCTACATTTTCTGGGATTTTACACTTCACTTGGCTGTACAGCTAACAGCGAGATAAAACAACACATCTTTCTCGATGGCCTGGGAGTCGGCTTCGTACCTATCATTTCTCCCCGAGAGGACAACGCGCCCGTGAGGGAACGCCTCGACGATTACGATTATAAATCGAGAGACCACACGAGGGGATGCGGGAAAAAAAAAAAAACAATATTAAAGAGTGCCGTGTGTGTTTTTAGGCCCGATATCGTTAAATCATGTGGGACCAAAAGGAAGAAAAAAATAAAAAGGAGATTAATGGATGATTAATGGCCGTCCACAGCGAGGCGATCGGACTGTTTCGGTAGGTTACAGGATTAAGGACAGGACCAGGTGGCATTTAGGCCCCCGAACAGGCCGTTTTGCTTCGGCCGCAGCAGCTTAAGACCTGCTCTGATTAGCAGCCTCGGAGGACCGCTCACCCTGCAAACATAACATGTACATTTCAATCTTACAGTTAGGTTTTCTTCCGCCTGCAGGACGGCCGAAGTTAACTTTCCCGCTGCGGTTCAGACAAAGGGAGAACACGGTTCATCAATAACCCTCACGCCCCTTACAAGGATTCTCAGACTAGATGAGTCATATTGATTGTTTTCTCTCCGTACTTATCATATTTCATTTCGTCTCGCGCTTCCACCGAGTTAATATTCCCACTACCGAGTGACAGATCGTTCTGGGGTTTTTCCTTTTTATTTTTTATTTTTTTATCTCTCTCTCTCACGCTGAAGTCAAGCAGAGCCACGGAATAATAAAAGAAGACAGTTCATAATATCAGTCACTGTGAATCACACTTTTCAGAGCATATCCAGGGAATCTCGGCACTAAAATGCAGACGTCTCTTCATAGGCAATAAATATTTCTGTAAAGTACTCAGTATCTCCCACTCACTAAATATGTCTCCCTGTCTTTTTGCCAAATAAAGCTCTCACACTGTAACTCTTCAGGCGATTTCTTCTCCCAGTCTGAATTTTGGAGTGGATTATGCCAACAGTGGATAAAGATCCATGCGCTGGCCGACACGAAGCTGAAGTGCAGCACAACATGGAAAATGGGTTCATTTTTGTGTGATCCATCGATCATAATGATGACTTAATAAAGGATGCTCGGGGTTTTTAGTTAGACAAAAGTTTCTCAGAGGACAATCGGCTCTGAATTTAGACATGATCTCCTCGGTTGACTTTACAGAGGCAACAAAAACAACAAATAATCTGGCTAAATAAACACTGCGACTCCTCAACCGAGAGACCGAAACAGGAAATGGTGCTCCGGCATCCTAGAATGCTATTTAGCATATTGAATTTCACTTTACCTCTTTCAGACAAACTTGTTCTATTATTATTGCTTTTAAAAATACAAAACTATCCACAATACATTTAAAAAAAATAAAAAAAAACACTGACTTTACTTTAAACTACAAAAAGGGATGACTTAATGTGATTTCACTTTGTTTTTTGTACAAGTTTCATCCCCATTGATTGACAGCAAACAAACATTCAGCTGTCAGCAGTTTTGATTCTAATATTCATTAAATCTGACTGTTGCTCAAGAACACAGAAAAAAAGAAAAGAAAGCAAAGACGGAAATCTCATGTAACGTTGCTCTTGGTGATAATCCTACTGAGAAAATTGGTTTTCAGGGGGTTATAATAATGAGTGTAATAAAGTCATTATGTCTGCAGATTGACTTCCAACAACTTACCCAGGATGTGTTGATTGCGTGTTTCCAATTTTTATGAATGTTTCCTTGGTAGCAAGCGTCCGGTACGCTCTGATTGGTGAATTGTTTCTTTAATTGTGGGGTAGCAGCCACCAAGGGGCACGAACCCTGATCATTTAAATTATATATTTTATAAATGAATTACTTTTCCATCACTCCAGTAAAAATGTACAAACTTCTGAGATTTGCTGGTTAAAAAAATTAAAAAAAAAAAAATTCTTCAATCGTCAACTTATTTAATGTTATTTCTAATTTACAAAATATCATTCACAAAAATGTAAAAGTTACAGTAGTAAGAAAAAGTGAATGATTATGAGACCTGGTACTCGTGACGCTATCTGGTCGAGGTAATCTAGATTAGGTAGTGAAGCTTTCTAGATGATCATTGTTGCAAAAGACTCCATGTAGGTCAAGATAGTCAGCGAGGCTGCTAACTGTATATCAGAAGTACAACCATACAGTTTTCCCCCCAAATACCATCTGTAAAAATTAACCTCTATTTATTTCAATTTTACGTTTTATTTTTAAGATAAATTCTAAAAAGCTATCTTCGTTCAAATGGATGTTTAACACCAGCAGCATTATTTCTGCCTCTGCAGCTTGTTTGTTTCCAAGAAAAACGCTTGAATAATGTGAGCCTGACATGAAGACTGTGAAAAATGTGATTACTATTTTATTGACCCAGCAAACATACAAAAGGTGCTCAGCAGTATTTAAAGCATTCATTTCATGTTTTTTTTGTGCTTCACACAATAATAGGCTGCTTCTGCTGTAAACTTCCCACTCAAGTGATCGTTACTGCCCGAGGTGCATGGCACAGATACAGATGCAGCGCTTTACGTGGTGAGTGAATGGATTAAAAAAAAAAAAAAAAGGATTATACACTTAGGAGACTGGCCACCCAGTTTTATATGGAGCACCTACTGGCAGCCCACAACTACAAAGAGAGTGTGTTTTAGTTTATTTGTACTTGGGAAAAAGAGTAAAAAACGACAGTATATTTTTTAAATTAGTGCACCGAGGGTCTTCAACCCAAATCACACAAGCAACCGGTAGCTCGCCACCTGTTTCATAGCAGCTCGCCGAAGGTTGGAACAACACGCACCGCTGCCCGCACGGACACTTATTTGACTGCGGATTTGGCGATCCATTTCATTTTTACTTATTTTTTAATATTTCCAAGAGAACGACGTGATCGTTTAACGAAGTCGGTGAAGCGCCGCCCATCGTGAAACACAGAGATCAGAGGACGGAAACACAGCAGAGACTCTCTCACTCAGAAACGAGGTAAATGTTTTATGGTTGGACTGCGACAGAGGGGCGGAGCTATAAAGTCACTAAACGCGAGTGGCTCTCGGACACTTTCATGTTTGTCAAAGAGGGAAAGAAGGTTGGAGACCTCTGGCTTGGACGCGAGGGAAATTAAACACAATAAGTCCAATAACAGTCCATCAATCCTGCAGAATAACCGACGGTGCTGACAACAATCAAAACGTGAAAATGGACTCAGCTGCAAGGTAACAAAGAGCAGTATGATGGGAAAATAATGGCACAAGAGGAATACATCAGTCGATAATGTGATTACAAAAACATCCACAACTTTTAAACGTATTTTATACGTTAGATTCTTTTTGCACTTTTCTGGCTTGCTGCTTTCTCATTTAAAAAAAATGGTATATAAACGACACTGTATAGCTAAACGTATGTGGACACCAGAGCGTTAAACCCAAATGTGATTGCCGAGCAACTAATGACAAAACCATGGGCAGTAATGGGCTTCGCTAAGAGCCTCCAACTCTTCTAGATTTGAAAACCTGGCTGGAGGAATTTACTTCTCCTGAAAGCTGCCTGCAAATAAGTACACAAAAGACATCTTGTTGCCAAATATAAGTCTGATTAGATAAACTATTAACTAACTAACAACAGGATGTCTTTTTACTTTATTAATCCCACAGTGGGGACATTTAGCTGTCAAATCAGCAGAGAAACACAGTTTGGAGAAAAAAAAAATACAAATACGTGTCCAATAAAATAAGACCAATGAATACATACACACAAGTACACTGTGTACTTTACTATACTAAATACATAGTATAAACACGTTAATTTACGAATGCGGAAATTAATAATTATTTATCAGTATTGCTGTCTGAAAAGAAACAAGCAAATTGCTTTTGTAACTTGGATATAACTGAGACTGCGTATGTGTGTGAGCCATATGGTCCCATTTTAAAGTCCGACACTGCCGAAAGCTTTTCACTTCTCCCTTCTATTCAGCTCTCGGATGATATCAAACCAACAGTCAGACACATGAATGAAAGTCTAAAAATAGTTTGCAAACTCTCAACTCCCTCAAAGGTTTAGCTCCGCCGGAGGCTGAATCGCGTCGGACCGCTGAGACCGCTCGACTCCACCGATGCTGACCGGCTCTCGTATGTACTCGTTGTACACGGAGTCAGTCAGTACTCGTTGTACACGGAGTCAGTCAGTACTCGTTGTACACGGAGTCAGTCAGTACTCGTTGGCCTATTAGCTTGTGAATATTACTCACACTTCCTGCTGCCTGCAGACGTTGGAGACAGTGTTAAGAGCGGGTTTAAATACTTTTATCATCGGTTATTTTTGATTTCTCCTCCTGATGATCGAACAAAATACAGACAAGCTGATAAATATTCGTTTATTTACGATTAATGCATTAGTGCGTATTGATCTTTTTTCATTGAATACTGGCATATCATATTAGTGTGTCCTGCACTTTTGTGGGCCAAAAGATGTTCAACACAGTTTTTGAAAATACTCCAATTGAAATATTTCAGGGTAATAAGTCACAATGGGAATATTATTTTCCACTGAAATACATGTAAGTGTGTGTGTGTGTGTGTGTGTGTGTGTGTGTGTGTGTGTGTGTGTGTGTGTGTGTGTGTGTCTACTAGAAAGAAGGGGGGAGAATACACGTGTCATGACAAATATCCTTAATCATTCTTTATCACTTTGCCGGTGCTGAAATATGGACTTCATACGCACTAAAAAAGACCATTATCACTCATATCGAGACTTATCAAGATAAGTCAAACCTTCTATCAACTTTGGCAACCAAAATCTGATGATGTCTGGTGGCCGGCTTGGCAACCATTTATAAAACTTCCCATCAGGCCCTGAAGTCTTACATTATTTAGCTGAGACAGCGGCTTGGCCGCACCGGCGTGAACAGGAAGGGCAATGAGACACAACAACTGACAGTAAGCCAAAAGAAAACAAACTAATGCCCGAAATGAATTGAAAGTCAAAGTGATTTACAGCAAACGCAGCGCAGATATGCGAGAGGAAACATGGTTTCTACTGTCACGCCGTGCACGTACGCCATCGTAAACGTAGAATTAAACCCGCTAATTTGGACCGAGAGCAGGAGAGTGAAAACGCCCTCCGGCACATTAGACCAGTTGTGGTTCCGTCAATTAATGAGATGTCAACAATTGTTTGCTCCTGAATTATTTATGTCCCGAGCAGTAATAAATAATGAGCGGCAGGTAAATTGAGAAAAAAACAAAAAAACCTCTCATCTCCGGAGTTTTCCTTTTTTTTTGTCCCGTCGATGCTTCTCCGTGCTTTTAACCTCCAAACGATGTCATTTCTTTTCCGTCCGGCCAGAGTGTGGCGGTTACCGCGGGAACAAGGTCCCCAAACGGAGGGATATTCTTAAGGACTTGAGAGACAAGGTGGACGAGATGAGGGGCGCGGTGGATGGGATTGTGTTTGCGGAAGATTAAGGCCCTTCAGGACAGAAGGATGATGGATGGACGGGAGTCCTTCATCCATCAGGGTCTGTTTACATCACCTTTAAACAGGCCAACCATGCCAAGTCTGCTTCCCTCTGCACTCCCTTAAAGGGGCCAGCTGCTGATTTGACCTGAGCTTCAGCACCGGCTCCAATCATCGGCGTGATGGATCACAAGGGAGACCATATACGTAAGTGACAAGGGAGACTTATGGAGCCATTTGCCAAAGCCTTTATCCACTTGTCACAGTTTTTGTTTCCTGCTGAATCTGCGTGTTCTCGGCGCATTACGGCGGCCGCGGTTTGCGACTTCATATGTACCGCCACATACCGTACATCATTCACACACGTCACCGAGCCGTAAACATGTCACAATTTAATGGCCCGTTGTCTATTTGGTTCGAACGAAGCCCAAATGAGACGCAGCCGGCCGCTTCCTGCCGTCGTGGCTCTTCTAACCATTATCAACACTGAGACTCTTTTTATCCGATGCTTACTCTTTCATTTCATGGGCCGTCTGTTTGAAACATTGAAGCACGTTTTCAAAGACAATGCTCCACCATAGGAATTCAAAAGTGGACCGCTGAACAGCTCCCACCAGCTCACAAAGAGCACCCTTATTTTATTTTTTTTTGAATCTCAAACTGATTTTTATTAGAAATCCCAGGCTCATAAAAATTCCTTTTGAGGACGGTTTATAGCATTTCCCCATATTTATAATGAGTATTTTTCCCCCTGTTTTGAAGCCATATTTCAAATGCGGTTTGAAGTAGTAGTTTCTCGTGGTGATGCAGTACTCCGTGGTTTATTTTTAATACTCGGCAGGCATCTTCGACTTGTCACATCAAATCTAGGAGGTAAATATCTGGACTAATGTTTCCTGAGTGCTAACAATGAGACTATATGTACAACAGTTTATCGTATTTAGTTTTCGAGCGACTCACTGATTTAATTTACTTTAAAATATTTTCCTTGAAGGCGAGATGTTTTTTTGAACCGCTACATGAGAGCTGGTGTCTAATATTCTCTTGGTTTCAGCCCCAGAGTTGGAGAGGGGTCATTACAGGAAGTCTCTCATCTTCATCCCTGTAAGCAAATATGATCTTCCACTACATCTTAAATAAAAACCTGTTGCTGCAAAGATATAAATATTTCCATCTGATGTGCTGCACTGTATGAAGTTGAAAGAGATAAAGAAGCCCGTATTCTTCTCACTATGGTGTGACGATTCTGCAATTCTTGACCCTCACGGATTTATGGTCGGATCATAATGCATTCCTTTATCTGCTCCTGGCAGTTACAGAAACTCTCAACCAGCATCACCAGTCTTCCACCTCTCTGTAGAAGTTACATTATTCAGTTTGGTTCTCAGGTCTTCTTAGCACGCTCACATTTGAACCAACACGGGAACTGAGGAGACGCAGGAAGAGTCCTCTGAAAAGCACCTGTATTTTTTACTTTTTTTACTTTATAGCCACAGCAAAATGTGAGTGACACGGGTAAAAGGTATAATTTGATTTTTACTCTATGCTCGGCAATCATCACTAACCCAAAGTTTGCTCAGACTGGAAAATTCAGATCGTAGTTTTGTTTTCGTCTCGATGGCAAGATTTGAAATGTTTGCAGACATAGCTTACTTTTTATTTTATTTTATTTTTTTCCTCCGTGATGTGGCTCATCAAGTGCAAATACTAAATGAAGTGTGGCTTTTGCTGCCATTTAACTACACCTCTTTATTGATCCCCGAGGGGAATTCAATTTGTGGAAATATGGAAATGCATTGTGTTCTCTTCTTGTGTCCCTTCTCTTGATAGAGTATTATTCACTCCACTGATTTGAAATTATACATTGTGAAACAAAAATGCAGTCAACACCGTCGTCGATCCTTAAATAAAGGGAAGCAATAAAATCATTTAAAAAAAAGGAAGGATACAAAAAGCTTTTTTTTTTAAATGATAAAAAAAAATTGGTGTTCTCTGAACAGAAGAAAACCTCTGCCTGAAGCACTGTTTCAGGTGAGCAGGATACAGGTGGGCATCGTCCAAAGGTTAAGGAGTCACACTGGTCCATCGAGCATCGTCTTCATCTGAAAATAAATTCTAAATCCACGAACCTCACACAAGAAATAGTGTAAATAAAGGCATTTTGGGGGGCTGATTTTAGGCTCCTTGCACATCCCATCGAACACATGGGTCAGCAGTAAATTCTTATCATAAGTTTGGAGGCCGTCTCCTGTTCGGGGTCACGATGAAATCTCTGTTCAAAAAAGCTTTTTTGTTTGAGGCTGATTCAAAAGGTCGTTTTCAGTCGAAACAGCCTCGCGGCCTGCAGAATATCTGCGCTGTGTTGTATTTGGGCAGGTCCACCTCCTCCGCTGAAAGCTGGCAGGAGATGGTCTAAGTAACCCCCGTATTAAAAGCCGCCCTTCAACGGCGATGAATACTCGGATGCCAAGTTACGCGTTTTAACCTTCACACGAGAGGAAGAGTCGCTCATGCATGCGTTTGCAAGTTCTGGGCTACGAGGAGCAGCACGAAGGGGCTGTTTGTGTGGCGCAGAGACTAAGTGGTTGCAAAGACCCTACAAACGGTTTTCTGATGGCATATCGCAGCCCTGAGCGTTGTCTGGCAGAGGAGCTCCCACAGTTATTTGCTCGTAATTTACACACTTTGTGGTTGCATCATTGTCGAAAGGATGCGTGAAGCTGTTTGTGATATTTTACCTTGCGAATGGATGTTGGGATTTCTTCAGATCTGCACTTTGATATGCATGAGTATTGGCACACTGTTTGGACACGCAAATGCAGCGGCACTCGTGAGTTAAACACAGTCAGGGTCGCAAGGGCCACGGAAACCTTTTGAAAATACACAGTCCCGCTGCTACAGAAAGCATTCAGACCTCTTTACTTTTTGCACACTCTACTGTGTTATAAACTCAGTCTTGTTTTTTTAATTCCCATTCCTGACCACGGATCTACAACTCACATGTTTTCAAAAATATTTAGCAGTTTACAATTTGAAATCTTTCATTTACGAATGTATTCACACTCATTGCCGTGCTGTGAACTCCAAAATGGGGTCGAGTGGATTCTGTGCTTTAATAATCCTTCAGGTGTGTCAAGAACTTGACCTGACCCAAACTCCAGTTGGCTTATTCCAGTGCAGATTCACACACGGGACATTTTAATCTTATCAATTATATTTTGGTTTGACAAAAACTGTGTAAAAAAAGAAGTCTGACTTTGTTCTGATGCAACTATGCTGGGAAGGTGAGGCGACTACGCATCAAGACAGTTTTAATAGTTCAAGATCTAAAGAGGATTTAAACCTTCAGCTACATGAGTCTGAATCCTGCGTGAAGTACGATCAAAGAGAAGTTGAGAATAACTGAGGAACTAATACCTGATCAGAGTCTGTAACAGTAACCAAATCCTGTGTTAGTCGTGATATCATGTTCTATAGATGTTCTTATTATACTGACGAAGTGTATCTATACACAACCACTTTGTTGTTATTGTTTTGGACCGTATACCACCCTTCTCCCAAACACAGTAAAAGTATTCAGATTATTTAGTAACATAATATATGTATTGATTTTGAGAGCTTTGGGTGATATTTATGTGTTTTTCAGATGGTAGGCCAAATAAAAAGTGTGTTCATGCTGTTGCAAAACATCTGGATTAAAGACGTTTTCTTTTTTTTTTCATTTTACTTGCGTATTTTTTGTTAAAATCTCTGAACTGCAGTGTAATGTTTTTGTGTACACTCCAGTATGAGAAGCTGCTTTAAAAACGATATAATACTGGCATTTTTGTTTACGTGAAAACAGTTTACACTCAAAAAATTCACAAAAATTGGAAGACAAATTCAAATGGAAATTGGATGAAAAATAAAGGCAGAGGTTTCCGTGGGGATCACACAAGCAGCCACTCTCCATTAAGACTGCTCAGCATTCACCTGAACTCTAAACCAATCACATCGAAGCATTTGGTATGTGACTGAGGTGGATTTATGGCGTATTATTGTTTGTTCTCACTGTCCAGGTGAAAAACAGCCATAGTTGCATCTATGGAGCGCCGATAACACTGATATGGATCTGTGCTATCATGCTTGCTGCTGGGAAGGATTATGGAGCATCATGCTTGCACTAATGACCTAATTATGAAGCGGTAGCACTGGAGGATTCTCATCATCATTTAAAAGTTAATCTTACTTTTTCTTTTTTCATTCCTTTGCCGGAGTAATAGGGATATTTAAATCCAATTCACACAGGAGGTCCCATATTTAATTCCATAGTTTACTGAAATCTACGAGGCACCAGTCCCTGGGATTTAAGAAGGCCTCAAAATTCCACTGAAGTGTAACATTTGCTGCTCTTCAGGAAAATTAAGTCATATAATACAGAGGGGAGTTGTGGAGAGCAGGAGCTAATGAAATAATAAGAAAAAGGTTGAAATATGACTTGACAACAAAATGGTAATTCCTTTTCAAGAGGCGGCCGGCGATCGTTTGTTCAGATTGATAACCATCTGCAGATTGAAGTGGAACCATCCCTACGGACCCGTAATATTTCCTGTTACTCTAATGTATTAAATTCACTAAAATTCACCTCAAACAGACAGGAAGTCAGAACAAAGGCTTTGAGGTAATAATAATAACCATCCCACTATGAGCAATAATAGTCATTAAGAGGGCAATGTACCCAAACCGGGCTCCACATCACAGCAGAGGGGAGACATGCACCGAGACAGGATTTCCCCCTGTGCCATCAAACTTGAATCAAGGACACAGTAAGGGCGGAGAAATTTCTCTACCTGCTGACAAAGGGGAAAAGATGATCACTCTAAATGCCCAGCACTAAATCTTTCACACTTGTCAAGTCCACTTTGTTCCTGCTGCCAGAGTTGACCCCTCTCTCTCCATCAGCGGGGACCTGGCCTTGGTCGCCAGGGGGACGAGGAGGAGGAGGAAGGCCAAGACACTGGCTAAATTTATAACACACATTTATGCCTCGTGCCCTCAAATCATCCAAACATATTGTAGTGCTCTGTTAAGGACACACACACACACACACACACACACACACACACACACACACACACACACACACACACACACACACACACACACACACACAGTATTCAACGCGCTACTACCCACAAAACAAAAAGGAGCTTCTAAACAGGCTTCTCGTTTTTGTTAGATTTCATTAGGATGTGTGAAGTGTTAATCTTTAAAAAGATGGTACGATGTGCGACAGATATCAGTTACTCACACTCAATTATATTTTCTGAAACGTCACGGTGAGGTTATACATGTTTGACAAGTACGACCTTGTATCAGCGACACAGCGCTGTTTGGGTATGTTAACTTGCATTTTCTGAAAATGACGTCCAAACAACTATTATACACATGGGTGACAATGAGATTGTCACAAGGTTACATATCTCGTATACGAATGAAAGATAAAGTCTGTGAAGCATGTTAAATGCAGTTTCCCGAGCGCCGCGTTGAAGACGAGACCATTTCAATTCAAATGTCTCCCTGGGTAATGCAGTAGATGGCAGGAGGTTCAATTTAAAACGGTAAGTGGGTCAAGGCAAGAGTGTCTCGGTCCCAGTACCTCTGAGGAGGTCAGAGCAGAAAAATAAATCTGTCAATTTATCAAATTTATCAACTGTATTTTTGGGTGATGGAAGAAGAAGATACTAATTACACTGTCCAATTAATATAGTTTCAGTTCTGATGGTGTTGATTATATAACTACTACTACTCGCTCTGGCAATTAGCTAAAATACAAACAGATTCCAGGTAAGATATCTTGATATGTTGGTGTCGTCAGAGGCTCATTGAGGCTTTTATTGCCAACAACGATCACTTCTTTAACTAGAAGGACCCTCAGACAGCGCAGACCGACACCAAGAACAATCACTCTGGTATGAAAAACAAATTTAAAACTACAAACGCCATATACAGGATGTCTGAACATATTTCCAAAACTATCACAATCATGACAAAATATACTTGTGCCTAAACACAGTCCCCGAGTCTCCGCCTTCACAAGAACTGCTTGCTGTAATACATTTGAACAAGTATTGTAAAGGAGACTAATGAATGTGGATCGTTAAATGGAGTCCTAGATTTTCCTTTTGTCACTATTAACTTTGCTACCATCTATTGTATTGTCAAGCTATTGTAGATTGTTCGACCTATCAATGTTTACGAAAGTGGAAAAATAATTCAATTGCATTGAATTGCATCTCCTCCAAAAATGAATTGGTACTTCCGTCCTTGGACCATGCTAAACCTTTCCAACAAATTCCGTGAAAAATTTGTCAAAAATTGGAGTGGATGCGGGTATCGAGTTTTACAGCAATCTGTCAAATAGTTGTCAAGACTGACACTTCATTCCCGTGGTGGTGCGAGAGGAAAGGTTATAACATCATTATAGTTTGTCTGTCTGTATGAAAAGCACTGTCAATCAATTGAGTAGGTGTTGGAGAGACATTTCACATGACAAGTGAACACACTGACACGCTGGTGGCACCGGAGGAAAAGTCCAAATCACAAGAGTTTGTAGGATTCATCCTGAAGGCACCAAATGGCAACCCATCCAGTTGCAGGTAAACTGTATCAACCAGCTGATCAGGGGGTCAGAAAAACAGGCTACATCCTCTGGAGACCACGAATGGAGTTGTTGATATACTCAGCCTGAACCGAAGCGGTCGACCGACAAACCAGCCAAAATCCCTCGAGCCTTGCTGTTAGCGTGGCTAAAAATGTCAGCGTTAATTTAACAAGCTCATATAAACGCCCACTACACATTTAGTTTTTTGTTTTGCTTGTGAACTGCATTTGTATTTACAGTCGTTACTAATCGTACAAACACGCCTTGATAAAAAAACAACACCACCACAGGTCTGAATAATCCAGTGTTCGTATAAAAATGAAGTGCGGACTCGCATGCACGCTTTTTGAAACATACAAGATGAGCTCTGTTCAATCAAGATGATTCAGTTTTGATATCATTTCACAGGTTTCTCCAGTAAAAACGTCAACGTCAACGTCACCAGTACTTTTAAATCCGGGTCTGCTTGCTTCATCATTAAGATGTAAACTCCCCCCAAAAAATCTGTTAAGAAGGAAAATGGCAACGATCCACTTTGCAAACTTTAATTGCTGGTAGGCTTAAACAAGCTTACTTCTGAGGTGAATTTAAAATTCAGGCATATCTGCAGTAGTGACTTTCGCAGACAAGCAGATTCATCTTCTTTTTGCTGTATTCGCTGTGACCACATCATGGCACAGTAAGTGATAAGCAGCATGGTAAAAGAGTAAGAGGGATTTATCTCTGGCAGTGCTGAGTGGGGAGCTGATAAAGGGGTAACCCAGATGACTTGTTTTGACAGTAAACCAGCAGAGGAGGGGCGGAAATGTGTTAACAGCATTATGCAAAAGAGGGAGATGTATTTTAATCAGGAATTGACAACGATGACCCACAAAATGTGTTTTGTGGAATAAGTACTGTGAAAGTTAGGGTAATAAGATACAGTGGAGATGAACAAAGGTTTATATAGTCGACTTTTTTTTTTAAGATAAGTACGAGAATAGTTAGTTGACTTTGGGACAATTCAGCGCTATTTCAAATACGGTTTCAGCCAGCGGCGTCAGAATTTGTCCAAAAATAATAAAGATCAAACTGTTTATGCGAGTAAATAATGCATCATTGTCACTGAGGACATTTTAATCTTTCATCGCCTTCCAGTGCTCTGGTGACACTGCAACTATAAGGTGGGAAGAGTTTCATGCCACTTTCTTTGTGAAGATTAAATCTATCGGTGACTAATGGCCTTAATAATGGGCAATACGCCAGTTACCAACATTTTATCAGAGGATTTAGGTTGCGTCAGGTTTTTGTAAGCAATTCAGCTGAAACACAAGCACCAACAGTAAATGAAGACTGGTGGGAATTTGGCAAAGCTGATCTAGCTCATCCCATAACTCATTAGTAAAATCATACACTGAATGTGTAAATGGCTTACAAAGGCTCTTTTAGACAGTGGTACCAAGACTTTGCATGAACTCTATCTAACCCCTTCATCAAAAACAGAAGGGTTTAGCAGCAGTAAAGAAAGTGCAGTTGAAACTTTCTCAATGACCTGAGGTAAATTACACAACCAAGCTGCCACTGTCCGTGTGCTTTCAGACATTCGTTGGTTTGTCTGTCTGACTTTGATGCTCTGACTTTATCCGCGTGCAGCTATAACCTCGTGAACGGGTGTACATCCACCATCTGACAAGTCTTTGGTTGTCCTTTTCATTTAGTTTTTCACTTAATGTGTTACAGTGTTTTAATGAATTGTCAGAGCGTGCCAACAAAAAAACTAATTAGACAGAAATAATAATAAAAAACAGTAGAAAGTGTTGGGGGAGTTGCTCGTCGGCCCCATCGATGGGTGGAACCGTTCTCCGAGCAAAAGATTGCGAGATGTTTACGCCTCCGGTCTTTCAAGTAAAAGCAGGCAAACTGTGGAAATGTTGTAATCAGCTTCATTCGTTCATTGTGTTCTCCGCAGGTAAAAAAATGTTCTTTATTAAAAAAAACCAAATGGACACACACCTCATTACTCCTGTCTAAACGGTGTGATGAAAAGTCCAACGGCATAATGCTTTCACTGTGACTGGACAAATTCTGTCCACATTTTTCAAATGTTTTCAGGCAAACAGAGATGTCTTTTTCTTTTTTTTGAATTTCCTTTCTAAAATAATTAAACTGCTCCCTTACGCAACACACCAAGCAACATAATAGAAAAAATAAAAATATAAAATGAAGCTGCACACTTTGGAAAAGCATAAAATAAAATAAAAATCATATTAAGCTTCCCGCTCTAAGAGTGTTCAGTTGTTGACCAAGCTGAAACCTAAATGAAGACGCTATCCATGACGCACTTTATTTTTTCGCTGTTTAGTTCCTAATCTAATCGAACCACTTTCTCCAGATTGTGTGAATTTAAATTCATGTTCTGTTCCAGTTGCCTGTGGAGAAGCCTTCTTGGATCTCGCCGGCTACCCTTTCATAATGAAAGGTGTCGAGACATCGGTTTCCACAGGCAGTAATTAAGTTACTGTAAAAGATAAACAAAACAACTTATAATGAGATACCACATGAATTCAGAGGAAAGCAGACAAAAACTCGTCTACCTTTGATCACTGGAAAACGGATGCAAAGTTACCTTCTTCTGCATCTGCAAAACCCCAAGTCTACAAAGATATTCTGTGATGTGAAGCTAATTACTGCATCTGTAGCCCACAGAGTGCCTGCTTCAGTCACATTACTGCAGCTGACTCACCGGGAGGAAGGTATAGAAATCATATCTGTGACCACATGGTACCAGGGGTGGAGCACAGAACAGCCTACACCTCCATATAGTAAACATATACCTGACAAAACTACAACAATGCATTTCTTCATTCACAGTTTTCACTTTGTAATGAATTCACTCTTGTAGTTTAAGATATTCTTATTTTGGAATTTGTTATTGCTCGAAAGTTTCATCCATTATTTGTTCAAATCCATTTTTAACAATGAAACGAAGTCCCAGCTTTATTACTGTCCGTCTCATCAGGTGTATGGGCAGCATGACACTCCACCCGCATATATAGTACAGCACACATACAGTATGCAGCTACAAGGTGGAGGATCACCACAAAGACTGGTCCAAAGGTCGTCGTAAAACAGCTCTGAAGGAACAGATTGCTATTCTGGGAAATATCCTCTACCCCTCCATTGCCGAACAGTTTGGTGGAAGAATTATTACGTCCTTATAGTATCTGTCAATTCATTATGTACACAGCCAGTAGCAAGATAGCTTAGCTTAGAATAAAGACTGAAAAAAGAGAGGGGAAACAAGTCAAAGCCATTATTTTTGATGCAGAAGGAGCTTTTGTAAAAGAAAAAAAAAAGTGTCCAAAAGTACTGTATTACCAAAAAAGCTACATCCCAAGAAAAAGTATATGAATATTTATTCAAAGAGAACAATGTTTTGTGTTTTACTATGAAGCTTTTCATTTATTTTTTATTTTTATGACAAATATAAAAAATATAAACTGCAGATGAAAGAAAGATTATATCAAAAAGGATTGTATGTTTGGTTTCTTTTTAGAAGTCAATATTTGAAAGCAATTGGGATTTAAACTCTACCCGTGTGATGCATACTGTGAGACAAAACTTTGTTCTTTCCTCTCCTGTTGAGACGATGTCACTTCTAACTCCAAAATAACTTCCTGTTTTATTTGCCGCTAAGACGCAGGGAGACGGTCGACGGCCATATTGGCTGCTGCCGCCAGTGAACCGGTGACCTTTTTGTTTGTATATGGTTTCCAAGAAGCACCGGGCCAACCTGAAAGCCTTCAATGTTCCTTTGCTGGCCAGGCTTGCTTGGTGACATTCAAGCAGCTCCCTAGAGATGGTTGCTTGGCTCTCAGCTTGTGCGTTTTTACAAGGTCTCTCAGTCTCAGGCAGTCGACAAGCAGGTGGGGATAATAATTAAGTATGATTACTAGACATTAATCTGTCCATAGAGTGACAGCCACAGCTGCCGCAGCCTTATAGAGAGGCTCGCAGGTGACTCAACGCAGCCTTTGCGGCCAAAATGGCCGTCCTCTGAAGATTGACTGTCTGCTTCCAACTGCTTTGCTCCTTATAAGATTATGCAACAGAGGAGTGATCAAATGTACATGACAAATGGGACATTTCACTTACAATCCCAAGTCATTATCATAACAATCACAAGTTCCCCTCTGATGCTTGATTTCTTCCAATTTTGCTGTTTTTCTACATCGCCACCATATCTTTCAATAAGCTGCGCTTGTATACTACACTCGGATTTACACCTAATGTTTTGTAGAGAGCTGGAATCCCACTTCCTTTTCAAGCTATGTTTCACTGGCCTTGGTGAGACACTTTGTCTTCCAAAAAGACTTTTCCTTCCCGTCTTTCAGAAATAAAAGTAACACAAACGTTGTTTTTTTTTCTTTCTCCTGTTAATAAATGGTGAATGGATTCCCGGCATTGAACTGGAAAGTAAAATTTAAGCACCTCAGTGGTTCTGAAGCAATCGTTATGTCCGTTAGATTACAACAAGGATATCCTCTGAGTCTTAGCAACAGAAGCGCTTTCACAAATCTGCCCTCTGCTATCAGGATTTACAAAAGCAAAAAGTGGTCCATGAAGACAGGCCCGGGAGACGGCCATCACCCGGTAGCCTTACGTGTTGTGGTAAACCAAGGCCACATGGCTGCTGCGGATTCTTAACTTGTCTGTCTTTGCCTTTGCATCCGAGCCACAGTAGGTCAGTTGTTAGAAGTAAAATAAGTGAGGAATGAGGTTATCCTTGAAACTTCTGCACAAAGGTACATTTATTGAGAGCACGTAAAAACAGTTGGCAAAGCAAAAAAAAAAAAAAAAAAAAAAGACATTAAGAGCTACATGGAAGATGTTATCCCATCTTGTGATACTGATCTGTACATTAAGAGGCGATAGTGAGTCACTGTAGAAGATAAGTTGCGAGTTTCAGCATCGAACTTCCTTCCTTTACTCACCGAGAGCGGTCTCCAACTGTGGAAAGCTAATAATGTTGAGCTTCTAGTTTGCAAAACAGTTTCAGCCAATGTTGCGTTTACTATTCCTTTCATCATAACACAAGATGAGATTAGGATATGTCTTCTTCCTCTCATATTGGACTGAGCAGACTGGACGCTACGGCGACTCACTATCGTCTCTTGAGGTGCGGGGTGGTATCACACGACCGGACAGGACCGGACTTGCGAAGTAACATGTTCCTCTTTTAATCGTATGCATTTTAAATACACACATTGTAACTGTAAAGTAGGGCTGTCAACAGTATATAAATATTGAATTGCCACTGAAAACACTGACAGTGCAGAAAATAAACACAGTTTAAAGAAGCCACTGGAGAGGGTCTTTAGTGAAATGCGTAAAGGTTGTGACTATTAGTGCTGTCGCTATGTGTTGCTCTGTTCTGTGATTGCGACTAAATAACAATTGTAATATCAACATATGACTTCTTATATTAGGAATATAATCAGAAACTGGGACACCCGATGTCTTGAATGCATATTTCCACTTAAAGTAAAAATTACTCTGTGACACTTAAGGCGCTACACCGCATTATTATGCACTACGGAGGACTTCACTGATAGCTCACTCTCTGGCTTTATTAGCCATATTCCTTTTCCCTCTAGACAAAAAATAATTTCCAGACCTCAGCCAAATGAAGCTGAAAATCTCATCAGCAGTCTGTGCAAGAAATGACGCTGCATTATAGATCAAAGTCGACCTCAAATTTACTCGTACACAATAATATAAATCACAACCGCAGCTGTGCGAGGAACTTCACTGAGAAACGAAGCGTATGCTCAACAAAGTGGATCAAGATGTGGTGCTTACAGATTTGTTGATAAAAGACAACAAATATACGTGAATAGGTAGAAATGGCAGTATCTATTTATTTATTTTTGGTGGGATGTGGGAAGAGCCTTTTGAACATAAAGAAGCTTTCATGTTGATGTTTAGTGGTCAAGCTGTGACAGTTGGACATCCGCTGCATTGAGAGATGTGATGACTTCTGACTTATTAATAGCATGTGTCAGAAGAAATGATAATAACGGTGTGCTTTGTTGCTCGATGTAACACTGCGAAAGAAAAGGAACACTTTTCTGGACCTTTTTTTATTTATTTATTTATGTACAAGTGTGGCATTCGCAAGTTTCTGTTGCAAGGAACTAAATTACCCGTAGTTATGGGTGTTTGTGTAAACGGCTGTCTGCCTGTACACAGTATGTGTGAACAGCCTGTTGAGTTTGCACCTCATCTGAAGCTCAGTTTGACAACCCCCCCCCCCCCCTCCTCCATTACTCTGCAGAGAGCACGTACAAGGTTCGGTATATTTCCACTCCAATCATTAAAATAAAAATAGTTGTCCTGAAATATTGAAATAAGATCCAATAGTTAAATAATAAAGCAGTACCATATAATAAAACCAAATGGAAAGCAAATAAATAATAATGTGTATGCTTAAGTACAATCTGGTTATTTTTTACTGAACTCCATAACTAAATATTTCAATAGTTGTATGATAACAACTACAATGAAACGTCTCGTACTTAAATTCATACGGCATAACATGTCATACATTTCCACATACTGTGTACTTCTATAACCTTGCTGACCAAGTCCACATTTGTTATTATATTTTGGGCATTGTGATGACTACATTATGCCATTTTCATAACAGCATTGCGATGCAGAATGTAACTGACAGCCGTGCAGAGACTGTTTGTATCAGTGGTGTCAGTTTAGATGCCCGAACATGCACATGAAAGATTTATTATGCATTTGAAGATTTATGTTCTTTCTCCAAATCGTATTAGTCATGTGTGGTAATATGTTGGCTGTTCAGGTCTCAAGTGGTGTATAATTTTACAGTCGGCGCCACAGCCTGTGAGGGTGATTAATGATGCCCACACAAACGCCAATAATTATTCACTATCAATTTCACAAACTGAACAAGGATAGTTTTTAAACCAAAGTGGCGTCGGTCTTATTTTTGGAAGCAACTGTAAACTGACTGCTATTAAGATGTTTAATCATCTCCCCACACCTCCTGCATAATTTACCATTCTGTTCTGCAGAGGATTTAGTCCATCTGAAAACCTAAAAACAGATCAGATGGGTTCGCAGCTGCCGTGACGCAAAAAATTACATCAACATAATGAAAAAGAAAAATACAAAATGAGTCAAACAAAATAGCAAACAATCGTCACAAGTGAAATCCATTTAGACAACAGCATTTATGAGATTATAACTCAATGCTACATTTTATTGTGAGTAAACTGTTTGAGTCATCTGTGTAAAAATAGTCCAATTGATTTTTCTCTATTTCAAAATTAGATATGTAATCTTTTGGGATGACATATTTCAGAATAATCAATAACATTAAGTCCAAATGATGCCATTTAAAACAGAACCCAAATGGTAAGTCGAGCTTTCAGAGCGAGACACGGGCAGCGGCCGGCACAGCTTGATACCTCTAAATGAATCCACATAACATGACCAGCTCTCCCAGAGGGCTTCTGCAGAACCGGCTAAATAATCTTTACCGATAGATGTTTGAGTTGCTGCTCACTATTGAATCAAAATCATTTCTAAGCTCACTAAAGGGCCATTGTGTAACTTTATTTATGCATTATGTATTCCATATAGGCGCTGGGATTATTACAAGGAGAATTAGAAGAATCTTGTTTTAAAGGTACAACTTTCATGATCGCTAAGGCCGAAAAAGGCAAATTTGCTTTGGGGTAATTAGTGGAGTAAGGTCCATCCATATCCATTGGCAGTGCCTGACAGTTGGAGGCTGTTAGGCATGTGAAAATGAATTTCCTCTCACTATGAAACTAATTATAGACATAAGAGCTGAGTGGGAGATCTGTGGTTTGGTTGGGCCCACGCTGAGCAGTGTGTACATAACTGATACACGTTTCAGCGATAGGTCATCACAGATCATGGTTCAGAGCTGTAACTAGATTTCAAACTTGGGAGACAATTTAAGTCGTCACACCGAGCAGGGGGTGATGCCAAAAAAAAACATTCAAATAGGTTTTCTAACGTGAACAAGGGTACGCAACTAAATAAGAACAGGTTACTATGTGAAAAAATAAAATACTATATTAGAAAGTGTCGAAATAAAATGTGAATAAAAAAAAATTACAAGTCGAAGCAAACAGCTCAATGTAAAAAAAATGTGTTTTACTCCATCCGTTCGAAAGCTAGTTACGCAGCTCTTCCTGCGAATGAGTCATCTTCACGTTGGTAAAAAAAAAACAGCTCATGAACTGTGTGACCTGAAAAATAATTCAGTTTTCCATTGAAACAACCCACCAACACCAGGATGCAATCAACTTTTTAGAAACCAACCACGAGAAGCAAAACAAACACAAGTAGTTTTTTTATTAACGTTCTCTCACGATGTAGCTTTTCTATTTTCAATTGATTTTAATGTCTTTCGGTCCTGCTTTTATGCCACCAATGACATTAATGGTTTTTTGGTGGTTTTTTTTGTGAACAATCGAAAAACACGTCCGCATTCTGTAAACTCACCGCAACCCAAATTTATCCTCGAGCTCTAACAAATGTGTTGAATGCTTCTCCATTTGTAAAGCCACTTGCTTTATAAAGCACTTCAAATTCAGAATTGTTTACATCGTGTTTATTTACAGTCGTAGTCTCCTTCCCTGCAGATCTGTGAAAAAGGCTGTTCTTACATCGCCAGTGTGAGCGAGCTGAAAACAAACAGGGACCTGCTCACAGACAAACTGCTCCATTGTGCTACTAGACCTACACAAGGGATCTATAACATATTATGTTATTAATCAATGTGTTCATAGATTTTTTTTAATTTATTTTGACCATGACATTTTTGTGTATGTTGGTACACACCTTGGATTCAGCTCCCATCTTAAAATATTGAGATTGAATTCAGATGAGGCCAGATGGTAAAAGGTTAACAAAAAAAGTTGCCTCTCACTCTAAATTGTGAGACACCTTGAACACTGGTAAAATATTTGTAGTAAAATCTTTGCTGTATTGACATCTTCACATAACCCTTAAAAAAAACTGGAAATGAATTGGGTATTCAGTTCTGTCCTTCATTGCCTTTATATATTCAAGGATGTGCGTTTTGGTGAATACACCTGTGCCTGAATTGTCTAGTCTGTACCCTGAAATCTGTAGCTTGGTAAATTTAAGGCTTGCATATTTTCTTCTTTTTTCCAATTGCAGCCCCGATTTTTGTTTTGTACTAACCTTGTAGCAAAATGATTCAGTTAAATTGCTATCCAACACTTCTAAAGTTCAAAAGAATACACCGTTCTTATTAATAAGTGTTACAAGGGAATGCAATAGCAGAAAAATAATTTCATGGTGGTCCAGAAAATAATGGAACTTAATAAGAACAAGTATAATTGCAATTTTTCTATCTCTGATTAATTCAGTAGTGCTAATTACCTCATCTTTTTTCACACTTCCGAACTGTGATAATTATTTTTACTCTTTTCTGAAGAGGCATTTTGCGAGCATGTGAGAAAAGAACATGAGAAAATATGAGAAACAGAAAAAATAAAAATACCACAGGGGCCAGATGTAAGGAAATGTGATGCCTATGATGAATTATTTTGTTCACACAATTGGACATTTTACAATATTCCCTCAAAGGGAGTTCTTTTATTAGGCTCATTTCTTTGGGAAAGTAGTGTCTAATGTCTGCAGACACAGATTACTCGTAGAGCTAGAAACCCTAACAAAAAACACAAGTGGAACAACATGATTTCGGACAGCCTACGTTCTTAATGATGAGTGGGAGAATGTATTTTTAATAAATCCAGTAACAGTAAAAGTATAATCAGTTCAGAACCCGGATCTTCGGCGCATGAAATCACTATAATTACTCCTGTATGTGTGACAGCGGATGATCAGTTAGATTTGAATAAATGTAATAAGGGCAAACGCGGCGTTTGTAATTTTTTTCAAGTGACGATTACAGAACAACAATAATTATAAACTTTCAACACGTCCTTAGACTGAAACGACACAACGGGTCGGTTTCCAACCGGCCCCAAAAGAAACATACAGCATGTGAATGTTTTAAGCGCCCTCTATGGGTCAGAAACATCCTGGGACTTAAACAACGAAATACGCCATTTGACCGGTGGAGAGTACCAGCAATGACCGTAGCCAACCTTTGTTGTCATGGAAACAGTAACAAACACATAATTAACATAGTAAAACAGTCACTTTTGGTTAGGTATTGGTCAAAATACTTAGGTTTGGGTTAAAATAACTATGTGACGCACAATAAACATATCACGTCAGTAAAATAATTCAACGTGGACTTTTGGTTTCACATGATACGCAAACAACTGTCTCGTGGGAGTCCTGTGTTTGACCAATCCAACCACGCCCGACCTTCTTCCGTTGCTCCCGTCATAATGACAACAACCACTAGAGGTACGTAGATACGTAGATATTGGTCTTTGGACACCGACGGTCAACACTGTTCAACTTCTGTTGTCGTGTTTTTTCAGTGAGACGACACACGACCTGTTTTTTTCGGATGATACCGCAGGACACAACATTGTGAAATCCATCTCCCTGTTCATTTATGAAAATCAGGGACAAATCAATTATTAATCAAAATCCATGAGCAGAGGTCTTTTTCACTGCTCTCCCCATGCAGCCCGAGTTTTGTGAATTCACCAAGTCTCTCCCTTCTGTGTGTTTTACGCCCACTCTTTTCGGTTCAGATGAAATTCGGCTTTGGTTTTCTATGACTTAGCAATAATTGTGAGCTGAATGTTGTGGGATGTGTCGACAATCACATTAGATTGGTTCATATAAAAGTATGAATCTCCATGATTAGAAGCCCAGCGGTAAAAACGGCTGTTTTTTTTCTTTTCTTATTATGACTACAAATGAAATAAAATACCAAGCAAAATATCGAGTGCAACAACAAAGCTAAGCAAGAAAGAAAAGTGAAATTATTTTACAGCATATGGTGCTCATGTTTATGCACTACACTATAATGCATCATTTAGAGCACAAGTCACCCCGAATAGCATTACTAATTCTAAAGTAATACATAATTACTAAACTCTGTCTCACTTATGTTGTGGTGCTGGTTTGTTTTTCCTGATACTAGTTCACAACTAGGTGCACAACAACCCGGTTAACCCTAAAAGATTACATTTAATTAAAAAGATAACTTCACTAAAACTTTATGCCGCAGCTTTTTTTTTTTTTCCTGTCCAGAACTTTATTAGTACTTCAGGGTTACAGTTCTAACTCATTAATGTTCGTCTGCAGAATCTACAGAAAGCAACGTAATAGTAAAATGAATAAATAATTAATGACAAACCTCATTCAGTGCATTAGGCATCAGCAACCACCTCTACAGAGGTAAGTATAAGCGCGCTCTATCCAACAACAAATAGACCGCCACTCTAATCAGACGCACATCCCACTGCACACTCCTCAGGATGCCCCGTTGCATCGAGATATTCCACTTAATTAGGCCAGATTCCTTTCAACTGCCGCCGCAACGTCACTGTGCAAGAAATGTTTCTGGGACCAGCATGGACTCGAGGTTTTAGTCATTAAGAAAATCAGGTCAACCGTTGCATGTGGTGGAAATCCAAGGCAAAATATATAATTACACACATGCATACCGGCATTGTTTTTAATGAGCTTTTTCAAGACAACAAGCCTCAAGAACAAGATTCTCACCTCGGAGCACATGCATGCTTTGACTATTAAAAATATGTCCGGAAATGGAGACAGAATAGATGGATGTCACCGAATTTATTCCTTAAAGTGAGAAATGGATGAAGAAATAACTAGAAGAAACGCGTATTAATGGACACGTGACCCTTCCGCATCGCCGCAGCATAAATAGCCGAATGATCAACATGAGTTAATTAGCCGAGTCTGAAACTGACTTTCACCAGGATTGGTTTGTGACTGAATTTCATAAAACACACAACCTGACAACCAGAAGAGGTCCAACAGAAAAGTGGAGATTTGTAAGCGCTGTTGTCGAGAGACTGAAGGTCTGGCCAGCAGCTTTATTTCCAGCTGCTGCAGGAGGTGTTAAATAGCCTCTATTCTGAACCCAGCTGAGTACTACTGAGAAATGTTGGGAAAAAAAAAAAAGCCCCAAAAGGATAAGCTGAAGTCAATTTCACTGGCTCTCTTTTGATGGTGTGTCAAAACTCCCCAAACAGTATTGACACATCCAGTCTGCTCACAGTGTGCTGTGGTGCAGTCGCTGCCGCGAAGTCTTTGTTTTTTTTAGTTGACTGCAAACACTCCCTTTACTGTGGTTCTCTTTTTGGTTAATTTAAGTTCACATTGTCCAATTACAAGCAAGTGGGTGACTGAACAAAACAAAAAAAAGTCACATAAAGTCACAGAGACCTTGTTTATTGAACTCCATTTTTTTTTTGGCAACTCGCCATTAAAAAGTGTCAGAAAATGAGGCAGCGGGGGGTGGAGGGGGGGGGTGGCGGTAGCAAGAGGAGATAATGTGATTCTCTTCCTGTTACTTCAGCTAATTATTATGGACACATCTGGTCCGTTTACCGCAAAGTTGTTGTCTCTTCACAGTGAACAAACACTAATTATTAGTCGGTCCCAACATTTCTTTTAACAAGTAAAGTGAAAACAATTCCAGAAAGAAACCCGACGACTTCATCTAATCTCGATGTTCAATGTCAGCGCCAAACACCCGACGCCCCGAGCGCACGAAGACACGATGTCAGGGTTTCACACCAGCTACTCACACGTGCATCAGAAATGTTACCAGCATCCTGTTTCACAAACAAACGAGGCGTAAACTGCAGAAAAAAGTTTTGCGACGCTCTCCAGAGGGTGTTCAAATGAACACGAGAGGATGAAAATAGACCGGCTCACGTCACGAACCTGCCATTCACATTCACGTCAACCACATGTCAAACACACCGACGGTCAACGGGCG
The DNA here is from genome assembly GCF_029030835.1 of Brachyistius frenatus. Taxonomy (NCBI): domain Eukaryota; kingdom Metazoa; phylum Chordata; class Actinopteri; family Embiotocidae; genus Brachyistius; species Brachyistius frenatus. The sequence continues at coordinate 874,235 of NW_027210664.1, read as the reverse complement.
GCGACCGTTTTAGTTGCTTCGATTATGTCGCAACGTATTCACCGTAAACGACTTGTGAAGGAGATTTAAGGAGACTTACTTGTGTAGATGTAGACTTTTTTTCTTCTTGAGGTGACAGTTCACTCACCCGTTTTTGCTGAACGTGCAAACTGGACAGTTGGAGTTCAACGGCCCGTCCTCACGCGAGACGGCGTCGACCCCGCGCGGAAAACATGTAACTTATGTTAGGAGTTACAGGCATGGTTTCCCCCAACGATACGAGCGTCTCTGCAAGTCTATGCGAATCACAAATCCTCCTGAAGAAAGCCAACATGCACGTTTCCCATATTTCAACAGTTATGCTGGCTGCCAAGCAAGCAGCTAGCAGCCCAAACACACTTAATCCAGCAGTGACAGCACCACGCCATCATATTATTCACAACACTACGCTGGGTGGTTCGAGGCATGTGTCCCTGACTGACAGGGTTACAAAATTGTTTGCGTGATCCATTTTGAAAACTTACACAGTCATTATCTTAATTGCAATCTCAGTCTTTAATTAGCTACACACATACCGAGTCAGTCAGGTGTGATCAATGCCCTCTTAATCTCCAACCATAAAATGGAAAAAAGATAATGAAATCAATGTTTTGCTATCTTTAATTGGAACGTAATGTCAAAATTAATAACAATCAAGTCAATTAGCTTTGGTAGTCGGCCGATGTGCGCCGATTCCAGCCTTTAATATTATTGCGATTCCGGGTTAATTGTCATCGTTACAGGAGGATTCACTGGAGCATCGGAGAAATTAATGGGGCGAGCCGAGCAGACGAAGTGGACTGAAAGACTCGAAATTGTTGGAGTCGAAAAGAGAAGAAGAATAAAAAAAATATAAAAAAAACTCCAGGAGAACAACCATCTCATCTCAGCAGGATCTCTGATTTAACTGCGTCTGAATAAGATCATTTCCCCAGAAATAGAAAAACCGACGTCTTTCTGGAGAACCCATCCTGTCAGGGAAATTACTCCCCTATTGGGAGGCAGAAGTATTATTTCGGTGTCTCTCAGACCCCCCACCCAACTTAGTTCAGGACCGCCTCATCCCTATACTCTGTGTTAAGCCCTGTGAGACAGAAGCCTTTAATATACAGCATCCGCCTTTTTTCTTTAGCTGCAATTTGACTTTGAGAGTCCACGGCGAAATAAATGTTCAGCTTTAGGGCGGGAATGGACTGGGACAAGGTCATTTAATGATCCTCGCGGAAAGGAACGCTGCGTCTTTTCTGGAGTCTACTTATCAGTATAAAAAAAGATCTTATGTGTGGAGAATGTTTCAGGCATGAGCATGCGAGGTTGTTATAGTTTGAGTCTGCTCCCTCACAGCTCGGAGAAATACTGTAGCACGACTGGAATTGCAGGATCATCAATTAATGATTTACCGGGCTGTGGTTTCCCACCCCAGAGCCTGGTTTTGTAATCTGCAGTGAATAAATTTGTATAGGAAGGCTGCTAATGAGGCCTAATAAAGATGTTAGCCATGGGCTGCAGTGGATGGACTGGCGTCCTATTTAAGAGTCACAGGAGCTGCCCGCCCTTTGGGTAGAGGTGACCCATCCGAGGCCGCGGGGTAGTTGGAGTGTTTACCTTCACATCCCTTTCTAAATATTAGATCTTAATTATCAATCTGGCCATTCGGGACACTAATTTCTCCAGGAGCAAGATTTCCTGTTTTTGATTAAAAGTTAAAGAGGAGACACACGAGCCTTCACGGTGCAATTTTTTTCTTTTTAGCAGTTTAGACTTTGCATAGTTCAACAGGGCCTACAGCTAACTAGAAATTTCCTAGGTGAGGTATTACATCGGGGGGAGTGCACAGCCATATCGTTAAACCGCATTACGTCTGACCTGAGGAGAGAAGGTGAGATTATCTCAATGCTATTGTCTTACATTTGGAGTACAGCCGAGAGTTTAATCAAATCTTGAAGCAATCAATGCACCGGCTCCATTGGACACTTCCCTTTGCCCTTGGAACCCAAGGAGTGTTCAGAAACGATACCATGGCAAAAAAAAAAAGAGTCACTTCGGATACATCATCGCAGAGAATGAGATTAACCTCCCATCCTCCACCCACTGGGATATCTAATGTCGCCGAGCTTATCTTCTAAGCATTCAATCAACCTCCAAGAACCGAGTCCACAAACACCTTGCAGTCCTTTCGATTCTCTTTCAACCTCCGCAAAACAACAGCCTCACACAACTTTTTTCTTGTTGTACACTATGCAAACTTTTCATCGGTTCATGTCTGCGTATGCATGTGGGGTTTTTATTGTTTTCCTGAGTTGACCTGCTGTGCTGGTGGGAGTCTTTGTTTCGTTTTTTCTCACACAAAGGTGGAATCAGAACTGGTCACTAGTCGAGCAGCTGCACTTTGTTGTTGAAATATACAGACGCTGTCCTAAATAGGCTCATCTATTATTAAAAGGTTTTCTGTATTTCCTTTTGCAAGACAACATCCAGAATAAAGGAGCAGGGACGTTACGGTTTTATCTCACCACAGCTTTTTGAAGATGAACTGATTTGATCTAGGATTAAAAAAAAAAAAAAAAAAAACAGCAAAAATGACAACACACATCCTATAATCTCTCTTTCACTCACTCACTCACACACACACACACACACACACACACACACACACACACACACACACACACACACACACACACACACACACACACACACACACACACACACACACACACACACACACACATCTTCACAAACACAAATGCACACTGGCAAACGCTTGACCTCTTGACTAGAACAAAAACGGGGAGATTAGAAATGCATTATTTAAAGACATTTTAGTCCAGATTTTGCTGAAATAAATCTGAGCGGAAACATGATCTTCCTATTTTCAATTACATCGTTGCTATCCTCGATAATCCTGCAGATCCCTGGGGCTCGTCTTGTTCCTGCCTGCAACTCCACCAGACCGCATGTCTGTCTGTCACAGTTTTTCCTCTTTGATATTACGAAAACAAACACTTAAAGTGTAAAAGCAGCGCTCCTCGTCCTTGACCGAGCAGTCATCCCGGCTGTAGGTAAAATCAGCTGGAACGAGTGTATCGAATTGCTCATTGTGGTGCATTCACAGAGCAGCCATTCAATGCAAGCATTACACACAAGGTCTTGAGGTCGCAATACGAATTCCTGCAAGACTTTCAGTCCGACGTGCAAAAATCTGACGAGTGGCGCCTTATCTATCCGCCACAGTCTCATTTCTAATTTCTTATTCCGCATTTGCATTTTACAAGTAGGTTTTGCTGATCTGCGTAACCTTTGGCGCGGGGCTAGATCAGTGGCACTTGAAAATGCACGCCATGAATGGCTCTAAGCTGAAGTAACCGGGTGTGATAACTTTTGCCTGGCAGATAAACACTGGCAGAATCACTCCTGCTTCCTATTTAGCATTACAATGAACTACGCTCGTGGGTGCCAATGTTCTTTTATGTGCCCTTACTCTCTACGAGGCCCTGTCCTTTTCTTTTTTTTTTTTTTTTTTCGTTTTCCTCACACAACACAACAGTAATATGCTGTTTACCATTCCGCTGTTATGCACTTGCTCATAAAAGGTGCCGCAGACAAAAGAAAGCAAAAAAACCCATCAAAATATGTATAAAAATGTGGGAAGGAGAATGCTATTTTTCCAAAAATGCACACTTATCTTGACTCTTGCAGATTTATGTGGATTTGTGGCCCCGAAATAAACAAGTTCATTGTATTTTGAATGAAAAAGTACAGAGGGATGACAGGGATAATGTAAAGATTAATATCAAAGACTTCAATCCAGCTGGGAAAGTGGGTTAAACTCAGCTTTTTGCCCTTCAGACAAGGAGAAAGTGATTTATTTTCCTAAAACTCAGATTTACTCTCCTCTGATGTTAACATTGTAGAAAAAGCCATGGATCACTGATACTTTTTTGTCTTATGAAATTGGCGAGATGTAGAGATGCACTCATTATAGGTGTTCAAAAAAACCCAATAATTCAAAAACAGCTTGATAGCATAATGGCCCCATTGTATAATGGAGCAGGAGGAGCTGTGCCCTTGAGCAACAAAGCAAAGACTCTGTCTTTACTGCAAGCTAGAGTGGGTGATAATAAGCTGAAGGCACAAAACTGACATCTGCATTAATGTGACCCCTTTTCTCCCAACACGAAAATCCAAGCAGACTCACCATCTGAGGTCAGTAATATATGTGAATGCATATTTTGAATATAATAATCCGAAAAGCAATTTTTTTTTTTACGTTGGCTCTCTGTCAGGTCAGCAGTCATCATTTTTTTTTTTTTTTTTTTTTTTTTTTGCCCTTTCCTGATGCCAGCATTGTTTCCCTAATCTAAAAGGATGAGGATTAAGGGTATTTTGTCAGCATGGCTATCCATGTCTGACTGTCCCGAGGCTGTGAACTGCCATCACAGACAAGTTCATTCTGTTTACCCTTGTCATCCGGAGGAATATTAATCATTCAGCTCACAGTCTGACCAAACAGCTTTGGCTCCAAACATGTAGACAAATCCGACCGCTGCCCCTTTTCACAGACCGAACTGACAGTCTCCTTGTTAAAAATTTTGATAATCCAGTTTTGGACAGTGCAGACTTGGAAATAGAATTTTTTTTTTTTTGTATCCCTTCTTTTTTATTTATTTAACAGTCTCCAGGCCTATACTGTCTGATGCACAGACTGCTGGCCTACCTCAATCAAAATTGCATGGCAATCCATCCAATAATGGTAGAGATAGTTCAGTGTGAACAATAGTGTTCAGACCAACACTGTCATTCTTTAACCCAACAGGAGAGATACTGGTATCAGTACAAGACTATAACAAATATATAACAAACATACTGTTCAAAAATTATATGAATACATAAATATAGGCTATATATATATATATATATATATATATATATATATATATATATATATACACAAACAAACAAACACCTAGACATAACCTAAAAGTCACCATCAGTTATTATTGAGCTCGTCCTTCTGCCGAAAACGACAACATTGGAGGGTGTTAAAGCGACTTAGACAAACGTTTATTGTGACCTCTAGTGGCTGTAGTAATTATGGCGGGAGGAAACAGTGGCCTGTGTCAGGTGACGCAGTATAAACAATAACAAAGTTCACGTAGAGAGTCAACGTTGACTAACTGTAACTTTCGTGATGTAATTAACGTTTGTCACGATAAACAAACGCTAACGTAAATATGGTTATTTGGTGATGTTTTCTTAAACCTAACCATGAAGTTTTGGTGCTTGAACCTGATGTAGTTGTTATTGTTACCATGACAACGGTGGTCCGTTACGTGTGTTACTGGTACTTTCCAATGCTCATATTACTTATTGTGTTGTTTAGGTGCATGGATGTGTTGCTCCCACGTAGAGGGAGGTTAAAATTCTCCATCTAAACGGTATGTGAATGAGAATGCCTTGTTATTGTTGTTATTTTCTTTGGTTAGAGGACATGAGACATGCAGGCAGTTGTATGTCAGTGATGCAGAATGAAGTCAGACCTATTATTGCCTTTGTGTGGAGTCCTGAACGGGTCCTGTGAGCACATTTATCACATCAGTGTGGAGACCATAAGCTGATGTGTGTCAGCATGACAGATGTTGTTCCGCGGAGAACGCAAAGAAATATTCTGACTTCTGCACTGATGCCTGTTGACTAAAATGTAGGCCATGGCAATTTGTGAGCGTCTGCACCGAGACCGTATCCTGCAGACGATCATCTTATTTGTTACGTCTTAACCGTTTTTCTTTGATAAATAATAGAGGGACATGCATGCTTGTAGACGTCAGTCATCCAGGAGTCAGTTTCTGTGTTATGTGCTTAATTGTGTTTGTAATTTAAACTAGAACAAATTCACCTTGATTTATATTTCATAGCGATTTAATTGATGCACACCTCAAACTACTGTGCAGGTCCGAGGAGCTTTTCTAATCTCCCTGAAGGGTATATTTTTGGTATTTTCTTTCGTTTCATTTTGCGGATTCCTGTAGGAATCTTAACTACCTGACCCAATGCAGGACTTTAAAGGTAATGAGGAGAATCTTAAATACAGTTCTCTGTTTAATTGGGAGTCAAAGTCAAAGAGTATGGGAGCAACGCGTGCTCTATGGCCAGGCCTCGTCGACACTTTACTGTTTCCAAACTAACATAATGTGCGATAACTCAAAGTTGCAAAGGCACATGAATTTGGACTTGCGATGGTCGAAGCAGGACAAGACGAGGGGATGAACACGTCGCTTGGGAGCATCTATTGGCAGAACAAAATTGATTTGGGAAATGTCTCCGAGCTGGAATAATAAAGACACACCGTGTGGTGTCATGTGGAAACTTGTGACTTGAGCCTGATCACTTGTGTTTATACGCAGACAACAGCTGCTTCTAGTTTTTTGTTTATAAGAAAAAACAACAACCATGAAGTCCTGTCAATAAATAATGAGGATTCATACAATGTGCTGCACCAAGGATGTATGATAGTCACAGAGATGCTGCAATCGTGTCAGAAATTTGTGGTGGAAGTGAAATTATAACAGAAGTTTAAAAAAAAAAAAAAAAAGCAATTTATGAGGGTAAAAGAGGTTTTGTTGGTTTTCTGAGTATTTTTCTTATTTCTTTGGATTTGAAATCAACAAAAAAACATGATTTGAATATCAGACTATTGACTAAATGGATATCGTTGCACATCCGTCTTCAATATAGGCTGGTAGGGGCTGTTATGACCCGTTTATTTCAAGTCCAAACTTAGCAAACTGCCAATCAGTAGGGCAGGAATGTATTGGGACCTCTAGTGGCCGTAGTAATTATGACGGGAGCTAAAGAGGAAGCTCGGTGATAATGAAGAGGGATCAAACGCTCGGACACGTCGGTTCGTGAAAACAAAAAGTTAACGTTCAAGGTACATACGCAAGTTAACTTTTATTAACTTGCATAAATTAACGGCACGCAACGTACACAAGTATCGTATTTCAACCTAAACTTTCATCTTTTCCTAAACGTAACCAAATGGAATCTCTCACTACGTTACCTTAGCAGAAATACCCACGTGCTTTGCTTTAGGAAAACAGAGCCATGTAGTTATGGCTAGATACAGAAACTGTCACATGACCTCCTTCTTGGACTCCGGTCATACATGCGTGTAGTTTTCACGTCGAGGGCGAAGCGTGACACTGACACGGTGTCCTTTAGCGGACCGACGGGTGTATTGCACTCTTTGGTGTGATACTGGGCTCATATTTGGGATGCGTGATGATCACAGTCTACTCAATGGACCGACAACAGTCAGACTTCATGAAGAGAAAGTAAAAACATAAAAAAGATATTCAGATTTATATTTGTATCGACATACAAAATGTTTTTTGGGGGGTTATAATCTAAAAAAAATAGCACAATTTATATTATAGCTATTCCTCTGCCAGCAGCACAAATAACCTCCATTCTGCAGACGAGGCAGACTGAGATGATACAAACACTAAAAAGGCTGAATTTTAAAATATCCTGTGATACGCACAACAAAAGATTGATTGACGGCTTTCAACTATGTGTTAAAGTCACCAACGGAGTACTTCTCCTGTAAATACAACATCATGTTGCCCGTTGGTTCTGCTGCCTGCCCGCAGCATTGGTCTTAATACGCTGGAATAAACTGCTGACACTATACACTGCATGTCTAGACTGCTGCTGCTGCTGCTGCTGCATCCCCCCCCCCCGAGAAATCTTCCAGCAAATGTTTTAAACTGATACAAATGTTTTGCCGATGAACCATACATGTGGATTTATGGTAGCACACCGGCACGTTGTTTGTTCATGACGTTCTCTGAACTGAATAAATGTACTGTGCTGTGGGATAATTTGTTTTTCGGTGTCTGCTGATCTGGAGTAAAAGACACAACCATCAAAGCAGCAAAGATTAACAATGCTGTTTCATGGGCAGTTAACCTCAAAAAACCCACTCGAGCACCATCACAGGCCACACTCCAGCGCCCACAGCCTCCGCACGCACACATGTGTCATTGTTTGGGATTCGCAGAAGTTGCAGGCTTCGGGTATGAGTGCAGCCACGACGCAGGTAGAGCGCCGCTGTTGATTTATTAAGCTGCTTGTTGATTTATGAAGTTTGTCAGAGAGCTGCCAAAATCAGAGATGCATTCATGAAAGCTTGAAAACTTTATTCATTATACATTATAGCGTTATCCATGCCGGGTTTGCCGCGAGGGGTGGAAGCAGCATCATCTGATAGATAAAATTAGAGTGATGGAAAGGTGTGGGAATTGGAAAACTAAGATAAATTGTAAGGTGATCTGACATAAAAAAAATAAAAAAAAATCTTTATGTGGAAATAACTAAATAGCTTCAGTAACACATTTATAAATAAATGAAAGCTAACTTCAAAAAATGAATTGATCAAACTACACTTCTTTTCTGTTTTTACATGATTCTTTTGACTCTTAATTAAAGCACAAATATTTTGACCCAATAGTCTTCTTCACTTTTATTTAAATTACGTGACACGTGTCCTTAAGAATTTATTGTCAATGAGCAAAACGAATCGTGTGAAGGGTGTACCGAATGTGGAGATTAAACTGCAGTGAAACCTTTCAATTGAACATTTAGAAACCGTGTGGGAGCCGTGTATAAGCATTTTTTCCTTCTGACGAGTGAGGTGAACCCCCACCCCCCCCCAAACCCAAACGTGTTTATATAACTGATGAGAACAAATGCGACTCTATGGAAGTTTTAACCTTGCTCCGGCTTGGCAATTGACTCGACATCTCAGCAGTGAAAAGATCTCCTCCATAATGCACTGGGGCAGGAAATGAAGTAGACGCACTGTGACCCCGACAATGTGTTAGCTGTTGCCCTCGGAGAATCTGAGTGTGCTTGATTGCACCTGGGAACAATTAAAAAGTCTCTGAGGTTAACAATGGCTGACCTCTTACCATTTCAGTTCAGGGTCAGTGATGGATGACTCATTGGTTGTGTGACGGTTAATTTGTTTCCCTGCTTAATTTAGCATCCCACATGTAGATTGAAAAATGAACTGCATTTAGTTCGTTTTCATGGCGTCAGTTAGAAGCTACTCAAATGTTTTCAGTAACAACAGTTTGATTGAGTGTGTATTGCGGTCGTCGAGTACACAATGCGCCACAGTATTCCAGTCAAACACTCAAAGATGAATGCATGTGGAGAGGTGGTTTAAAGGGGAAGATGAGCTGACTTGTCGAGGGGAGTGTTCACAGCCTGTGAAAACATTTCTGTAATGTCTGTATCTCTGCAGGGAGTTTTCTACAGTGTGAGAAAGCAACCCTGGCGATGTGATGAGGGTCAGCATGTAATACACTCGTTAGTCCACTAGAGGACTCTGCGTCGGTGGAACGTTTTGCCTCGCAAATTGCATCCAAATTCCCACCCCCCTCTTCTCTCCACTCTTAATTGAATAATTCCAGATTGGTTCACAACATACTGCATCTCAATATAATCAGCAGACGTTACCCTTTCTGATATTACCCCTCGTTTCGCCGTACGACAAAGCATTTTCAACTAAACTGGTTTTGGAATCACAGCTGACTTCTGCATTATCTCCAACCTAAAGCTGACACTGTGAAAAAAAATAAGCACTAAGCACATATAATCTCCTCTACACAAATATAAAAAGAGATCTCTACTAACAATACTTCATGGTATACATGTAATGGAGATACATGTAAAAACAATTTCATAAGACAAAATTAATTTTTTTCTTCATATGATGTCAAATTTAAACAATCAAAGTATTATCAAATCAAATGATGAAAGATTTGGATAGCATTGACTGTCCTGAAAAAAAAAAAAAAAAAAGATATAGGATGAATGGTTACCTCCTATAATGACCAAGATATAAGCTTATAAATGAAGGTAGTGTAATAACCCTCCAAGGTTCAGAGGGTTAAACGATGATGCACGCTGTAGTGGACCGATGGGTTATTAAACTCTCTGACATGATACCGGGCTGCTCTTTTTGCACGGCAAAACAAATACTGCAATTATTTCTTAGTAATTATTTCAGTCACCATAACTTCAAAGTAAAAGACCACAGTGAATAATGATAAAGGAAAGGAGCTTCGATTGGAGTTCTGCTGTCAGCCATGAATAACTCTGTAGCTCATGCATCGATATGCTTTGCACTTAATCGAACAGTTTGTTAATCTTCCTCGTGTCCAACTGCATTGAAACCTATCATCTTTTCTTATTACGGATGCGCTGTAATCTGTACAGTATCTCTTGCCCCTCTTTATTTCCTTGTTTATTCTCTCTCACGTTGTACAGAGAGGCCATCAGAGACTTTTTGCTGTCAGTCTCTTTGGATCAGATCTCTGTCATAACATGTCTCTGGCATTCGACGCAGCAGCAGAAGTCACAGATGAAACACTCCTTTGATCAGCGAATCCTTTGAGTGTGCTCTTTAAACCTCCGCTGCCACTGTGGGCATTCAGGGGGCAACGGCAGTGATGCCACAACACTACCATTGTGCTCGAGCCTCTCGCCCCGATAAAAACCCACCGAGAGCGTACAAAAAAAAAAAAAAAAACATGAAGCCAAGCGATCAAACGGCATGCCTTTAATACTTTGCTGTGCTTAAATCATCTCGAATAATGTTGGACATGTGTGTAATACCGCCTTGTCCGACATCACTTTTGAAATGCTGCAGTTTGGTAATGCACTTCCACCCTGGTTCCCACTGCTTGCATTTTTCATAGACATCTCCTCTGAAGAGCACACTGTAGCTTTTAATTCCCATCAACATATTCTCAGTGGTTAGCTGTTGATCTGACTGCCTGCATTACGGCGGGAAAGTCTTCTACTTTGACACCGCACCATGGTTAAAGTTGAGATTATTGCCATTCCAGAGAGAAAGGAAATAAACATACTTCTTGCGTTCAGCACATTTTCTTGGTCCACATTTAAATCCTTTATTTTGTATCACTGCCTATTATCTAATTAAGCTTCTTCAGTTTGCATTTGAACTCCGCTGTCAAGATGCTGCATTATCAGCACGGCGCGTACCAAAGGGATCACTTCAGATATTTGTGCTCTATGATGTGTCGTCTTTCACAAAGAGGTCACTCCCCTCTGAGGTTACAAAGAAAAGAAAAGAAAAAAAAGGTTTGATATCCAAGAAAACATTTAGAAAAACCTTTTCAGTATAATATACAGCCTAGTCATGAGAAATATGAACTTCTGGTGCACACCCCCTTTTTTTTTTCCTTCTTTAAAGACAATTCAGACAAACACCTACTTCAGAATGTGCAGACCTTTCAACAACGCCTTGGGGAGAGTGCATTTTTCCGACAGGTGTATCATTTTTACCTTTGTTATCTAAAAAAATGAACTATGGCCACTTCACTTTCTGAAGGATACTCGGCTGGTATTCCTTCATCCATATTCTTAGCGTCGAAGCATTAATGCTGACAAAGCATCAGTTGAAAAAAAAAAAAAAAGGAGGCATTTGTCCTCAATATGATGGCAGTTCGAAGAAATCATCCGGCCAGCACCAACAGCAGACACAGTTACATCCTGTCATGACCAGACCAAGCTGAATCCCATGTGTTATTTTCATATTTTATCATTAGATCAGAATAAGTGACAAAAAAAAAAAAAGAGCGTTACAAGTTCACTGCAAATGTGTTCAGTGTGTATCCAAGATGGTAAATGTGCAGAGTCACTGACCGAGCAGGACACAGGTAATGGCAGATTCACAATACCCATTAGAACCAATGGGGAAACACAACTCTCTGTGAACTCATGGCAAACATCACCTGCATAGCAAAGATTATTAAAAGTCTAATTATGCATATCAAACACCACAGACGGGACAATTAGAACAGGGAGGCTTCAGGCTGCCTGGAACAGATGGTTTGCCCATTTAAGGAAACTACAGACTTGTATTATTAACACTTAGCTGAGTGTAATTTTTTTTTTTTTAACTTGTGGGTTTTATTTTATTTTTTTGCTGTAGCTCCCTACAGTAAGTGACGGTTTTGGAATAAGTCCATTTGTGAACAAGTGTTATTTTTATGGAGGAGTAATTTGCCATTAAAGCAGTAAATGGATAAATAGTCCTGCATGCAAATACTACAGAGATGTTTTGGATTTTTTTTTTTTTGAGACGTTACGCAGTAGCTGTGGGGCAGGACAACACACTGAAAACATAAGGTACATAAAAGTCTATCTGGATATTTTAATGGTCACACCTAAACCTCCTCCCCCCAAAAAAAACAACAACAAAAAAGCCAAACAGCAACAACAGTATGTTGGTGATTGGATTTCATTCCTCCAGCTGATTGTTCAACATTTAAAAAAAAATGTAACAGCAGAGGGTCTTTTATGAAACATCTTTCTGTCAGAGGGAAAATTCTTCAGAAAATTGTTGACAAAAAAAAATTATAAATAAATGTCCAGCAGCTCAACTAGTGGTGACAAACAAGTTAAAGTTAACAGCTGCCGTGCTAGGATATCATATAAACAGTAGAGGAACTAAATGTGCCGCAAAGACCTGTTCGACATCTGCTGCATCCTTCTCGAAAAACAAAAACAAAAAACAACCTCATTGGTCTTATTTGCAATCGGCTTCCACTTACGCTCAACACAACAGCAGCTTTGGGTGCACCAGACCGCTGTCCTCTTCCACAAGGCGGGGCAGTTTTTTTTTATTTTTTAGAAGAGCGTTTACTGTTGCCATGACGACGACAGCTGCACAATTACATAGCAAGTTTAATGCACAGCACGGCTAGTGTCATTATTTTAAACCGAGCCATTTTCCGCGGCCAATGCCGCAATTAGGCTGCAATACCACCGAGTGCCACTAGATGTCGGCTCCAAAAAGCTTCCGGCTCCAAAGACTCCCATTCAACTTCTCTCATCAAATACAAAGTCAAGAGGCCTATGTTTTGTCCACAAGTTATTTCTGTGTGGTTAACTAAAGTCACTCCTTCTTATTAGTTTTCTGGCGGTCCATCTGAACATAATCCCGTCATTATTCATTCGAAAAAAAAAGCCTCAAAAAGCCACATTTTCAAAACATAAATGGCAGCAAAACCAATTGGTGACATCACTTGGTTACACAGCACAGTTATATTGTCCAATATAATCATTTCGATATAATTCTATTAAAATTAGTACGTGAACACAGTTGGTGTTGATTAATACTTGGTGTAAAAACGACAGTAAGCGTTTGCTCGTTTCTCAAAGTCACAGATTAATGAAGTGCTTTAAACTACGATTTAGTAGCGGTCTATATTTATTTTTTTGTGCTCAGTGTATTATGCAACTACGGCGCTTTATAACGAAGGACCATGACTAACGGACACAGACAGACAGATCGATAAGACGACTGGACCGGGAGCCCGGCGGCGAGCAGTCGCATGACTAACGCTGTCCGACTTGTACGGGACTCCTGAGTCACCTTGCTGCCGGGGCTACCGCATGTAAACATTTCCCATCCCAGACCCGAACACGCAGGTCCATCCTGGCACCCGCACAAGGCTGCGGCACAAGGACCACTTTCACATTCAGCGGTATGCTTCTCCTGCGACTACTTAGCACTACATATTCTCTACACACAGACTAATGACAGCACGGTGAAATGACAGCTGTGGATGCACACACACGCACGCACACGCACACACACACACACACACACACACTCACTCCGTTTCTCTAACATCCGCTCTCTCTCTTACACATACATAAATACGAGGTACAATCACACACAGTGAGACATTCAGAGATGCACAGAAGGGAGGCGTGTGGGGGGGTTTACCATAGAGACTTGGACTCATTGATCTTCTCAGGAGGGGGTTAGTTGAGATCAATCTCCCTGCACAACAGTGACCCCTGGTGGAGGATCAAAGTTCCCTATCAACAAAGACAAGTTGTCTCTGCAGCTCCCCTCCATTTCTATCTTGATAGAAAGAAAAAAAAAAAAAAAACTATAAGCAAAGATACATCCTAAAACATTATTTTTACACAGTGACTCAATGAAATTCTCATTTCAGCTTTTAAATAGCAAAAGTGGAAGTTAAGCACAGTACAAAAGGATTCTCTTGACATCAGGAAATTTAAATAAACAAGTACTCCCCCCCACCCCTCCTCCTCCCTCCCCAAACACCGACATCTAGATGACTGAACTGGGCAGAGGGAGGCACAAGCTGCTCCCATGCAGTACTGAGCACATGTGAAAATCATTTTTTCTCTCCATGCACCTCCCACACCATCTTTCCTCATACACTGCAGTTCAGACAAAGCTCCTCATTCAGTTTGTGCACCAGCTACAGTAGGAACAGCTGCAGCAGGGTTTCTGACAAGAATAGGTAATGAGCGATTTACCTTTACAGGACTAAAAAAAAAAAAAAAAAAAAAAAAAAAAAAGTGTACTTCATGTTGATTCAACAAAACAACTGCACGGCTGACATTTATGGATTAGAGCCAGTAAGAAGTTCATTAATCAAATAGAGACAGAAAATGAACATTTTACAGGGTCTCACTGGACAATATCTACTTGGATTGGTCAAAAGTAAAATGCACAAACTTGTTCTCTGCATAAAACAGCAATAGATGAATAAATAAAAGCAGTTAATGTCTAATTTATTGGCAAAAAGTAAGAAATTTCTAACCGTCATTTTGACTGGATTTGATTCAGCAATAGGCATAATGTAAACATTATATGCAAATGAATATGCTCAATATTTTCTATTCAAGGCTTTGCACCATGATTTGACACTTCTATTAATAGACTCCCACTGATCATGAATGTGCCTTCCTATTCTCGGGGCCTGTATTTCTTTCATGCCGCTGCCCTCGCTGTTGTGCAAAGATTTATACGGACCTTAAGACCACGTGTATAATGCATGAGCTTGGACTTATAAATATATCAAACAATATCAATAAATAAAAAGTAACCCGCCGTCCTCTCTAATGTGTGAATTTAACTGCTGACTGTGGCTCCTTGGTTGTCGCTTGAACAGAACAAAAATATATTTTATCGGAAATGCACCTGAGGCAGGAAACCGTGTTTAACTGAAATACTGTCACACAGAATGGAGCTCGGTGTGCTTAAAGTGTGTTTCTGCTGCCGAGACGGAGCTTTTCCAAAGACCTCCAAAGACTCGCGTGTCCACACGTATCGCCATCTGACCAAAAAAAAAGAAAAAAAGAAGGACATTTTTCTCCTTTCGGCACCTCGGATCATACTTTGTATGTTGCTTTCCAATCATTCTCATCATTGACTCATAATTCTGAATTGTCGGGTACTAAAGCAGTTACTTGGTGTAATATGGGAACGTGGCAACATCGGGGAAAAGTTTCTTCTTATGCAAATTGAGGCTCGCAGGAGAAAAAGTGCCGCATATGCAATTTGGGATTTGTGCTAAATAATTAAATTCACTTAACTTGATTAAAAACTAGTCTGTAGTTTCCTAAAAGTTCTGTTTATGTACAATAGGTAACTGATGATGATGCCAAATATGTTTTGAAGGAAAGTTTTCTCTTCTTTGGAGCATAATCTGAAGAAGACAAAACTTCCCTTCAAAACAGAAATGGTTGCGGTATTTGAGGATGGACTATCGTCTCTATAAGAGTTTGCCGCATCGTGAAAACGGGCCTTTGGTTCGGTTTCGGCAACTTGGAAGCTTCGGTAAAGGTTAGCGAAAGAGTGTTTTTGGTTCATCTTGAAGGTGAAGTCCACATATTTGATACAAACCCTGTTAATTCGATCATGATATTACTACTGCATCTCAAAGATCGCTTCAAGTGATGTCGCTTCAGTCGGCGTCAGCTACGACTGAGCACTGCAAGTTTGAAAATGAAAAACAAGTCCATGTGTGTGCCGTTGGAAAGAAATGAGCTTCCTAAACTTCTGTTAGCTGTCCTTCACGATGCCAAAGGCAAAAGGCGCTTAGCTCCGACTAGCATAATACACCCGAATCAGTCAGCTGCTGAGCTGCACAGTGCGTAACGTAGGCATCAGTTTTTGGCAAAGAAAACCCGTCTGGTTTGTGAGCTACTCCGGCTCCAATTATCCGCTGCATCTCATTAGTTAATTCATTAGATGGACAACATTGCGCGAGCAGGCGGATTTTATTCCTTCTTTTAGTGACCATCATGAGTCCGTTAACCAAATGCTGCGAGTACGGAAAGTAAACCGGGGAATATATTTGTCCCGCTTTAACGGTTACAAGCAGATGGAGAATCACGAGAGCAAGTAATGAAGCGACAACAGATGAAAACATGTTACCTGTCAACAGTGTGACGAAGGGATCTGATTTTCTTTTCTTTTCTTTTTTTTTTTTATCATTTTGCCCCCGGCGAGATAGATTTATTGATCACGCCTCATCGTGATGTTGATTCAAAGCAGAATCTGACGGGCAAAGACCACCACTTGAATTACATGTGAACAGTGTTAATTGAGTCTGATATGGTAAAACGGGGCGGAGCCACGTAAGAGACTCGAGGTTTGGGGAAGGTTTGATTGAGAATCGGAAGAAACGAGAGCAGACAGGTGGGCGGACTGGGCAGGTATTTATAGACTCATAGTTTGAGGTATCCTTCCTGTTAAAAGAAACGTTTTTCCCTCTTTGCTTACGTGGGAATTGTTGGATTCTGTTTTAAAGACTTTACTGTGTTAAGTGCCATGAAATAATATAAATAAATAAAATTCACAGTCGGACGACTCAAACTTGGCAAAACCTTCCCAGCTTACAAACCAGCTCCCTACGGATGGTTAATTGTAGCCGTGTTGTGACATCTCTACAACTGAAAACAGTGTTAACTTGAACCAATAGAAACACGTGGAAAATGTACTCGAACTGTAATTAAAGCAAAAACTTTCCTTTCAGAGGTCACGACCTCTCCGAGCATCAGAAACACTGACATCACAGCGAGTCCCACATCACAACGCCTCCACACTCACCTCATGCTTTACATTTTCAATGCTCGCAGCGTTTTCCAGCGTTTGAGATGCTCGATATCTACTGGTCCGTGTATCTCTTCCATTTCAGCCTGCCAGTGGTACAGTATCCATCTCCATTACATGGTCACAGATGGATAACAAGGCCGGGGCTGGCACCGCTCACAGAGCGGTGCTCCTCCTCTGAGAATACACCCCTGCCACGGTATTCAAATGGACTTTCTGCTGGCTAGTCCCCCCCTGCGATCGGAGCGGCGGCGCACAATAGAAGACGGTGGGAGAAGATGTGGGAGGAGGGAGGGGAGACGCTGAGGTGAGACGGAGGTGGGCTGATGAGAAGAAGAGAGTCGCCGCCGTCTCTCGGGGAAACAGGGATGCCAACAGTGAGACGCTCTACAGACACAGGAATTAGATCATTTAGAAATTCAACCCAACCCTTGCACACCAATTGCTCTTCTCCTTCTGCTGCCCCCCCTCCCCCTCCTCCTCCTCCCTGCCCGCCTTCTCGTTTTTATGGCCTTATCGAGGCAGGTTGGGAGGAAGCTCTGCGACAGGCTGACACGGACACACACTACCTCTAAAGTCCTTAAAAGGTAATTGAGCCTTCCAGCCGACACCACTAATTTGTGTGACTCTGCCCACCAGCTAGCAGTGTGACAAAAACAGAAGGAGGGGAAACGGAGGAGTGTTGGGAAGAATGACTCCCTCGGACACAATATGTTAATTGGCTCTCTACAACTGACAGCCATAAGAAAGGTTGAGGCTATATGGGGGAGAATTACCAGAAAGGGCATGGTCAGGAAAATGATAATGGCAGGTCCCTGCAGTAAAAAAAATTGCACAGAGAACTACTCTTTCATCCCCATCTGCAAAACGATAATCTTCTAGTGATTTTGTGCAACAATAGCAACCATTACAATGAAATATGCTGCAGTGATTGCTAAAAAAAAAAGAAATAAAAATAGAGGAAAAAAAATGCATTTAATAGCTCTGCGGCAGAAACAGTAGGCACTGTTAGAGGCCACTGCTTACAGTGGGTTAGGGACGGTGGGTGTTTCTGTGTGCAGGAGAAGTATATTGTGGTGGTAATTGAAAGATAACTGCAAGTCCTCAAAGGACTCCACCAGGTATGCGCCGCGGTAGAGATCCGCCTCTGGCCCTGCTTTAAATTCACCTCAAGAATTTGATTTCTTCAAATGCCAACACGGTTGGAAATGAACTATTTGTCCAGGGTCTGAATTATGAGGAAGACCCTCCCATGAATCACCTTCAGTACCTCTGTGGCCTTCAGCCTCGTAATATCCATATCTCTTCACTTTCCTCCAATCAATAATGAGACGACGCCCTTGGAAATGCAGGATAGACGTTTCAAATGGGATATTATATTTGTTGAGACCACAAAGAACAGAGCCGGTCTGAACCAGATTAACATGCCCATGCATTTATTTATTTTTTTCAACCTACACTTTTTCAAATGGGTAGATGGACGTAAGCAAGCACTCAACAGTTTCTGGAAGCTAAAAAAAAAAATAACATACTAGGCCAACATGATAAACTTTATCAATATCAATGTTGCAGAAATACAAGACATTAAAATGGTTTTAATGGTTGATTTCTTTGGTTTTGGAAAATTTGAATTGACCTAAATTTTGTATTTTTTTTTTGTTAAGTTTAGTTAGTTTAGTTTAGGTTTTTTACAGCCACAGCAAACACAATTCTAAAAAGTTTGTATTTCTGATGACGCATTTCGATTTCAAGAGTGAATGAGACTGAAATGTTCCAGAGGACAACAAAAAGGTTGAAGTTTAAAGGAACCACCATTAACAGTAAAAGCACTGAATGCAGCACTGAAAGCAGCCCTGAAGCCCACGGACTTAATACGGCTTGATATGGGCGACCGATGCTCTGGTTTTTCTTGCAAAACCAGAAAAGTGATAGCAAAAAAAAAAAAAAAGTGATATACGCCGCCTGAACACCGTATCGAATCGAGTTGAACTGTTTCATTTTGAGCCGACTAAATGATTTCCATGTTCAGTCTGCCGAGGCAGACGGATCTCTGCTCTGTTCCCCGTCTCCCCTTACAACACATCTAATTATCTCATATTTATCGAGACTTAATCATCCAGTTTATAACAGCATCGACCGGCTCACCTGCTCCGCTACTACAGGCGCGACCACCGGGATCCCAGCCCCCGCCTATTGATAACAAACGATAGCTGAAACAATAAGTGCGATGAGAAAGCTCGTGTAGATGTGGGTCACACACTTTCTTTATAAGCCAGAGCCCAGGGCCCAAACTGAACATAATAATGTAGCGTAACCAGAATTGGGCGCTCGTGAGAAGAGCCTCCTTCAGGCTCCCAGTTAATAGAGAAGACTCGGACTGCACGCCCCCTCGCCCTCTCTCGTTCCCCCAGCGCCCACTCTCCTACGACCTTCCCTGTCGATCCTCAACTCGCCATCAATTCATCTCCCTCCGTGCAATCTGCAGCCAGGACTCCGTTAAGTCAGCCAATCGGTGTCAAAGATTCCCAGCATATATTTATTTATTCTTAATTCAGTGGGAATACGTCTGCCTCTTGTCGTGCTGCCTGCATGGCGAACCATATGGACTGGATTTCCTCCCCCGAATTATGAGCTTTACGGTGGTGATCATAATCAATTATATATATATATATATATACACACACCTGCACTGGATGAATGAAAACCACTGTATATCTTACTAAAATGAGGCATGAATACACACATATGATGAAGCAGCATATGATTGTCCTTGGAGTATTTGACCATATATGAACATTTTAATGAGATGCAACTTCATTTTCAGTGACATACCATCTCAATCCGTGTCTGTTTGTCTGTCCGTCTTTCTATCCATCCATCACTCCATGTTGTCTTTCAACAGTAGCTGCAACACATAAAGCAATAATATCTACTCTGCTATACCATAAATACTGTATTCAGCATCATTACTGAATTATTTATGAAGATATAAAGTGTGGCAACAGTACCATCTTGGATACAAGTGTTGTTGTTTTCTTTTTGCAGACACTGTACCCTCCTCTCTGTCATTCATTAGACACTTTTGTCACCCAGTGTGACAAAAGATACACCAGGCATCCGGGCCTGTGCTTCCTGCGTCTCCGCCTGCCATCGATGATTCACACCCAACCAGGGGGAAAACAGAGGGTTACTAACTAGGTCCTCCAAGGCACCAGATGTCAGTGATTAATCTTGATGAAGTTGGGACTCTACGTCTCCCTAGCTGTCCCTGTCTGTCTCCCAACCTGGTGCTTAATGACCCTTTCCCTCTGTTTTATCAGCCCATTTTTTACCCTTTTAGATCATGTTCAATATGGCAGCTTCTTTATGCAGATGAGCTGTGGCTGCAACGCTGGCAAACGGTGGCAGCGACTGAGTGTCTGTTGCCACATACAAGAAGAAAAGTTTGCAAATGTAACAGCGAACTGAGGAACAATAGAAAACACTTCTTTTTTTTTTTTTTTTCCGGGATACATTCCCACTTTATCTCCTCACAGGTGGCACGGAGTTGCAATTTTGTGACTGCAGTGTGGGACAAAAGGCACAGAGAACACAGCCTTTGTTCAGCAGCATGACTACATGGTACTAAATTACAGTGAATTCAACTTCATCATTCATTCCTGGAAGCTGTACTGACAGCAGAGAGGGGGAAAAAAGCAATGCAACAAATTGAAATATGAGAATACATCAATCTAATTTTCAAATACCAACGCATAGTTCAATAGTCCACCGACATGCCACATCCTCGCTTAAAAGCTGCAAGCGTCAATTGGGAAGTAAACATTTCGTGAATAGTCCAAATGCTACAACCGTAAAGGCAACTGACATTATTTCTGTATGAGGTTTTTAAACCTGCATTACAAAAAAAAAATCTGAAATGATCAAAGTTTAAAACATCATTATTTGTTTCTCTCGATGATGTGTTGCAAACAGTTGACTTCGCCAATTAAATTAAACAAAATTATACCTTTTTTTTTTTTTTTTTTTTAAAGACTTTTACACGAGTATTATGGACTGGTGAATAATTGGTGAGGTGTACCTGGAACTACTGACTGAGAGGACGGCGCACCGACTCCAACAGGATGTGAATTATTTCGCCTCGCTGCCATGAAGACAGATATGTCTTACTTCCAAACCCATCACCACTAAATCTCTGCTGCTGTTTTGGAACTCAGTAGCAGCGGTGTGCTAACATAACAAATCTAAGTATATTCCCGCACACTATTCTTGGCAGGCCAAACTGACATTGATAATTCATGAAAACATTGTATTACTGACACTCAGCAAAACAGAGAATTTTAATGAATGTTAGAGGTTGAATCTTGAAAGAAAAGTGTGAACCTTATTGAGCACATGCTCTATAAAATGCGTGTTAGCTTGCTTCAGTGGAGTGAGTGGTGTTAGGGCATTTTGCAGCCGAGTTGAACATTCCCTTTATTTATGTATTTATTTGGGGATTTGCCGTTGAGGAGAGCCGAGAAAAAAAAAAAAAAAAGCCTGGAAGAGCAGGGAGCCGAGATCAAAACGTTAACGGTTTGCGGAGGGCAACAGAAAACACTGACGGATAAATAAGCAAACACCGAGCTGGACACCTATCTAAATTATGCTCGTGCGGCAAAACCAGGGCTTCGAGAAAGACAACGAGAGCGAGGATGCTGATGTATTCATGGAAAAGCTGCTGCACTTATTTCTGAAGGTCTGTGATGTAGAAAACCAGACGAGAGGAACGAAAACAGGGAGGAATACTTAAAACGTCCAACATATCCATTTATGTGCAACGAGATTCAAAAGTGTGATTTCTTGTTTTGAAGTATTTTGGTGCAGTCTATATAATTACATTTGAAAAAGCAAAGGTATCAAAAGTCATAGCCTGGATCTTAATAACATCCTTCAGAAATCAATTTCAATTTCTCATTCATGACGGCAGAACACAGATTGATCATGTTGAACCCGGTTCCCCCTGAAACAACAATTGAAACAGAGCACGTCCCGTCACTATCAACAACGCCGCGGCTGCTTGGATGAACTGCGCGTTTCAGACCGCTGCCTCCCGCACATGACATTAATTGGGGGAAATGGACGAAGATGGTATTATTGGTTTCTATCGGCATCTTCAAAGCAATCGTAACCCATAAATCACCCCCGTACGTCTCGTCACGCTGCGGTAAAAATATAATCACACGACGACAGAGACATTCTGCTCGACAAGCCGGTATTTGATCCACCGCACGCACACAAATAGAAGTGCTGTTGCATGCGTTTTGCTTTCTATAGTTTCTAACTTGACCGAGAAAGTGGAGGGCAATTAGGAGACTAATTAAGATTCATGGCAGACTCGAGGTAACCGCAGCGCGTTGATTTACTGGTAATCACGGACAGTAAGCAACATGAGTGATCCAGTAACTTCCCCTTGATCAATTCAATTATTGTCACACGGAGGGAGCAGATTGCACTAAACGAGAAAACGACATGCTAATATTTGATGACCTGCAACCTTTACGGACACAAACAAATAAATAGATGCCACGAGTCAACGTATCGAATCATATAAATAGGTTCAGCGTACCTACAATGACGTATTCTGATTTAATTTAGGTTAAACTCACACAGCTACTGAGCCTAATGATTGTTCTTATTCCTCATTGAGGCTGAGACTATTTTCAGAGGAAAAAAACAAAAACATTTATAATGAGTCTTAAAACAAAAATATCTATTGGAAAAAAAACAAGATGAGGTTTTAGCAACATCCACATTTGTTATGCTATTTTTGGGGGGAACTGATTATGACAACTCTGCTACAGACAAAAATAAAAAATAAAATGAAGTCCAATTTGCTCATGTCCGTCCATGCAGCATGGATGGGATTAGTTTTTTCTTTTTAAGTCAAACCGTGAAGTGCTGCGAGGCATCGAGAGCCTCTGAAAAAAACACTGACGCTGCAAATTCAGAGAGGAACACAGTAACATACATGCTTTGGTGATAATTACATTACCCTCATCTCCTTATGAAACTAATCTTAACTGAAGCAAGCCTCTCTCCTACACTACACATTTGCAACAGCAAATATGTTTGGAGGGAAGCTTTATCCCGTTTGGATTGTGTTTCACACAACCTAATGTGGAAACCTTGTTAATGAGCGCATCTGCCAAGTTGCAAATATCGTTACTGAATATATATGTCTTACTGACATCAGTCTTGATGTCAGTAAGAAAGATATTTCTTCTGGCTTTAAGACAACAACAACAACAAAAATCATCTTGAAATAGTTTTACATCTCTTTTAAACTTCTCTCTGCAGCTTCTCCCAAAACAGGCTGTTTTGTGTCATTGATATCAATGACTCTCTCTTCAGACGTTTGTGACATCACAGACTCTCAGATATTCGAACAGCCTGTCCATTGGCACAGTTGTTGAATACGAGCATCAAGCATTTCTGCCTGGACTGAGCCTTTTGACCTTCACCGGCTTTAAGAGCCAAAAACCTTTCATGTTGACTGGCAACATCTTTCATTTGTTTTGCTGAAATTCTGTGCAATATCATAACTTTTTAAAGAAATCGTAGCATGAGCACGGTATTGTTAAAACCCCGCGCTGACAGCGCTTGGTTATTGTGAGGTCTCAGGTACTGAATCTCAGGTGCGCTTTGTATGGCTGGATTGAAATTGACAAGTCAGCTGTTTGTTACAACAACAAAACAAGAAATACACATTTAAAAGAGACAAAAAAATGAAGTACATGCTTTGGTAATGATCCGATTCCCTTCACTTCACCGTGAAACTTATCCCGAAAGAAGAGGCATTTTTCTTCGAAAGGCAAAAAAAATTAAATAAATGCTACGCTTTGTGTTAATTTGCCAAACAGGGAATTATTGTGCGCTGTTCTACTCGCGTCTGTTCCACTTTTTCTTCATTTCACACCGAGTTCAAGTATTTCCTACAACAACAGACCGGCCAAATTATGACTCGAGGCTCGACGCGGAGACATCGGGATGAAGGTGCCAGTGTTTCCACCTGATGACACGCTCGCTGCGATGTGGACTAAAGTATTCAGGTGGTGTGTGTGTGTGTGTGTGTGTGTGTGTGTGTGTGTGTGTGTGTGTGTGTGTGTGTGTGTGTGTGTGTGTGTGTGTGTGTGTGTGTGTCACAGTGCTGAACAACCCTTTGTGGTAGACTTTATTAAAGAAAGTGGAGAGATTGCTTCAATTCAGGCTGGCACATAGCCTCAAACATGAAGTAGGGGAAACCAGAAAGTGATGATTTAAGAAGCTCCCTTTCAATGATACAATTTACAGCGGGATCTAATAACCCCCCTCCCCACCTCACCCCCTCCACTCTCATTTTATTCTTGTCTTTATCACCGAGCAGCAAAAGGTTTGGACACCAGTTACCTTGAAATGCACTCAGTGCAGTAGTGTCTGTTTCTGGCTCTACGCTGTCACTCTGAAACACTATCCGAGGGATCATTTTAATAGCGGCTATAATGAATCTCCGTGATCACCGGGTATGAAATCCTCCTTCCGTCCTGCTGTTCCTCGATCTTTTTACTCTTTTATTTTACCCGCGGCTCTCTGTACAACGTCACATTTTTACATCGGGATACGTATGTAATGCGGGATGAGACACGGTGGCAGAGAAAAGTCTGTGGAGCCGAGACAGCTGCTCGCTTCTCACAGCTGTAATTGGTAGACCGCTGCAGCACCGCCTGACAGATTGTGGAAGATAGTTTCTCCGAGACGTTCTGTAGAGATGTACAACTCGGTCCTAGCTGGATGTGACGTGAACACATTTTACATCACCAAATATAACATCACCGAAAAAAGTCTATAGAAGGTGACAGTTCCGTCTTACCAGAGCTTGAATTCTTTATAACAAAGACGAGGCTCGGGACCTGAGGAACACTCATTTCTGAGTGGGAAAAGGAAGAAAACTTGCTGCTGCTTCTTTTTTTTCCCACTAGCGGTAGCAGACCCTGAACCGCTTCCATAGGTTTCTTTTTTTTTGTACTAATACTCCACTCCCATTTAAAGCTCGTTGCTTGTAAGCTGGGCTTTTATGAAGAAACGTATTTCTGAATAAAAGAGTGTTGCCATTCACTGACTTTTTAAAGGTGCTAGATGTGGTTATATAAAATCTGACAATTACTCTTAGAGAGCCGAGCAGGTTAGAAACATTTCAGTCCTCACGTCTAGTTCAACTGGTAAGCATCGTTGTTACGAAACATTAATATACCAATGTTCTGTGTATTCTTTCTGGGGTTATCGCTCCCGTGATTATGGATGATTACAGACTAATTGGTCACCCGGTTTGTGTGTTGTGCTCTCTGAGGATGCCATCACGACTGCAGTGGAGGACTGGTGACATTTTATCTGACAGAGAGCAACCAGTAGTCGCCCGTGTGATTGGGTGACCTATTTAGTATAAAAAAAAAAAAAACTACTGTGAAATTGGTTGTGGAACAAGAGAAGAAGAAAATAGCAGTGAGGCGGTGCTTTGGTCCGACCTCCACAGTCGGGATGTCAAAGTGTCGTGTTAGTAATTAACCCCATCCAGCACTGAATGCTAAACTCACATCATGGGACTTTTAGACTTTCATGGATTGTGTGCGAATTAAATTTGCTACAAGATGTGAATCATGTAAGAACTGCGAAGCCCGGCTAGCGTTACGTCAGCATCTGTTTAAAGCCGACCGAGTTGATCGGCCCGCAAACACGAGAATGTAGGTGCCGATACAAAGACGCCGGCATCCGTGGCATATTGACTACGTAATAGCCCGATCGCAATCATTTTGCGTAATCGTCAGAATAATTTCCAGTCATCAAACAGTTGAATGAAACTAATACAAATATCATAATTTCAACTTTATTTCAACATTTGAGGTTTGGGTGGCACATGTTTTACGACGTCATCTCTTGCGCCACCATCTGTTTATCTCGAGTCTCGCAACCTTTCATTTTTGTTCCGACTGTAGTTCAACGAGCATCTATTGACACAAACACCAACAATTTACCCGTAATCACCACGGCGACGCCGTTGGAACATTTTGGTTTTAAGCCAAATTAAAAAAGGAGAGCACGATAACTGGTGGGAGGAGATTGGTCATATTTGCAACTAAAGTCTGGCGGTGAAAGTAACATGAACAGAAAAGGACTGTTAAATTCTTAATCCCAATTATTTCTCCTACAATCGTAAATTTGAATTTCATGGTGGTGACAGCTGTTTGCATGTTCAAACTGGACTACACTTATTTCAACGGTTAAGCGTTCGATGGCCGTGTGACGACTGCGTCCTCAACACGTTACAGCTTCTACAGTGTCGCCTGGACATTTTTCTTGGTTGCTGTTCAGGTAAAAAACTAAAAAAAAAGATGCCGCCACTATAAACCAATTAAAATGCTCATCACCATAACAGCAGCCCGAGCCATCTTTGATTGCGTCACAACAAAACAACAGCCACCGTCTAATACTGGAAACACGGCAACAACAAGAAGACCGGCTAGAAAATATTTAATCAATAAAACGGCCTTTAGAGTTCAAATTCAGAGTAGACTACAATGTTTTACACACAAGGAGGCACGCACTGTAAAAGCTAAAAGGAACGCAGCTTTCCTTTCATTATCTCTACAGTCAATAAAACACACTGTTTAAGCCCTCCACCCCCTCCCCCCTTGTATGAACTCCAATCTGGGTTAAATTAATAAAACATACACATTCAATAGCTCAAGCTGCTGATTGACAGGGATAAACGCCCCAGATGTTTACCTGCCAACAAAAAAATGCATCACATTATTCCACAGCCAACAAATGGGATGACCAGTTCAATGCATAAACAATGATTCATGTCCAAATGCGCTGTACTAAACAGCTGGCGGGGTACAACACCTGTGCACCTTGTTTGATTGCACAATGTCAAAAGCACAGTTTATCTCAGGAGTGTGAATGGAGGTTTGATCCGAGATAAAGTCGTTTTGGGAGACGGGGGGGACGCTCCTGAAAAGGACTCGCTCACTGACTGACTGACCGACTTCTCGCTCGTTGAATTTGGCAGACGTTGAGATGTTTGATGATGACGGAAAGAAAAAAAAAGAAAAAAAAACATCTGCATCCAGATTTTTCTACCGGTTTGTTCGAAGTTATAATTACGATCAAGCAGCTGGCAGAGATTTAACACGGGATTGACTGCAACATCCATCACGTGATCCTGAAACACCTGATTATAGATGCTGTAATAAATACAATGAAATAAACAATGGATGGCAGCGAATTAAAAAGTAGGTATTCCGGTTTTAATACCGAAGCTGAAAATGTCAATGTTTACAACAGCCTGTTTTTATAATTCCACACTTTCATGCACAAGCAATTATGCGAGAAAATTATGGATCAAACCGGCATCTTGGTGTATTTTTAATGGAGGTCGTATTTAGGGTATTAATACAATAAAGCCCCGTGTTATTTGCCTCATTATTTCAGGGTTGTTCGGTCATGTAAACACCAGACTTTTAGGAAGCTGTATAGCAGGTTTTTATTTTGTATTTTTTTTTTTTAGAGCTGCTATCTTTTTATATGCACCCTTCAATCCATTCAGGTCTGTGGACATCTTATTGGTTACACAGGAGCAACCGAGAAGCAAAAGGAGCAATGCAAACACAGCCGAGAGGAGGAAGGAAAAGTTAGATAAATAAAGCAGCGACACTGCAGTCGGAAATGATTCTCATTAGGAAAATCTCGTTATTATTCCTAACTGTAGGTACGGTTTTATAGCCCTGTACGGTAGTAACCATGACGGAAGTCCCCACGCATGCACTGATTTTGAATCTATTTCTTCATATCTAATTAGTTACAAGGCTGGAATTAAAATGTTTTACTTCGAGTGGAACTTGGCCTAGTTTTTTTGGGTTTTTTTTTTTGCATTAATTGGTCCTAACGTGATCTGGCCTTCATCTAAATAACATAAAAAAACAAACACGATGTGCTTTAACGCACACAATTATCACCTTATGCATTAAACATTCCCAGTGCTGTTGGGAGAACAGTACTGGGAACCTTTTGGACTTCATTTCTGGTGAAACCTGCAGATCAGACCGACACAACTTGTGGCTCTCTGTAGGTCAGCAGAGCGGCATCGAATCATGATGCGCCCTCGACGGAGGTCACCGGGGTCACTGTACTACCACCACAAATGTATTCACGTTGTGCTGCCGCTGTATGATCATTTGCATCCTGCAGAAACCAAGTGAAATACTGTGGAATGCAATTACATCGTGTTAATATTTTCTCTCTCCAGTGTACAGTATGCGTTACAGAACGAGGCCGAGACCAGTCTGTAAAGAGAATGACTTCAGAGCCATGAAGTGGTAGAGTTCGCTATTCCTTCATCTACATCAGCATTTATTTGATCCTGAAACATTTTTTTCCAACTGCCTTATATTCTACAAAGAGGAATATTTTTAAGGTTTTTGCAAATGACTCTAGATAAAACAATTTTTTTTTTTTTAAATGTTGGAAACTTTGAGATGTCCTTGAGAGGACAATAAAGCCGCTGCACATGAAATCTTATAATAACGACTACTTCAAAATATGACAGTATTACTTCTACAACTTTTTCTGTTGATACATAGCCTGATCATATTTAGAGCTGCAATAGTAAACTAATTCGTGGACTGATGGAAAATGTTGAGCCATGTTTTAATGAAAAAAAAGCTACATTTATTTTTCTTTCCACCTTTAAATGTGAATATTTTCTGGTTCCTTTCTTCCACCGTAATAATAAGTTAAATACATTTTGGTTGTCAACTGAAGGTCGGGAGAAAACCAGAACTTTTAGGCTTCATCTTTGGGAAACACTGAATGGTATTTTTTTTTACCATTTTAAAGACCAAAAATGTTTATTGATATATCAACAGATCTACTGATGGGGTAAAATCTGTTAGTAGCTGCCCTACTAACATTCATATCAGGGTACAAATCATATTACGATAGCACCACTACAACCTAGTTAGGTTACTCATTTTGTATCGCAAAGATTTGTCTCAAAATCAAAGAAAAAAACAAAAACAAATCAAAATGTCACTGCACATTTCTACACAATTTAAAGTACCTGGCAATACGTGCTAACACACATTTTTTCTGCTGTTGTTCACGAAGCATTGTGTATCGCATCGTATGTATTACTGATGATTAGTTTGAAAATATATATATAAAATCTAGGACGATAAGTATTCTAATTGTCAGATGGGAATGAAAGAGGGACCAGTTTCCTTATCAGGAGCCAGTGTGTCGTTGAAATGCTCCTGAAGTTGTTGTTTTAGGGTAAAAACATTACACCTCAACCTGACTTTCCACAGCCACTGACTCACTGTGTGAAAAAGCCTTTCGAAGTAACTTGATTTGTAAAAGCCGCCCGCCGCTGCACAGAATACAGGCTGGGGAGAGAGTCACCCGCGCAGACCACCAGACAATAAGATTATCCAAAGGCAATTAAACTTGGGGCCTTGTCTTGAGACGCCTGCATCCAACCCCGTCCCTTTTCATCCTTACCTTTCCTTCCCCCTCCTCGGCACCCCATTGTTGTGTGATTAACTCCCAAGCACCAGCGGGGGAGTCCACATTCCCATTACCCAGATCTGTGACGGGGACAAAACATTTGCTAATCACCAATCACAACTAGGAGCGAGGCACTCAAGTCCCTGCCAGCTCTATAATGTGAGTGATGTGCCGCCAGCTTCTTCTGAGACTCTGTTCTCTTTCTGTTAAAGCCGCACTCAACACTTCATAAGGAGATGCTCCAATACTTTTTTTTTTGCCTCTGTTGCCATGGCACTCGACCATGCAAACCACAGGTTTATGTCTTCAACATGAGAAAGTTCACTTTACCTCCAGACTGTGATTCACTTTGAGAGCTGGAGGCGTGTTAGCGACAGCGCGGCCACACGTTACTGTATTTCTGTGCATCCACGTCAACATCGGAAGTTAAACTCTTTCCAACCACTTTCCTGCACAGAACTTGCGTATAATCTCAAGAAAAATAACAGAAAATGCCTAAAAAAAAAACCACAATATATTCACAATTAACTACCATTTTTCTTTTGCCTTAAGATGAATGTGACGGTGGTGAGCCACAAAGTGTGCAGATGGAGCGGGTCTGCACGGAGAGAGCTGCCGGCTTCCCGTTTCAGCCCACATGATCTTCTCCTGAGCGACTTGGTTTTGTGCTTAAACCCGTCTAAACTCCGGCCGCAGCTGTCAGATCACGACGTGTTGACTGTACGTCGTTCTGCAGGCGGGTCGTGACAAACTGTACTTTGTACATTAAACTTTCAGGACCCTGTTGACATCAGTATATATATATGTATTATATATATATATATATATGTATATGTATACATATATACATACATATATATATATATGTATGTATATATGTATATATATGTATCACAATACATGCATTTGGCATTGTTTGATTCCCTTTTATAAATATCTATTCCTGTGTGCAGGAACGAACAGTTCGCTACCTGAACACGCATGAAGTGAAGGTTTCCGTAGTTTCCGTTGGTGGACGTCCTCCGCCGTGTGATAAATCTGAACTTCTGTGATCATTACGTGCAAATTGCAACATCTAATGAGCTCAACTCGGGCTTCACTGTTTTAGTAATTGGTTCATAATTTTTTTTTGCCTCAGATGACACTTTTCTCTGTATGTCAGAATGTTTCAACACATTTCAGAATGTATTTGTTAATCCAAATAGCGGCGTAATGAGACTTTTAAACTACGTCGATTCAGCTCGAGCATTCTTAATTATGATATGTAATGAAAATCGTAATTGATGAATTGACTAGTAGCTCAGTAATGAATCACTTTCCATGCACATTTTATGCCAATTTCGTTTTGACTTTGAATAAACCCTAATCA
This sequence comes from Brachyistius frenatus, assembly GCF_029030835.1. Taxonomy (NCBI): domain Eukaryota; kingdom Metazoa; phylum Chordata; class Actinopteri; family Embiotocidae; genus Brachyistius; species Brachyistius frenatus. The sequence continues at coordinate 843,291 of NW_027210664.1, read as the reverse complement.
TCTACATTAGTGAAAGTCAATGCCTTAATATTTAATAAATCCTGGATAATCCCATAGCAATCAATTTAGATCAAAATCGCTTTCCACCAAAGGTAGAAATGCTCAGCAAACTCATCCACTGTACGCCATAATGATGCCTATTTATATGCAGGAGCTTTGTCAAACTGCAGGATGGGTAATTACTTTATTTACTTCTAATCATGTCAATGAACCATTGTGCAAGGGTTAGATTGGCTGAGCTCATTATTACTTGTTTTTTTTCCCCTTTCTCTTCAGTATCACATTAGGAACTTTGGTCAAACAGAGGCTCAGTTTGAAGGGATTGACCAGTGCACAATGTGACAGCTCTGCATTTACATGATACGCGTTGTCAGGGGGATCCTGTAACTGGCTGTGACATAATTATTTAAATTGCCTTTATCCATGTGTGTGCTTGTGTACAAGTCTAAATAGTTTTGCATGGATTGGTGAAGTCACTCATTGTGGTGGTGCTGTCCAGGGAAAAGAAAAGAAAGGAGCCATAGAAATAACTGTCCGTGTGTTTTACAGCTGCAGCAGCACTCCTTGATTGAAATGCAAGAACGATGTCTTAATGCTTTGTCGATATTTATGAGGTTAATGTTTAGTTCAATAATTACCGATTGTAAAAAAAACAAAAATGCAATTTTCTTTGATTGGTTATTGACGGAAGGTTTTTACTGAGATTATCCAATCGATTAAACATGTAAAGAAAACGTACAAACTGTAACGCCTCCTTTTGGGTGATTATTGTTCTGCTGAATACGAGAGTAATGTCTGGGATTGTTTTTCAAATCCGCGCAGAAACTGCTGCTGAATCTTAAACCTGCACGGTGTCCCTGTGTGTGTACCTTCGGCAGGTACATCATCCTGGAGTCCCTCCAGTCGCTGCACGCAACTTGGGATTGTGAACAACTGTGTATATATGTATATATACACACACACACACACACATATATATATATTTCTACTTTTAAACGCCTTTGACGGACTTTTCTGTCATTCAGCGGCATGAAAAGAGAACACGTCGCTCGTGGTATCCAGACGGAAATACTAAATGTCAAATCCTGCTTAAAATGTCTGAATGCCAGCAACACACGAGAGGCCTTTGAGGTGACATCCACTTTGTAGTGTTGCCGTACGGCAGGTCGTCGTCTGTAAACCAGCTGCAGCTGTCATGTCAGTGATGGATGACAGCTCCGTGCACCTCGGCTAACTGCACACAATAGACGCGGCTAATGCATGTGCCGCTGATGAATTTGTTTGTGCGTATGTGTGTGTAGTGATAACTAGATAAGGCGAAAGCCACTGCGTGTCCCCTTAAACATAAGCTGCCTCATGGTTAGTTAGTTAGTTAGTCAGCTGAAAAAAAAAAGCCTGAGGACAGTTCATTCATATCATCAAACACAATATCACTCAAGGAAAGAACAGGGTTATTTATGGTGACGATTTTTATATAACTCGAAGGAGAACTGACCTGATTGGTAGATTCATCCATTAGGACAAAAACAGGTTCTATCAAAGGCAATTTAACAAAAGCAAAGCGAGCTATACATCCCCCAAAAAAAAACCTTAAACAAGCACGAGGAGTACTGCAGAACTAACGGAGGAAACAAACACAAAAAATGTCAGACACGACACAAAGACAAGGCAGACAGGGATGACAAGGTCAACGCAATCTATCCACAAAGAGAGCAACAGGAAATGATGACCTGACAACCAGAGAAGGAGAACCGGAGGTACACGAGCAGAGGAGGGCTGGTGGTAAATTGGGAACAGGTGAGGAGAGAGGTGGTGAAGGAGGAGGCAAGAGATGACAAAGTGGAAACAGGTGAGACACATCAGGGGGGGAAGGATTCACGAGGGCAGGAAGAGAAATTACAAAACAGAGCTGGACTTTCAAAATAAAACCGGAAACACAACCCTGAAATAAACTGCGTGCCAATAACCACAGTTCAGAAGACCAGGAAACGATTTAATACGTCTCAATACATGTGACATGCAGAATGCCAGAAAATACCAGGAAGTCCTACAACATCTGGTCTTATTTTACAGTCTGCAGGCCAGCATGCTTCTCTTCTCTGCAATTGGAAATTAAGTCCAAACCATGACAACAATCTCTAGTTCCAAACTCATAGATGAGAGGATAAACAAAACCACCAAACAAAATAAAACTGGGAATTCCCACGTAGTTTTTTTTTCTTTTACCAGAAAGTAATCAGAAATCAGAAAAACACAACAACAACAAAATCAGCTTCTTAGATAATGAAAATAATCGCTAGTTGCGACCTTGAATGCGTTATAATTTAAAAAAGTGATTGAAAGCTGCCAAACACACAATTTCAGAAAATCTTTGCGCTTTTTTTATTCAGATATCCTTTTCTTTCTTTTCTCGCAGCCCTTCCCCTACGGGACCTCCACCGTTGTACCACCCTGCTGTTGCTAGGCGATCTGCGATGCGCACTATCGAAATACGCCCGGCTTTTCCATGAGACCGCCTCCTACTTAATTTATTTTAATAAACAGAAGACACTCATCAGCCCGGTGTGCAGCACAGCAGCCGGGGAAGGGATAGAAACAGGTGAAATACGGGTAGTGTATGCACAGGTAATGACAATGTTTACCTCTTCAGAGTGTCAGGCAGCTGATTAACTCTAGATTATGCTTAAGGAAAGGCAGCAGACTGGCATATATCTGGTACATTGGTACTCAAATGAATGGAATACCAACCTGAAACTAATTAAGCTCCTCACTAGTATGACCGTGTTCCCTCTGGGGGTCTTTGTGCAGCAATAAGTTCCTAATTGCCAGGGCCCCAGTCTTTTTATCTCCCTTTTTATCTCTACATTGCAATGTTAATGTTAATTTGCAGGAAGTGCAGTTGATTAATGAGTGACTTTAATCAGGGTTTGAAATCATGGGATGCTCTTCAAAACCTTGGTATAATCACTGAAAATGTAAAAATTAAAAAAATAAAAACAGAAAAGAAAAGAAAAGAAAAGAAAAGAAAAGAAAAGAAAAGAAAAGAAAAGAAAAGAAAAGAAAAGAAAACACAATTATTAAAGCGTTCTCTTTTCCCGAATGATTTTTCTTTGAGGAGTCGAGAACAGCTGAGCCGCCGTTTTAAGAGGAAATCAATGAAAATGTTTCATTTATGCTTCCTTGTTTCCTTTAAAGCTCCGACTGTGAAACCGGAGTTTAAAAGACACAGAAATGATGTATAGCAGCTGATATTAAAAACCCGCCGGTGTCGTTATTTGAGGGTACCTAGATAACCGGTGTCTCTGATTCTTGAGAAAGTGGAATCCGCAGCTATCAGATACAATAAAAAAATAAAAAAAGACAGTAGGAAGAGGCAGTTAAGCTTCATGTCATAATCCTTTCCGATCTCAAATCCAAAGTGCGATTTCTCCTCACTCTCCCAGAATTTCCTCTCAGAAATTACCATTTACCAATTACACCATGTCAGGAATGATTCATATCTCTTTAATGAGAAATGACAGCAGATAGAGGAGAGCCACCTCGGGTTTGATTTCATTCTCAGTGGGACGGGATGATCTGTTGACAGAACTACCCGGCAGACAGAAACAGCGGGAGAGGAAGCCGTCAGCAGTCTTTCCGTCACGTCCTCACCGATTCAACGGGGAGCAAGAGGGCACGCCAGGAAGGTGGAGAAAAGCCTTTTAATCACGGGGGTGGGTATTACAGAAATAGAGTCGCTTCGTTTTGTTATCAACATTTAATCCGTGTCCACGCTTAGCGCAGCAGTCATTGCAGAAAGCGAGTCTCTTGTCGAGTCCTTCGGAAAGGTTATTCGCTATTGTGGGAAAGTTTCTCTGCAAAAAAATTTACAATAAAGGTTTATGTGGTGTTGCTTTATTGATCCGAGCAGGAATTTTGAAATAGTTTTGAAACCGTAAATACGGCTGTAAAAGAAAACACCGCCGGAAGAATGCGGCCCAAACACGCTGGCGTACGAGCGGTCACAATAACGTGTACAGTGTAATTACGAGGGAGGTCAGCCTTCCCGCCGACAATGGAACAACTCTCACAAATTAAAAACACCGGAGAAAGTTCTTTGAAAGGTACTACGATGTTCAGAGAGGATGTTTGGAACAGGTATTCATTTTCTCTTCTAAACTATCTTCCATCAGAAGGTCGCTGTGGTGACAAAACATCATCATAAAAAGTTTAATAAAACTGTTTTCATGTTTTTATCCACGATCATTATGATGTCTTTTGGTCCCAATAGTCTCCTGAGGGAAAGTCCTGACCCCTGACCTCCTCCCTAAACTCACTTCCTTCTTTACTCCCGTCAGTTAATACGGCCACTGGAGGTCGCAGTAAGTGTGACCTTCTGACCTACTCGCATAAGCAGTTCGTCCAGTTTGAACATAATATTAAATAGGTAATAAAATCCTCCTACCCGGTTGCGCGGCGGCAGTACGAGCCCACATATCTGGGATGAATGTGTGATGTTATCTGCCGGTTCAAAAGTCTGACTGGGTGAATAAATTCCCATTTTCACATCTCTAAAATTATATGAAAAAAAACTGAAGACTAAAAATCACCAGCAAATTCTGAGCTAGGTAAACGCGCACACACACCTGCAAGAAAACAAGCAGCTGTAACATACTGGAAATGGAAATGAAAAGCCCCGATGGAGGAAAAGGTCAAGTGGTCACCAAATCAATTGGTTCCTTTCACTTGGGGTCTTGATTGTGCACAACAAATTCTACGGCAATCGAGCTTTGAGACACGTCCTGTTGTCAGTCTTTTTCCCAGCCTTCGGGCATCATGTGTGCAGCCGCAGCAAACCAGACCTCCCTGCAATTATGCAAACTGATATGTCATTCAGCACAATGCTGCTCACCTCCTTCCTCCGTCAGGAGTCGGGCTGGTTCATTGGTAGGGATGCGGTGGGTGTGTGTGTGGATAGGAGACACGGGGGCTGCTGAGCCTGCAGCAGCATCTGTTGGGCCTGGCAACAGAGAGACACAGGGACGACTCATTTAGTAGAAATAGCTCATAAATAAATAGCTAAAAATTGGCCAAAACAATTGCGCAATGAGTCGCAGCTGTTTTGGAGCGCGGCGGGAAAAGGTTGTCAGCGCTGCGAACCGGCCCGTCGCAGCGTGATGGTGCCACCTGTCGCTCAGCTCGTCAAGTCGCGAGTGTAAAATGTAAAGACCGTTAAAGTGTTTTTTTTTTCTGCTCTATAGAGGAGACACTGACTTCTCTAGACGAAGGAGCGTCATGTTTGTAGATGCTGCAAATTATATCCAGCTTCGAAAAAGCCTGAAAACCCGGCACGTTGGTACAGAGACCGGTTGCTATGGCGACGTTACACCTTCTCGTCCATCTGCTTCGGTGTCAACTGGTTTCGTCGCACATCTTCGGTCTGAACTGACTAACGTTTGGGGAGCAACAGCAGCCTTTCACTCGCTAACTACGCTGCCGTGTTCATTTCCACCACCGACATCAACCTTTCTACGTTAAAACGTTGGCGACGTCCTTTCTTTCGTCTTTCTTTTTGTTTTACGGAAGCCAGATTCTTCTCTGCTTCGCCAGCGCCCGTCAGGAAGCTGTAAATTTATCCCGCTTTCTACAACAGCTGCCGAAAGGTCCGGATGCGGGCGGACGGCGGTCTGTACTCCGCGGCACCGGTGATGTTTTTGCATTCAGGAGGTTTTGTCCCGATATTGATATTCAGCGCGGCAAACCTGTCCTCTGATCGGTGCCGGGATCAACAGAAAGTAATACTCTTTGGGACTTCTTCGGAGGGCGGGCGCCGCGGTCCGGAACAAAAAGCTGCAAATGGGTTTGGGCGTCGAAAAGTTCAAATTCAGGTGAAGACTTCCTCGGTTGGTGGAAAAACAAAGTCCTTGTGGTCAGAAGGGGGTCGTTTGACACGTATTCGGCGGGTCTGCGACCACGCGGCCTCAGTCGGGGCTGCGTGCGGGCCGGGACATGAGCATCATCAAAAGGGCTTCGTTCACCAGCGCCCGACATGAACGCCTCGCAGGCACTCGTGTGCTTGTGTGTATCTGCGTGTAGCTTTCCAAAACCAAACCCTCCACAACCCGACTCCCGCCGCGTGGTCCGGCCTCGACTCTTGATTGCTACAATCAGTTGATATATATTTTTTTTTCTCCGGGCCGAGACGGACGCCCGGCGCGCACGCTCACATAAACTAACACTTCCCCTGAGTTGGTCTCGTGCGAGGAATACGCGGAAAGAAAGAGGCCGACCGTGTTTATTGTGATCTCGGGGAAAATCCCGGCGAATGTCTACGCCGAGGGGCCGAGATAAACAGCACAGCATGAGGACATGTGAGCATCACCGTGAAGCATTCCTTACAATCAGTCGGGTTGTTTGCTTTATTCCCGTCTCGTTCAGCTATTCTGTGCATGATCACTTATGCCAAAATATTTTTTTTAATTTATTTTTTTATCTGCAGTAGGAACATTTTGCTGTTCCAAAACGAAACAAAATTATATTTCCATTGCCAACTAATAAGCTCATATTTTAGATAAAAAAAAAAAAAAAAATCATCTATAAAATGTGGTAAATAGCAGCGACATTGCAAGTCGCGATGTGATGTAAGAAACGTGAACTCGAACGTCTCGTCTTTTCCACACAACAACGGTCCAAAACGTGTCATTAACTCAAAAATAAAGCAGGAAATCCAGCAGCTGTGATCACGGTTTGAAACACTTTCAACAACAACAACAACAAAAGGCGATCTTATCTTCTGACTGTCCGGAAACGAGATACGAGTTTTTGCTTTTGTGCACGAGTCAAGTATGCCACTCAAAGCTATACAATATGTATTGGGACCAAAAAGGGGGGGGGGTAAGATAGAAAGATAGAAAAGTGGGACTGTGACGGCATCCGGGCTGACAGATTTTCTGTGGATCAGGGTGTATTTACTGGCTGAAAACACTTTGTGCTGCCGGCCAAGAGTCTCTATCAGCATGGCATCGCTGATTTGTGTCTCGGTACTGTGAATTCTCGCTGTGGCAGAGAGCTGTCGAGGCATGTTCTGAAATACCGACGACATCAGTTGAATTCGTCGCCATGACAACCATGACCCCCTTTTTTTTTTTTTTTTTTAAACTACCCACCCCCAATATAAAATAGAGCACTATGCATTTAGCAGTGGCGATCTGTCATTCATGACAACCTGATAGTACTTGGGCAGAATGATGCTTCATTACATTGTGTGCTTTTCTTTTTTTATCCTACTTACTGGCTGGCTCGGGAAGGAGTGTGTGTGTGTGTGTGGGGGGGGGGTGGCTTTGAAATGTAATGGAGGTCTAAAATCTTTTACTTTTGACATACTGATTGTGTTTAATGGAACACATATTCATCAACTGGCATCATCAACCTATTATGATGACAAGCTGAAGGATGAGTCACATCGTCTTTTTTTATTTTTTATATACAGTCTAAATACCAAGTCCAAATATTTACATAGATCCCTTTTTCTTTCATTTCAATGACTCACACACACACACACACACACACACACACACACACACACACACACACACACACACACACACACACACACACACACACACACACACTGCGCTGGAACAAAGGGTTAAAAATAACCAGCATTATTAATCAGTATTTCTCTCGTTAGCCGCATCCCTCCCGCAGCACCATTTTCAGCTTCTAATTTCATTTCAATTCTGACAATAGACTCTTATAAAAACATCAAAGAGCACACCGCGGCCTTTATTTTTCTGCCTCGGGCCACCTTTTGACTGGTCAGAATTGGATTACATGAGTTGTGTTTGCGGTGGATTTAAATGAAGAAAATATCGAGTAACTGTCTAATCTATTTTTCTTTTAGTTGTGCAGGATCAAATGTTCTGTTACTATTCATGAAGTCATTAAGGAATCGAGAGGGCTGCTGGTAGGCTCATTACCGAACGACCTTCCCTGACCTTGGTTGACCTTCGTTGAAGCGAACGAATGACACTCGGACATGACAGCTCGACACAAACGACGAATGGTTTATATTGGCCCTATTGGAAGAGCTGTGAACCCCACATGCCACGTTTATAATCATTAAACGTGATTATGTCGACTGCTTTTTTTTTTTCTCAGAAATTAGCATCGCATGCTAATCGTTACCGATGATGACAGTAAGAAACACAACGGGCACGCTAAGCTAATGACAAGGAGTTCGGGTTGTCGCTGGCTCACTGGAAACTCTCCTGCCTGCTCGAGCATTAAGAAATGTGTCTGTCTGCTATTTGGACACACAATGCTGTTCACCGGCGGGGAATATAAATGCTAATTCTAATGTACATTATGTTCTGAAGGATTACGATGTGGCCTACTGACTGATCTCGGTGCCCTGAGGGTTTTTTTTTTTTTTTCCTATGACAATACAAACTTCACAGAGCTCCGACGGGGAGAATAATCTGACGCTCTAAAGAGTGAAGGGGCTTCAATTTGTGGCTGCAAACACAGACCTGCACGTCACTCCCTCTGAGCTCCACATGTAACATTTGCGGATCAGCGGAGGAAGCAAATGTTTGCTGTGTTAAACACAAGCTTCACAAACGATAGGCTTCCAACTCGTATTTATGTTTGAAGAAACATCTAAATATGAGTTACGGCCGCGACGTCGATCCTGCAGAACGTTGCATTGCGACGTGTCCTGACACTTGTCGTGTGGCGTTTGTCCACCGTCCAAGAAATCCTGATTCTCCGAGTCATTTTCAGACCCATTGTTCGCAGCGTTGCGCTCGTGTCAGGATCACTCTCAAGACAACTGGAGATTGTAGTTCACAGTTGTGACAGCAGAGGCATTTCATTCTCTGCAAAACATGATCTATCCAGTGGCTCTTGTATTACCGAAGCCGATGTCAAACAAACCGTGCCTCTGCTCCACTTACGTTTTATGCTTGAACTGCGTGCGTCCTACTGTCTGTAAAAAAAAAAAAAAAAAGAACACAAAAAACCCTGTGAATTTCCTTCTTTAATCACAATTTTTTTTTTTTTTATAAATAACCCGACTTCCTGTTGTTGGAACCTTTTACTACGCTTTTAATGCACTGCTCTCGCTGATCCCAGTTCATTTCGAAAGATTTCACTTTACTTTCTCTACCATTTAAACCGCTTGCAGACATGTGTTGCCACCCGGCAGAAGATTAATTAATTCCAGGTTCCCTGAATTCCTGAGTGTTTGATTTAGCTGCGCCATCTGCTTTGTTTGACTTTTTCTTGGCGACAAACGAGGGCTTAAAGAAAAAAAAAAAAAATCCACCTACAGATCCTCCTAAATGGTTATCATCGTTCCACGATGCCGCTTCTTTAGCGCTTTACCGCCACCTTCTTCTTCTACTTCAATTAGTGACTTCCTTCGTTTCCCGGGAGGAATTTCTTTGAATGGAACCCGGTGAAGGGGTATGAACTTGTTGCTTTCAGTAGAGCAGGAATGAATGGACCCATTAATAGCCTGAAAATGTAATCATGCAACTGAGAGTTGGGTGTTTACACTGGGAGGAGAGAGAGCAACAGACATAGTGATGGAAAAAAAATATAAACGCAATGACAAGGTATCTTCTGGCAGCTTTTGAGACAGAGCCAGCGCCAATTATGGACCAAAGTCTTCCAAGCTTGCTGGCCTCAAACCAATCTGTGTGTAAAACATGATGGCAATGTATAGTACACACACACACACACACACACACACACACACACACACACACACACACACACACACACACACACACACACATCTTACACTCTCTTACACACTTGTTAAATCGACTGTGAATAAACAAGTAAAAAAACCTAAAAACTAAAGCTCCTTTGCAAGAAAAGCCTCTCCTTAATATCAAACCCGTATTTTATACAAGGTCAGCATTAAATGTGTCTCTAGAAAGCTGAAATCTCTGTTCATGAATTGTACATAAAACCTAGTGTTTAATTTAAATTTCATCGCAGGAGTGAAATCTCTGAGTCAGCACATGATTAAAGTATGAAGATTTAAGAGCGTGCGGCGCCGCTTCTCCAACTTCGGTCCGCTTCCTGAAAGAAACGCGGCCTCATAGACGCCGAACATTTCCTGTCATTATTTTCTTCTATCTTACTCACCAAGCTGTGATTCCCATAAACTGCCATCATTGCGAGGAGGCTTCACGACTTGATACTGTATCTACTTTTAGGTTTATTATATACTTTATACATATATATATATTTTTAAACAGATTCCCAATTCGGGGAACCCATATGTTGTCCTACAATCTGCTGGGAACAGATGTACCCAACAGCTGCACCATAGTGCCACCGAGCTTACGCATGCAGGTGCAAACATCTATATTGTGTTTAGTTTTCCTTTTTCGTGGAGAGTTTGATTCTATTATATTTGAATGATTCCACGTTTGTCCACATGCTACGTCGTTACAGCGGGATAAACTGGGTGCCGTCTTGTTTTCCCCTTTTACAACCTGCGATGGCGCTTCTGCATGTTCCTCTGGCGAGGCTTTGGAAGGCCCGCGTGGGGGGTTTGGCTCGGCCGTAAACAACGACGCTGCAGCGAGCGCCAAAAAAGGACAAAAAAAAAAACTGGCGTTCGTCATTTCATTATTACGTCCAATCTGTTCTTGTCATAAGAGGAGAAAAGGCCGGGGACTGTTGCAGCCTCGTGTCTGTCTCTGATTAATTATACAATACTTTGAGATGAAAAGAATGTCGTATTGATCCCCGGACTGAGGACATCGTATTGCACCAAACACGGCTGTTTCTGCTGCACTAATATTTGACATGTTGGACAGCGTGCCAGCGATGTCACCGCGACGTGTGGCGAAGAGGAAAAAAGCGCTTCGAGCTTTTGATGTAAGCCACCGGGGAAATGAAAAAAAAAACCTGTATGCTCATGCCACATAACAACCAATATGTCCCCTGGAAGTCCTTTGCTGTCAGCGAGTACAGCCACAACTAGTCCCAAACACACAGGTGGGTTGTTCTTTCTTTCGATGAACATATCAGGTACTGTAATACAAAAGACCAACCGGGATGGATTGAAACTGACAGCTTGTCTGGCAGCTATTTTCACATTTATTTCCATGACAGGCTTTTATTTCAAATACATTATGTGCTGTTGCTTCTGTTGGCATTGCATGTTGTACCTGGGGGGAAAAAAAATAAAGAAAGAAACCTCGGTGACAGTATCGATACAAATAAGGGCGTCCCGGCAACGGACATTAATCATACTTTAGGTAATCAGCCACCGTTTTTACTTTTGGTGAGAAGTACACGCAAACATCTAGACATGTAATCCTTCAGGCGGTCCTCAGTCATGACAGACTTATAGACGATGCAAGAAAAGGCAAAATCTCGTGGATGTGGAATCATCGGCGCTTTGAGTACACGTTGTTTGGCGGAGACACAAACCGAGCTGCGTCTACCTTACATCATTTGTGTGTTTCTTTAAAGTATCGCCCCGGATGATGTCTTTTATAGTGAAATGAAGATCAAAGCAATTTGGATTGATCGAGTATTACTGAAGCATCTTAAACACTTAAATTCGGCATTTTGATGCCGAGCTGAGTCTTGCGCAAGCCAGATAAGATGTTGGGATAAATTGCCGTCTCATTATAGATCAGTGCAGGTCATTTGCATTGCTTTGATACTGAAACAATACATGAAGTATGAATGCACTTCCAAGACATAAAAGCCACTGAGGAGGGCTCGTTGTAGAATAGTCAAATGTTCAATTAAAAAAATTATTTCGCATATTTCAGCCATAAATAACAAAATCTACACACTATATATGGTAACTTCACCTGCATTTGTAGTAATCCATGTTCTAATATGTGTAATATTGGCAGGGGGATTTAACCAAATTAAAGACATGAATTATTGGTGTTATGTGATGAGAAGGAAGCCAGCTACTCCACTCCCAAAAGTATAGACCGCTGACATTATGAGCACAACAAATTGGTATCACAGCTTCCACCTGACAAGACATCCTCACATCTGGACGTAGGTGGCCTTTGTGACACTAATAAGAGTCCAACAGGGAGGGAGAAGGTGAAATCCAACTGAAAACTAGCCAGTGGCAGACAGCTGAGGCCTGTTTGGCACTGATCCCCCTTCCTCACAGAGAACTTCACAGATGGCTCACTTATACCAGACTCGGGGTGCAAACCAAACAAAGTACTGTTGGATGTCAGCTGATCTGACCCCAGCGGTGCACAGCACCCAGCTGTCAGGGAGACTGACTGTGATTGCAGCTCGCTGTATTTCTTTTTTTTTTTACTCTTAAATGAACTATTCTGATTTCTGTCATATTTCTGCTAATTAATTTCAGCGTTGCTTTCTGATTGGTCGGGGTTTTTCTTTCTTTTTTATCTACCGCCCGGCGTACATGGCTGGATTTGTGGAGCTTATTAGAATGCAACATTTCCTTCAACCATTTGCATCTAATTTTGTTCAAATTTTTGTTTTTTTTGCAAAAATATTCATACAGCACAGCATCCTATGGCTTCCTGTCTCATCGGTATTCATCTGCTGTTTGCTACTAAATGGCCATGCCTTGATAGACTGATTCACAATAAAAATGTCAATCAAACATTCTGGACACCACCACCAACAGGTACCAGAGGTAGTGGCCATGTTTTATTCATACAGCTTTACAGTTTCCATTTTCTTCTGACTTCACGTAAAGTAACAGTGAAGGCATAGTTAAGGGGAAAAAAAAGTATAAATGGTAGCCACAACAAACCAGTTGCGAGCGGCAGGTAGGACTTTATTCAGCTCTTATCTGTGTAATTAGATTCGTTAGAATAATTAAACAACCTGTCTGCGGAGCGTGAAGCTTTGAATAGCGACAGGATGAACCTCCTATAAGTGTTCAAAGGATTGACAGCTGTCTCGGTGATATCGCATGAATACTGGGGTGTAAAAAAACCCAGTTTGTTTCACTGAGACGCAGCAACTGGTGTGAAGTCGTATTTTTCGGAGAACAGGCTACCTTGTGTGCATTAAAACAACTAGTTATACTCAAGAAAGACAGAAGATCGATTATGCTCATTGCCGGGGGTGTCGTGGTGTTAGGTAAAGCACAGCGGCGTGGAGAGCTCCTTTCTAAGGTCCAACCACTGTTTTTAGCTGGAAAGTAAGTCGTGTGTATTTCCATTACTTTAATTTCATAAAGTCAATAAGAGCATTTTGTTAGTTTCTGTCTAATAAATGGCTGTCGGGCTTTTAATCTGAAGTAATACAGGAAGTGTTGAGTTTGTGTTAACGCGTGAGGCAGTAACTTTGAAAGCGTAAATGCTAGACGATCGTAACGAGGCTTAAAGTTGATGTCGTGAATCAATAAATATGACAAATTTCTCTTTGTTTTTATTGGCTCTCTTGGAGAAGGTCTGCTTCTGATCTTCAAACACTTACAACATGTATATGAATTTCAACCGGATCAAGAACATTTGTTTTTTAACCTCTTATGTCCTCACTTGATGGCAGAGCGTAGTTCTGGTGCGCTCACTGGCCAATAAATAACAGGAAAGATGTGGCTCCGAGTCACGTAACGCCGACGCTCGCCGAGACTCGGCGTCGCGTCTATCCCGTGTAGCGGATCGGGATCCGGCCTACAGTAGCCGTCTACTCTTTTCTCCGTCTGCGCAGCTGAAGTTAATAAACCCCGAAAACACTGAAACTCAGAGCGCTTTGTGACGCGATTCAAATCCCGTACGACGAGCAAAGCGACAGAGAAACAAACGGGAGGTTGAATCACAGGTGGGACCAAAGCCGCAGCTACCAAAAGTTGTCGCCCCACCTGGTTAATTAACCTCGCGGCTGCTGGAAGCAGAGCTTTATTAACAAAACGTTGGTTTTTTTTAGCCGCCGCCAACGCACATAAAAAGATCTCGGTCACGATGTGTATTCTCAGTTCTTCACATTCAGACAACTCTTCGCTACCCTGACTAAGACCCTGGCACGAGCAGAATGTCACGCCGATGCCCAGTTTCCAAGTTGTTTGAAGTCATTTCAATAAACGACCTCGTGAATTCACGATTAAAAAAAGATCCCATTGATGTCTGCCTACATATGAATATACATCTTTTAAAGGTATAATATTCCATCAATAATCCCGACCCCAGCAGCGGGGTATAATGATTTCAACCCTACTTTATCTTTTTTTTATGTTTATTTTTTGTGGTTTGAGGGCAATCTCCCAACACGCCGAGCCGCCTCCAACACGGCTCATTCAACTATATCTTATTCATGATTAGGGGATACAAAATGTAAGTATTTCATTCTTACTTAATTTCCCAAAAGTAAATATTTCAGAAAAGGACAGCAGCACCTGACAAGTGAGCATAGTCCATTTATTTTTTTGGGGTGGGGGTGGGGGTGGGGGTAGTGCAGCAGAGACAGACAGGAAATGTGATGGAAGAGAGTAAGGGAACGACATGCAGTTTCCAGTCTGGCTGGCCGGGAATCAAACCAGGGACTCACTGCTGACGGTGTTTCAGCCCGTGCGGTACCCCCCCCCCCGCCCCCCACTCAGCCACTCCATCACATTGACAGCATTCATTGTTTAAAATTGATTGACATTTGTATGACTTCATATTCTGGATCATATTTATTTCACGAGTCTAAAAGTTTTTTTTCTTTTTCCCCAAACCATTTAATTAAAAGTTTGTATTACAAGTTGTACAAGTAATTTCACTTGCACTGTTTTTTTCTTTCTGACACTTAATTACCTAAAAGTACATGATACGACATAATCTCATCACAGATGTGTAAACACACACAGCCACACATCACATGACAACACTTTAAACAGGAAACAAGCTCGGGAATGCTTCGGTCATATTTACTAAGCTGTGGGACTTTACTTACAGTTAGTGCATAAGAAAACTAAAGAGCAAAGCTGTCAGGTTTCATGTTTGTAGTGTATTGACTTCCTCCTTCGCCCCTGGATGTTAGTTTCGCTTATCTTACTACTGATATTTTCCCATCATAAAGTTAGCCTAATTATATGATCGGATGAAATGAGTTTCAAGAAGCAAATTAACAAATGTGAGTGTAATATAGTTAATTACGTGTTGTGGGTAAATGTGCTTCGATGCTAATGAGGCATTTAAATATCATTTTTTTACCTTTAATTACACTAGCTGGTTTACTCACAATAACACAAAAATACATCTTTAGAAATGATGTTTTACAGTGATGGTTTATTTCACTAATTGCATTTTAAAAGAATAATTATCACATATTATAGGCTACATTATAGGCTGTACAAAGCTGCAAGTGTATAAAAATTATACAATTTTTGTCATGTGTTATTTTATTCTGCAAACTCCACTTCTAGCCGAGACCCATGTGAAGTTCGAATTAAGGAGTCGAGCGTTGAAATGTTCAAACGTGGGCAAACTTGACCCCAACAAGCATGGACGGTCACCCCTATTCTACTGGAGAACAGCACCGGGCCTCAACACGCAGCTGTGAACCATTTTTGTGTCACACTCCAGGGTGGATGGAAAGAGAACGGACACGTCACCTCTGACCTGAGCTTCGGCACCAACATGCACAACGTTCCAGAGTCGGAAAGAAAACAAGACTTTCTGTTTTTACCCGATTTTCAACTGGCAACATATGAGACATGAAAAGTGAGTGATGGGTGGAGGAACAGGTTTATAGTAGTTTGAGACCAGTTTCAGGTTTTATATATGGAGAACAATAATAATATATATACGAATTTACAGCCGAGGTTGAACTAAAAGGTGATTTTTCATTTTCATTTGAAGGCCGTTGGTTACGACTTCCTTTTTTGCTTTAACTGCAGACACAAACTACCTGCAGATTCTGGGCTACATACTCGATATTCTGAATGACAAGCAGCAAAATTCCCCCGACGTCTGTCTTAAGTCAAGTGTCCTACATGTTTAAAAGACTATTAAAGCCGTAATGAAGTGTTCAGTGATGGGTGATTGAACGCACATCGTCAAATGGAGTGATTATTATTCAGTTTGCCTGGCTAAATTTACACAATACCCTTCATAAACACCTGATGCCGCCGTTATTTATTTATTTGTTTTAATTAAATGTCTCCCAAAAGGAATTAAACGAGAATAGATGCGGACCTCTCATTTCCATAATCTAATGCTATGTTTATGAGCTACCACGGTGCAATTTGAATAAGAATGAATCGTGATAGAGATTCAGGGTCTGACAGTGTGGAAGAGTGCCTCCCCAAGGTTCCCGAGTGCCAATTCAGACACACAGCAGACGCTCCTGCTGAATCCAAACACAATATACCTCTCACTTAGTCTCAACTTTTGTCATGCAAATAGACTGAATAAATAAACAATCATGGGTGCCGAGTTTTCCCAAGACTATTCATGTTAGGTGAAGTAATTGCTGAGGCTGCACTAATGCTGTTTTGGAGAAGCCACTGTTAGAACGAAGTTCCCCATAAACAACAGCTCCCCTGCACTGGAAATAGTAAACTGTCCGATTCCCACCGCGTGTTCGTGTAGTTTAAACTACAAATGGGTCGGAAACCAAACGTGTTGTCCCTTTAAAAGCTCCGCTGTCACGTCCGTGATCGGTTTGGAGATCTGTGACCGAGTCCCGGGCCGTCAGATCATAAGAATTTACGTTGTTTATCTTCATTACTTTGCCCAAATACTGTTTGTCCACAAACGCGATTCGATTCCTCGAGTCGTTTTGCTTTGAAAGCGATTCTAAACATTTCCAACAGCAACATGTATTTCCAGCGACGATGCGTCGGGATCATGCACAGAGAACAGTTCTCACTGGGAATTAAACGCACTGAATGTTAAGCTGAGCTCAAAACAGAAAGCACTATGGACAAACAGGCCGCCGTGGACCCGCAACCGCTCGAGTGCCGCTTCGAGAAATGTGTGGATATTGTAAGAGAATTCATGGTTTCAACCGCTTTTGAAGAAGTGGACGTCGGGAGCTCTGTTGGGTACATATGCAGACTGCCTTTATTTATAATTTAGCAGCTACTGAAGGCTCTGCTCGGTAATTCTGGACACTGTGAGGGATAGCCAGAGGAGAAGAAGGGGTGGAAAAAAAAAAGAAGGTGGACACAAAAGATTCAGGAGAGACAGAGGACTGTTTGAGCCATGGTCTCACCGGTCGGGACACCATGCCATGTTCATCCAATAAAATATGCATATCAAGGTTTAAGCCTTCTATTCTATTGTTGCTGTTGTTTTGTACCTTCCTTTATTGCGACTGCGAGGCTCCGTGTCCCACTTACAGTACTTTAGACAGTGGCGTATGCGTCTCTGGGGCCACGCTGAAAAGGGAACCGAGGCCCTTTGGAGACTGGAGGAACATGCACAGCATACGAGATAATACGGATGAACAATGGAAGACAAACCCCAACAGGACTTCCCATACTGAGCCTACCTCCTGCAAACAAGACTGTGCATCGAGGAAAGATGTCCGTCCAAATTCTCATAATGTATTACATCCTCTGGACTATTTTTATCTGTTCTTTTCCAATTCACCACGGTATGCATTACGTGCCACACTGCGGGAACGTTTTCCTTTTCATCTCCGCGTATACATACTTCTAAATAATAGGAGAAATTTGACTTTTGATGTCTCCCGCCATGACCACCTAAATTGCTCAGCTTAATAAGTGTTGCCATCTCTGAGCAATTGAACTCAACAATTTGTGGGAAATATAATGTATTTCAAGGAGCTACTTGCTGACAGCGAAGCGGTTTGGCATCACTGTACACTCATCCAACTTCAAAGCGCGTCCCGTCCGAAAAAACACGATGAAAAACCAAAGAATTCCTCAGTAAAAACTACATCGGCAGCCATCTTTATGTCATCACTTCCTCCTCGCTCCTTTTATAAAAACGCCTTTGTTCATGTTCATGTGTGTGCAGACGTGTTGTTCAAAAGGGCAACGTTTCAGTGTCAAGGTCATCGCAATTAAATCCCAAAGATTTGAAGCGTTTTTGATGATTAATTTGACTTTCATTAAATCCTCAGACATTTCCTCCTTGTTACTGAGCGTGTTGTTATTAGTCTGCGTGACCTCACCGTTAAATGGCACGTCTTTTATGAAATGTCATTAACACACGAGCAGCAGAGAGGGACGGATACAGAGGAACTCTCTACCCATCACATTAGAAAGTATGAACAGTTGGACTTCAAGAAACATCGTGTTTCTTACAAAACATTAATCCAATTAGGCCTGAAATATTCATTTTTAGTCATTGTCTAAATTCATTTATAAATGAATCTCATAAAAAGGTAGAAAAGTGTTTCCCAAAGCCGAAAGTGGCACCTATGTCTGTTTTGGCCCAAAAAAACGTGCAAAAGCCAAAGAGTCTTAGTTTGCATCACATTAGTCAAACAAAATCAGTCATTTTTGTACAGTTAAAGGCTGAAAAGAATCATTTTAATTGAAAAATGAAATATTTTTCAAATCATTCCATTGATTTTTTTCAGCTTTTAATTCTGTGATTTTGCAAATCATGTAAACCCATATTTAACTGCAAATAGACCAAAGACTACATATCAAAGTGGTAAACATGCCCCATGTCTGAACTTTTATGAGACGTGTTGCTGCCATCAAACTCATAAACAGCAGATATTTTTTATAAAACAATAACATTTCTCAGTCTCAACGTTTGACATGTTGTCTTTGGTGTATTTTCAATAAAATATGGATTTACGTGATTTGCAAATCACGGAATTCTGGTTTTATTTACATTTTACACAACGTCCCAAATATATATATATATATTTTTGGCGGGGGGGGGGTTGTGTATATAATAAGGGTGTAAAATTGTTGTTGTTTTTTTGCTCGTAATGTAAACACCTATTTTATATTGACTTACAAATGTATCCCAGAAAATATCTGCGATTGTTGTTGTGCTCTCCGCCGAGAGAGCACAACAACAATCGAGTGGTCTGAAAACTGATGCTCTGCCAATTGGCAAGCGGTTAGAGGTCAAGTGAGAAATTATGAGCGTTTGCGTTGCAGGTGTTGGAAAAGCAGACAGCAGCAGGTGGTCTCATCAGGTTGTTGTGCTCGACTGTTGCTTGTAGCAAGTCATGTGGAAAAGTGGAGAGGAGCACTTAGGGTTGTCTGTGCTTGATTAATAAGGACACAGAGAGGCAAATATGTGCACACAGTCACCGGGTAATGAGCCGCAAATGTGATTAGGTCTTTACGCTGCACCTGCTTCCAATTGAGCATACAGCTCGGCAACCCCATGCAAAAACCTGTACCTACACACACCCGGTGATAAACAACATCCAAGTGTTTGTTAGATGTGGGACTGCATGTACGTGTGTGTGTTTTCTGATCTCTTTGAAACTGTTGACAAGTGAATAGTTGATTGCATTGCTGTATTCTCTTTAGACTTAAGATACAGATGTTACCTCCCTTCCAATAGACGCCTCGGTTGTATAATGTTGTACTGACAAAGTGTGTTATCACCCGGCATTCAAACACATTAGCAATCTCACTCTTAACAATTTCCCCCGTTCTGTAAGGCGGCGCGAAAAAGGTGCTGCAAGGATTTTGTGACAATTTAAAAATTTGGGTTAAAATGGACCCGAGAGTGAAGGTAGACTAAACTAGTCGCACAGTATCTCTGTGGGATTCCTGTCAGAGAGACGTAGTGACGTTCATCACACCTGCTACTGCATGTTGGAAGATAAAGATGGAGGATGGAGTTTGAACACTGAAATCATCACTGCTGCGAAATAGGCGCGTCACAATATACCGGCTAATGATAGCTAGTGACACGAAGATAATTAATTATTATTTATTGTGATTTATTCATTTACACACATACATAATATTGTGATAATTACAGCGCCTGCATCTATCTGGTCTTCATTGAGACACTGTATGTAACACCACTGGCTGCCAATCAGCTCTCATAGTGGTCAATGACAGATGGCCATTAAACAAAGTGTTATTTTAACACAGTGAATGAGAGAATATATAATATTTCCACCTGGACCAAATTAAACAAATAATGAACATAAACCAAGGATATGTTTAAATGTGAATATAATGTGTGTGATCTGTATATATACATATATATGCCTTGTGCACTTATGGTTTCAGTTATAGCCTGATTGTTTGTTTATGTGTTCAGTTATTTATTTATCTTTGTTTGTCTTTATTGAACATGTTCCCAAACTGCATATTGTTGAATAAATGAATATTTCCACTCACCATACTTCAACCTGTATAAGTTGATTGTGTTATTCAAAAAGTTACAAAGGAAGAAGGAATGCTGGGAAATGTGAATTTGCTTACCCAATGACCTCCCTCCCAGTCTGTGTATCTGGCCTTCTGCTGCTGCAGAGCATCTTTGTTAGTGTTTACACTGAGGTTGCTGCTTCAGTCTGTCGTGATGCGTTTCTTGGCACTGAACATAGATTGTTACAAAAATTAATTAAACATCATAATTGCTGAAAGTTCAAGTACCCCTCTTTCTTTTCCGCAACCTTGCATGTTTTTTTTTAACGGTAAACTGCAATGGAACAGAATCACAATTGGTCTGAGATGCTGCAAACATGATTTATCACAAATTAATTTGTATTTCCCAGCATGCCCTCTTCCTTTGTATATTTCAAGCATAAAGCAACCAAATCAAATGGGTCAATGTAACATGCAGTTTAGAAATGTTTAAATAAAGACAACGATAAATAAAAGAGGCTATGACTCGTGTGTACAAGGTGAAAAGTTAGTATATACGGCTATAATAGACAATTTTCGTAGTAAACATATCAAGTAAGGAAATACACTGCTATTTAACTGAAGAGACAGGATTTTAAAGTCAGTTGTAAGGTTGGACATGAGTGTGCCACCTCACCTCAAGGATCCTTTTCAATAGTATAATTACATTATTTTGGATCACAATATTGTTATACTGAATTCTGTAGTGACAGCCGAGCAAGTACATCTACCTGAACGTTATGCATTCACACCTGATGAAACGAACTTCACCGAGCTCCCACTGCAGCACATTGCCTTTCTGAACACTACACCACAAACAACACGGCTGAAATTCTCAATATGTCCAACTTTTGGTGGGTGTTGTTGCACCCCGTTGATAGTGTTCGAGCTCTCTGCCATGGTTTTCCAACTCATTATTTTTACAATGTGATATAAGTTTTGACAAATTGAAAAATGTTGTTTCAGTTGTAATGCCTTACAACTCCGCTGAGTAAGTTCAGTCTCACTACTCTCATTTGGTGTCGTAATGAAATAAAAAAAATAATAAAAAATAGCTCTAATAAACCCCGATGTATGCTACCTGTCCAGAACCAAAGTGCAGACAGACAAAATTAGCAACCAGCTGGTGAATATAGTCGAGCTTACAGGGTTTTGAAAACACTTAATGAGATCCACAGGGTGCAAGGGGGAAAGATGAAATCTTAGTTTCATTTGCATATTGTGGTATTAATAAAACTAATGTTACATCAGAAGCTCTCCCGCTGATGAATAGCCTGTGTCTTCGACTGCTCTGCCCTTTCACAAATGTCTGAAAGCCATTTTTTGTGAAGACCCCTATGTGGGAGCAACGAGGACAAACATTTGGGAGGACAGAGGTATTCATCCACTTCCAGCAAAATTTCTCATTTGAGTGGGTGACTGGACTTGTACACACAGACTAAACACAAATTCAGATGTTTTTTTTTTTTTTTAACTTGTATTAAATGTAGGGTTTGAGTCAGGTACTCGGTGCTCCTTTTGAGTACCAAGTTTTGCTGCCATTTCATTTTACTGCGGCTCAGAAGGCAAAGCAAACATTTATTCTTCTTATTAAAACTACTCCACAGAGTTGGTCTTATATATCTTCGCCATTACTTTTTTTTTTTTCGGGGGGGAGGAGAGGGGGGTTGTTTGCAAATTCAAATGATTTATGAAAAGAGAACATGTTTTCTTTCAAAATAAGACTTTGTGTTTTCACCGTTTTCGCAAATAAATTTGTAAATACTCAAAAGGCGGGAACATTTCTAAAAGTCCTCATTTCCCTTCCTTCTTTGAAAATATGGAACTTTTACTAAGTTATGAAGTTTAACTTTGCTGTGACCCTCAAAGCCTTCAGACTTACTGATTTGATGTATGAACGTCTCAGCTCCGATCAATTTTGGCTTCACCCGCTTTTCTATTGCTGCAATCAACTCCTCGCGAATGTCACTCGCCAGCTCAAAGTATTCACAACACAAAATTACATCGGCAGGGAAACCAAGCCTGATGAGCTGTCTGCAGCCAATGATCATGAAAAACGGAGCCGTGGCCGACCGTCAGTGGCCAACACACTCGTTGACGGGCCGAGTCTCACTGGCTGCTCGGCTTTGTTGTCAATGGAGTCACGGCGACTTCCTCTCGTCGCTGCCGCTATGAACACAAAGTCACGTTTAATGTCCTCCTTCACTGCTGGACAATTAAAGGCTTTACCTTCATATAATGAACAACAACTCACTTTGTTCCAGTGGGAAGAAATGGGAACAACCTGCCTCCATGATTAACCTCCACCAACCATCCACTCGGCAAACGGCAGTTTGCTGACGCGGTAACTGGAGTTCAACCAACATTCATTAAGTCATTAATTCCATTCTGTCAGTGACTTCGTTAAGTCACGCTAATTATCTCTAGTTCAGAAGACATGAAGAATGTTTTCGACCTCCGGTTTGCGTGTCAAAGAAAAACAGATGATGCAAAGGACGCGTGAAGTGTATTGACATCTTTCCCTTCAAAGGCCAGGTTACACAAGCAAAGAATAAGCTGCCTTTATTGAGTTGTGGCAGCGTGTTCACGCCCACGCAGAAAACACAGAGGCAGCTGCACCCCAGAGTTTTAAACCTATTTTTACCGACGCTCTTTGCTTTACGTTTTGCATTTGCAACACATCTCTGTCCTTTTATCAGACACGTAAACACGTGTTCTTACTTAAAACTAAGCGATATATTTACCTCTTTAGTTGTAGGTACCACGGGGCAACAGAACATTTTAAACCAAACGGCCTACAAACAAATTGTAATAGTTAATATGTCAACCTTGGAACTGGCTGCTTTTTGTGTGTGTGTGAAATATTTCAGTCTGTCATACAGAATACATTGGGATACATTTCCTTGATCTGAATTTGTGTTTTTCGGGCCATTCAAAAATACAAAATCAACAACTTTGAGCTGACAGAGCACAGATCTCCTGTTGGTTTCCAGATGAAAGTGTAGACTCACGGTAGCCAATTCCAGTTTTTGCTTCTGGAGAAACTGGCGAGAGAAGTGACGTATCTGTTCGATTGACTTTGTTTAATCGGCTTCTGCGGCTTTTCTTTCACACACGCCGCCACAAATCAGCAGCTCGCCCAGCAGGACCCTCCTGAGTCGGCGGGCACCATCGCGTACGAGAGAGCTAAACGTCGACAGAGTCTCCTCCTCACCTGGAGATCACGAGTGGCTGCCGGTGTGACAGATGGCTGCGGCACTCATCAAGGTGATTCAGAAGTATACTGCCGACTTCTTCGCACCACGAGGCTTTTTCTAGTATTTACGAGTGTGTATTTCTCTGTGACGATTACTCAGGGTTGACAGGTGTTGATTGGAGTGTTGTTTGGCCTCTCGTACAGCTGATATGTCTGCGGGGCTGTTGTTCAAAACTGTCCAAAGTATTAACCGTGACAGACGGGACTTTCGGAAACACAAAGATAGTTTGGATTTTGTTCAATCCTTAGTCTCATTAACGCGAATTGTTATTATTTGTTTTTCTTTTTGTCAGGTTATTAACGGGGTTGTTTCAAAAATTAAATGTCATAACTAAATCAGTGGCAGATAAACTCCTAGAAATAACTGCATTGCATGTTGTCCATGTTTGTTTGACACTGAATCAACGTTGACAGAGGATGCAGAATGGATGAACAACAAGCACACCACGTACGAATACAACAACATTGATCAGCCAAAGTCCTAAAAAACATAATCCTAAACCCACTTTTTTTTCTTTCTTTTTTTTTTAAACAGTTCTGGCTATCTTCGATTTGTATGTCTCCTCTTATTTTTGTTTGAGTAAACAAGGGTTTGGTCAAAGCTTAGTATTTTGTTAAATGCAAAATCAGAAGATATTAAATTTTAACCGATATCAAGCCCACAGTGCCAGTGTTAGTAATCCCTGCAAATAAATCATTTAGAATACATAACATTGTTTGTATTTCCTGCTTAGAAATTCATATACTACTTATTAAAATTTAAAACTAAAAGTACCGCTTTTTTAAATTTGATAAAATTTTTGTAATAAATATTTAATGGATACATTTATTTTGTAATGTTAATTTTAAAAACAAAAATACAGTTAGTGACTACAGCCATGCCATTGGGTCTATGAGGATGTACTACGGCAAGTCTATTTTTTCACCATCCACCATGACGAGGACGGAAAAGGAGAAAAATCTCCATATTAAAGATGAATCATAAGAACAAGAGTTTTTTTTGTTCTTTTATATAAACGTGTTTTTTACATGAGTAAGTGATATTTTCAATATAATGCCTGTTTTTCAAACAAAATGATGGTTGGAACATCAAATCAAATGAAGTGAATAAACTGAATAAACACTATGCCCCCCTAAAGCCACACAGCACATGACGGGACCCTTTTTTTTGCCCACTGTTGTGGGATTTAGAATAATAGAGGAGAGGAAATCCACTAATCACCATAATGCTCACAGTGAAAACACTAACATGTAGATGTTTAGTTAGTTCATCGTAGTTTGATTCATTGTGTTTATGATCTTGGTGTTGTTGTTTTTTTGCAAATTAGCACTGAATACAAAATACAGCTGAGGATGATGGGAATATTATGAGTTTTCTATTAACAAAAGTATGGATTAGAAGTGGAATTTTGGAAATGAAAATATTGGCACTGGATGGGACGTTGATGCGTCACTAAATGCATTATAATTCGACAATTCAGCCCATGAAACAGTTGACGAAACATTTCACTCGTGACCATGAATGTCAAACTGCTGCTGGTGATACAAATAATGCACGAGAAAGGTCACGAGATTTCCAAAAACTCATATTCGTAACTAATATTCGTAATGCAACTTTAGTACCACCCATTCATATATGTTTTTGTAATGTTTCCATCTACATCACAGTCATAGACCAAACAACAACAAATGCCTTTCAGTGAAGGTGGGTGTAAACAAAAAAATGAAAGTAAGACAACACAACAAGCACGATTCCACTGGAGAAGCTTCTGAAATGAGACACAACGTCAAGTAGCTCGACTTGCGAGTTGCAGTTTTCCTGTTGGAGACAGAGAAGACTGTCTAAACACACAGCATTCATTTTCACCTTTAATTAATAAGTAGAGTGGCTCACGTAGTGCAAAATGTCATACAAAGAATAAGCAAACAAAAAAAAAAATCACAGGAACACAGTTCTGACTAATAGTGAGCAGACTGTCAGAAATCCAAAGAAGCGTTACTCCATACAATCCGGATTCAAGCGAAGCTCCCTCTGGAGATAAGCGGAGACTCATTTAGGTATGCTGTGCATGGAAAGCACACTCCAACCTAATCACAAGCGCTGTTCATAATTGATTGACTGATGTTGATTGACTTCTCCTGAAAAGGCTCGTGTTTCAGACAATTTCCAACAAGCTCCCATATGTTTGGTTCTCTGCATCCGAGTGCGAGACGGCAGGCCGTGATTTGTATTCTCCTCGCAGACGCCGCATCTCATAATGTCACTTTTTATGGGCTTCAGTGAAACAGACACTAATATCCCGTCCATGATGAGTGTAAGCATTACACGAACATAAAAATCCACAAATCAGAATGTAAATCAGAATGTTTAGCTGCGTCAGTTTTGCATTAGCAACAGAAGACGCTTGAATCGGTAATTCTCCGAGTTTAACGATGAAGCCTCGCACCGCTGGGACTGCATGTTTAAATACTGCATGTGTGGATGCCAGAGTAGATGGGATGTTTGAGGATGACACCTGATCACTGTATAGCTATGGGCAGGAGATTTGTAGCAGTGCTTTAAGTGATTAATTTGGCAGAGCTGCAGAGGCGGGTCTAGACATTTCTTGAATGGCCGGAGGGTGCGAGTAAAGAGACGTACATGTCAATCCAAAGCCCCGCTTTTAGGAAGTAATACACTTTTTAACATGTTAATAAGGTTTGAGTTGAACCTTTAAAAGCCCCATATTGTCAAGAAATCAATTTCCAGTTCTATTTTGACCGCAAAGCAGGTCCAGGAGCTGTATAGATACTGTGTAAGTGTCGAAACAAAAAGTCTGCAGAGAAATGCACACAGTCCATTTTCAGCAACTGTGTTTGGACGAGCCGTTTGTACTTCCATAAGACTGTGATGTCACAAACTCATGGTCATTTTCTTATGTCTGCCCTTACCACGGCCCACTGTCCTACTTTTTACGTCGAGGAAAACACCGAGCGGTCATTCTGTCGCGGAGCTAACAAGCAACGAGGCGCATGTCATTAAAAAAAGATTCAGCCAATCAGAAGAGAGCGTTACTAATGTCAATGCACCTTAAAGACACAGGCACACAACAGCCTGTTCTCGGTAGAGCTGCAGAGAAAAGAGAGATATAAAACTATACTCAGAAGGTTTGTGGGACTTAAAACCACAAAAATAACTTCTGAAAAAAACAAAAAAACTTCAGAAATGTATAAAATATTGGACTTTAAGTTTTGCTTTCACATAGTTGATATCGCAAATGAACTGCTTTTTGCGCAAGACATAACTATGAAACAACGCAAATGTGCTTTCAGCTGCAAATTATGTCATTTTTAAATGAATTTAAGCTTCTGAAAACACGTAAAACTCTTCTGTTGAGAATTTACTTCATAGTGATTTATGGAAAAATCTTATCTTAAGTTCTTATTTGCTAGAACAATTTTTTTTCATGGCAATTTATCTAATTGTCACAACATGTCACGAGAAAACAATAAACACCAACGTGTTGATGTTCCTGCTTATAAATCTGATGTTGCGGCATTAGCAGGATACACTTTACATTTCTGGAAAGCAACGCTATGAGGTATTCTTCACAGAAAGTTCCCGGTTGACATTCGTTCAATAGCATCTCGTCTAAAGAGAAAGCCCCCGGCTGAGAAAACAGACAGTGACCTCCTTCTGCAGCAGTTTACCCTTCTTCTCCAGCCTGCAGTCGCTCCCCCGAGGATCAACAGTTTCTCAGGCGAACAGGCTCAGTCCTGAGTTATCATACCTTTGGATCGTGGATAAAGGCAACAATTGATTCATTATCTCTGTGCATCAGCTCCCTGAGGTCGCGATGGATACTTGTCGGAGCATTGGTAGCTTAATGGGCGAACATCCAAGGTCACAGTCGACAAAAGAAGACGAGTAGAGATAGAAGCGCAGCGATTTCATTTGTTGCAGATTTAATTAGCGACTTGATTTGTAATAAATACGACAAACACGACTACACCTGGCTTTGCATGATGAGCCAACTCTTTTAAGGCATTAAACGGCTTCCTTGAACCCCACATGGTCCACTTGTTTCCTGTTACCATTATCTGTCTCACCAGCCAGTACAACTCGAACAGGCAAGAGCAAACACTGCAGGATCAGTAATAAAGAATGAGTTCCACCCCCCTCACCCTGAGCTCCGGTCGTACTCCCAAACTTCCTTAGCCGAGTAATTTTCAGAGGGAGTGAATATTCTTTTATGTCGTTAATCAGAATTCCTTTTTCCAAAAGCGCTTCTCGGATCCCGTTTCGGTTCCTCAATAGACGGGCTGCGAAGATCCATTTTCTAGTTCAAGGGAATTCAAATAAGGGAGGAAACGAGGGGCTTATCTGATCAGAAGTGATTCCTTTGAACAGAAACGCTGACATGATCATTAAACTGTAGCGCACAGAGACGGTAATGTAGTACAGTCGTGATACTTTCGTTCACCTATTGTTAGCATAATAGATTAGAGGACCCTTCGGACTCAACTTGCTCGGCTTGCAATTTTTTGCTCATCTGAAAGCTTGTGATCAGTATGTCGGACGGCTGGTTTTGATAGAATATTCATATTTGATAGAATATTCATGCCGTGAATACTTAACATGCCTCTTACCCCTCTTAACCTCTTATGCAGCAAATGTCTTTGGTAGCGCTGAGAGTTTCTTTTTTCATGCAATCTGGTGTCTTGGCACTTCTCCACCTATTCCTATTTCTTTGTCTGCACACTGGGTTTCTGCTTACTAAGGAATGAGTAAATGTCGATTTAAGCGGGGGAAAAAAATGAAAGAAAACAGCATTGAGACGAGTTTTGCATGGCAGTGAAATCGATGTTTTATAGACCTCAATCTCCAGACGCTTTGCAGAAAATTTGTTTAGACGCTTGCACTTAATCAGAGGTTATTTGCTAATTAATTCGGTGCCTCGCTTAACAACTTCCCGGAGTGCCTCGCGACGTTAGCGCGCCACATCTCCTTCCACTGCGTCCGCGGCCCGCTGTCACATTCAGTTAAACGAGCGCGGCTGCCACTTCGGCCACCGCCATTGTTTACTCCAATCAAAGCTGATCGAAAATCAGTGGCTGGCAAAAAAAAAACAACTAAACAAAAGGAGCCCGAGCTAATCAGAGAAACAGTCCGACAAGTGAGTGAGAGAAAGCCGTGCGAATAAAGATGAAAACAAAATTAGCTTTATAAGTTAAAACAAACTCGCACAAAAAACACCTCTATGATGAAAAGAAAAGTGTTATCAGGTGAAGTCAAACGCAAAATGTTCCTCATAAATAGAAGTAAGGAGTGTGTGGCAGCGGTATTTCTCTCCCTCTGGTCTGGCCGTCTGAAATACAATGTGGGAGATGATCGAGTCTTAGTGTCAATACATCACCCCAGAAAATTACCTCTTCTCTGCTTGGCCTACTTTAATCTCTAGCCCTCTATTGAAGGAGTGAACACTCTCTCCTCTGTCCTATTGACAACGTAAAATAGGTTTGCCAGCTTGATTGACAACTTTGTCCACCTGACAAAATGTAATGCACTAGAGGACAAAAAACAGATCAGGAATTCTTTGGACCCAATCTGGTGCTGCCGATTACATTTTCTCTGCCGTCTTCTTCTTTATTGTATCAGATGGGTCTTTTGAAGTATTGAGGTAGAGTGTTTTATTGCGTGTTGTATGTGTGCTCCGGCGTGAACGTGTGTGTCTGTGTGTGGTTGCATAAATATTTGGCTGCAGGTTTGAGCGAGTGAAATATTCCACAAAGTCAACATGAAAGTCATTAGCATTACATTACAGCGACATTTTTTTGGGGGGCGTTTGACTCCCGACTCTCATCCGGAGTGACTTTGAATGACAGAAAGAAAAATGTGTTCTTCAGTCACCAAAATAACATTTCAGAGAAGCAGCAGCAGCAGCCAGCGTTGAGAGTTAGGATCTCAGCGCTCTGATAATATTGCTCCGACTTGGAATTTATTTTTGTTTTAGCAACTGTTGTTGAACTTGCTGAATTATTCAGACTGCAATTGTCGACATCAAACGCATCCTGCTAACTGCGAACGCCGTGAAAAACCAACCCAGTTAGAAGCAGGGAGTAAACTGTAACAGAAACTATCAGTATTTACAGATTATGTGAGGGATGTTTTGCATTTTTATTCTTAAAAATGTGTTTATTAAAACAGAGTTGAAAGCTGTGATATACTGTAATTTATACATCTATGATCACAGAGAATCGTATCAGTTGCCTTTCATGCAACGGTACAGAGAGTATGTTTTTATGGTTGTTTTTAATTTGTTTTTCTTTTCAGTATGTATTAAATGGGGAAAGTAGGGAAGTGACGGCACACCGGGCCGCCGAGCAGCAGCGAGGCACGCAGTCGGCTTCTTTCTTTACAGGACGAGTGCTGAGATGTGTGTGGTCCCTTTGTGGTGAGCTGCAGCATCTCGTCACGACGCCACCAGACATTAAGGGGATTTTTTTTTGGCCTCAGTTTGGGATTTGATTGATGAATCAGACTATTTAAGTTTACTTAATGAACTTTTGGGACTCGTAGCTGCTGGCATCAGAAATAATTTGCCATTTAATTATTACATTTTTTTGGTGTGTAAGTGACAATTATATTGCTTTTGCTTCTTGTTGGAGGTGATTTAATTCGACAGAGACTATTTTGTATTGTGGTTTTTGCATCAGTCAGTGTCTTTTTAATTCATTTATTCTCCTACATTATAACTGCAGTGACACTGGGGCTACGCCATTACCTTGTTGTACGTTCCTCCTTATATTATTTAGGTAAGGTAAACTGTTAAAATGGAAGAATCTGAAAACGTCGTTTAGACATTGTTCTATAAATGGAGGAAACTGAGCTTTAAAATGCCATCACATCGCTGACAAAACAGACAGTGTCAGAAGCTGGAAATAGGAAGAAAGAGGAAGAAACGTGATCACAACAACAGCAACACTCATTGTAAACTCTTATAAGCAAAAATATTTCTGGTAGTTCTCTCACGGAAATTGTTGTTATCAGCTTGAAATACAAAATGTGCAGGAAATATATAGACTGATTCTTCTTCACTGGTTTTCTGTGGCTGATCTGATCTGGAATCGTATTAGATATAAAGATATTTGCAGGAACGAGCCCAAATGCCTCGTGAGGACACATGTTGTCCGAGAAATCTTTACATGATGAAAATGTACATTTGCAGTGTGATGGCGTCTCATTCGTAGACGTGTCAAATCCGTCCATCTTCTTAAAATTACAACCTCAGCTAACCTGAACAGCTCAAAAACTGCAACATGAGGGGATGTAAGAGTTCACGGGCTTTAGCGGCATCAATTCAAATGTCAAAACACGAAACACCAATCCTAAAGCGCAGAATTATTTTATTTTTAATCAATAAATAAGAGTCTAACATGACGCATAAAATACTCAAAGTTCAAGTTTTTATCAGATTTAACGAGTGCGCGCAGTATTCGAGAGATCTTGAGCAGAGATTAATCATTTAAGTGCATTTGGAACATGTTGCTGGGTGACGAGGGCAAAAGTGTTTACAGTTTCCTAACAGCTTTGACGCCTTTCAAACTACGGTATCTAAAAGAAATGCCAGAATAAGTATAATGCTGGAGGCGAACAAATGTCCAGCTTATGTGCTAAAGTAAAACAATCAATAATTCAGAGTCGCGGGTATTAAAATGGTAGATTTACATGTTTATCTTCAAAATGATTGTCTTATATAAGCAAGCACTATTAAAAAAATAATGCTGTTAATCCTCAGAGTTGGCTTATATCAAATGAAACAGCTTTGAACTATAATTGTCAAATATTTGATCTCTGTTCGGAGGGACCTTTCATTGTGTGACGTGTCAATGCAATTGCAGCTTCCAACAAGTGTTAAAATTACAAGTCTTCTTCAAAAGTCTCAGAGACGTACAACAGTGTCATCCGAACGTGTCAACATAATTAAATTAGCAGGAGATAATGACGGCTGCTCTTGGACGGTGCTAATAATTACAAGATATTCAGATGTGTGCCTAGATAATTACCGACTTCTTTTCATTCTGGATAAGAGAAGACTTTTCTTTTAAACTTTTTTTCTTGGAATAATAGAAAAAGAAGTGAGAACAAAAAAGGTTCCTTTTGTTGTAATTCAGTTTTGGAAAATGTCAGAGTAAATAATTTAAATGACACGAACGCCGGTGAATGGTTTGGTTCTGGAGGCGGGAGGTAACCTCCCTTGGTTTCTAACCAGCATTCAAAGACAGAAACCTGCGTGGAAATATCTTTTCACTCTCCCCGGGTACTATTGTGCAGACAGAAATCATTATGCTGACATCAATACAACCTTATATTACTGGTTGTGCACAAAAAACACATCCGCTCTGAAAAATGTCCCGCTTTCTACAAGATATTGTCGTTTTTGAAGGAAAGGAAATCAACCAAGTGCCTGATTAGTGGAGGGCCAAGAGAGCCAACGTCTCTCCTAAATGCTAAGGACTCTGCAGAGGGAACAAAAGACAGAGGCAGGGGTTAATGACGCCATTCTCACACCTTGCCAACATGATCCTTATAGCAATTTCCATTAAGCCTTGCTTGAACCTCTTTCATTATTCCATCTGACCTTTACAAAAGGTTAGTTGTAGTGCAGCTCTGCGGTTATCACTGTTCTCCCAACCGAAACAAAGAAAGTATCAGTCATACTTAGACTAATGTATTGTAAGTAAAGCCGCGAGGGGGCAAGGCAAGTCAGAAGTCAGGGGAAAAGGGAGCGGCTTGTTTTGACATTGTTGGGGAAAGTAAAAGCACAAGGCAGTGAAATCATCAGTAATATGTTAGATTAGAACACCTTAACTTCACTATTCTTCCTCGGTATTCATTCGAGGAACTGGTAATGCATCACACCATCCAATTCACTCGGCAGCACTTTGTGTTTCTAAAATATACTCTGTTCAAGTGCGAAGTGGGGAAGTGTGTCTCCTAATTTAGTCTGTGCTCGGGACAAAAATTTGGGGATTCAGTCCTCAGGGATCAAACTTTGTGAACAGAAACCTTTTTATATTCCAGCGGGGGATTAAGGTAAGGGGATACTCATCTTAAAGGATAGAATTAGGTTAGAGTAGTGAGTTCTCTCAAGGAAAACTTGTAGTGGAGGTTACCCAACTCTCCGCCAACAAGCTTATGTCTGCAGAAAGAACAAGTACAAAAAAAAAAAAAAAAAAGTTGAGCTAAGTCGGTTTCGCTGCCAGTTTTGGTGACATTTCACATTGCTGAGGTTTCAGATCCGACACAGCGGTCGATGTTTGGATGGAGCGCCGGTGGTGGAAGAAGACTCCTGTCTTTTACTTAGAAAATACTCTACCATTTGTAAAAAAAATAAATACAGTACATAAAACTAAGCATGCAGTATTATCAGTAAACTATACTAACAACATAAGAGATGGTCAAGGTAATTACTATCTTAAATGTTTTTTGGTATATATTCTTGCATAGTTTCATCTTCAATAATGGATCATTTTACTAAATGCATCAAATTTTGTATATATTATGTACCTGTACAATAATTAACACATACAGTAATCACTGTACGCAGCAGTATGTGAAAGGACCATGACCTCTTTATAACCACATTATGTTGTAGCATGTAAAACAACGCATTACGTGCAGATACCACGGAAACAAAGGCACTATAAATACGAGCCAGAGAATCTACGCAGTTCAGATGACAACTCGGGTGTCAAGTAGATGGAATAAAATGGCATCACACTATAAAATGTGAATGTTATTGAACAATTACTGTAATAGTTCTACAAGGAAAGCACAGAAGTGCAGCCTTATATGTGACATGACCACAATTTATTTTTAGGTGGTGGTGGTATTAATATAAACCATTAATGTGCCACCGCTGCTTGATATGGTGTCAAGAGGTCATCTTGTGTATTTCTGACAGATTAGGTTGAGCTGATAATTGATGAAAAGAAAAATATCTTTCTTTAAAATGTAATAAAGCCACAGTATGAAGCAGCATCAAATGGAAATAATCAAGTAAAGTAGTCGACCCATGAAACAAAAGGAGAAATTGTAGAAAATAATCTGGAGAACTAACTCTGTGGATAAGATCAGAGGTAAAAAGTATTGGTGTAATCTTAGACTCAAATCTAAAATTCAAGGCCCAGATTAACAAGGTGACCAAAACTTCTTAATTCCACTTTAGAAATGCAGCTGAGGTGCAGACATTTATAAACATATCTCTTAACTTTAGCCTTAAACTAGCTACTCTTGAAGCTCTCTTCTACCACGCCTTTAAAATGCATATTGCTAATTGTATATTTTAACTCTATCTGTGTTCAACTTCATGCGTTCTATCTGTTCTTATGCATCTCATTTTGTATCTACATTTTTAAACGTTCCTTTATATCTCTTTTTATGTGAAACACTGTATGTCATTTTCTTGCTGTAAATCACTTTGTGCTGCATTTCTCATGAAAGGTGCTATACAAATAAAGTTTATTATAATAATAATTTGTATTAAGTACATCAAATTTATGCTGATTTAAATAAAGGCAATCAACCACTTCACTGCTCAAACAACCATTAATATGTATAGCTGTGTCTGAAAGAGCATCTTGCATGTATGCTGCAAATGCAGTAATAGAGATCATCAGGCTTCACTCCGTCCTTCACCTGCTATAATGAAATCTATTCATATCATACCAAAAGGATCAAGCTTCTTTTTTTTTTGTCATCACAAATGACAAATTTAAAGTTTGGGGACAATAAGCTGGTCAAGGTTGCTGTCTAATGGATTACATCATGTCATGCTTGCTTGCGGAGGCTCAAGGTCCCTTGATGTCCACCAGCTGGGAGAAAGAACGGTCCCTCAAGCTGATGTCACGATGATCAAGAGCGTACACCAGTCAAACGCCTCTGAACTGGCTCACAAAAGCCATTTAGATGTGAGACTGCGCCATTGTTCCATCTCTCTGTCCTGCTGCCATGTTCTTCTTCTCCTACGGTTAAAAACTGGAAGGCATATTCATGAGGGAAGCATAATTAACCAGTCAGGGTTTGGATGACTTCCAGATGGATGAGTTATTATTGCCATTATTGATACTGGCTGGTATGAGCCCTGCTATCAGGGATTAATGCTGTTAGAATTTAGAAGCCCGACACCATCTTACCACTTAGTCCCATGATGAATAGTGTTAGGCAAAGTCGTTTGCACTGACACTCACTTACTTCCCCTCATTTTATGTACTTTGCTTGCCTTATTAAGGCTCTTACCACTGGCTTAATTGCCTATTTAGAATTCTCCTCTTTGTGACCTAGATGTGTTTTATTTGGTGAATGTAATTAAGTTACCTGTAAATATCTTCGCTAGAGCCCCATCCATCTCTGTTATGTGAGTACTCTATTTTTGTTTTAATTAATTTAATGGCTGGTGTGTCTGGACACTATTAACCTCAATGAAACCAAGAGGAGAAATTGGTTTCAGTTGAGCCAAAGTCAAAGCATCTGTGTTGAACTGCAGCTCACTAGATTTGTACTGGTGCGCTGAACCTCTGGGCAAGTAGGGCAACAATGGTTCGGGCTTTGTGGATTAATGCCCCAAAATGATCACAGAGTGTATCAGTACATATTTTGTGTGGGAGAAAAATCCTGTTAAAAGGCCCATTTTGATTCCAGCTGGAGTTGGAGAAAGCCCGTTAGACTGTTTCACAGAGCGTTTGAGCTCAAACATCCCCTCCAACCATGCTGCTCTGCTTTTACACTGTCTTTACTGTCATTTCCAGCCGCTGAACATTTGCACAAAATTTTCTTCAACATATTGTGGCTGTGTAACCTCAATTCAAAGAAGGTTGAAAGGTTTCAAAAAAAGTTTAAAAATGTTACCCCGGACTTGAGTAGAGAGCACGCATCAAATTTTATGTCAAGCCCGGGGGCAGTCGGTAACAAAGATTTTGAAGTGCTTCAGAAAGTCTACGGTGATGAAGCGATGAGCCAAGCAGGGTTTTTTGAGTGGTATTTGCGTTTCGAACGCAGCAGAACGTCACCGTCCGAGACCGAAGAAGGCGGTCAGGAGACACCAGGTGGGTTTTTATTTGACGTTGGCGGTGGTTGTGTCACCGGGAATTCGTCCCCCAGAGTCAGACTGTCAACACAGAGTTCTACTGTTAAGTTTTGAGGCGTCTGAGGGGAAAACATTCGCAAAAAAACGATCTGAACTGTGGCGCCATGGCAACAGGGTTCTCCAACACCGCAACAACACAATCATCGCTCTCCACTGCAAAGCATGAAAAACATTTGTATGCCAGTCCTGAAATATCTGTACAGCTATTGGATGGATTGCCTTGAAATTTCACACCTCTGTCATCATTTGTCTTGCCAACAATATGAGAATGCCACTTATCATGATGAAGCAACAGAGTAAAAAACATCCTCAGTATTCATTGCGGCCTAAGAGGGTGCAGCTTTTCTCAAACATTAAAACCAATCATACTGATGAAATGAATGTATCTAAATGTATGTAAAAATATTAATATGATGTTTTTTTAATCTCTCACAGAAGCAGAAAACGATGTACAACAATATCCGCCAAGATCGAGAAAAAAAAAGCAAAAAAAGTAAAAAATAACATGTAGGCCTTCAAGCAAACCCTGATGTGTGTAGTATCCATTAGGAAATGGGACATATCGCTACCTCCAACCCCAAGGAGCGTGGAGGACATGGTGGATGCCCTCCAGAAACACTTAAACGACATGAAGGAACAAGCTCTTTCCTTATTAATGTGCTCTTTTGCAAAGCAACACACCATGCACAGCTCCCCCAGGACAAGGCAGTGCAACGAGTGTAGCGAGTGGCTCTGTTCATTTTTTAAAGTTGGGTAACTTGTCCTTAAAGGTACTGTAGTAAATCAAGATGCTACTTAAATGCTCTGGTAGGTCTTACTCACTTGTGCACTTAATGTATGTAATGATTCATGAACCATCAGCCTCTTGACAGGAGCTACTTAAGGTCAACAAAGCCATTTTGGTTTTCTAATTCAGACGGTTGTAAATAAACTGAAGTCCAGTGTGAAGTATATTAAATGCAGAATAAGCAGGAAAAAAAAAAAACAAGGCAAATTTTATGAAATACAGTTTTGGAAGCGATTGGCAGTTTTGGGTATGATATGTGTTCACAGTCCAAAGGACAGGGCTGAATGCTTGGGTGGCGTTGTACCTATTAAAGGTGGTGCTTTAGAATGGGGAAAATGCTTACTTTGATTTCCCTCAGGCTTTTTGCTCTCTGAGCGGAATGAAAATGCTCCCTCTCTGGCAGCATAAAAGCTACAACCCAGCACACAAAAACACATGCACGCTTTGGTATTGATGCACCTTGTATCATACGAGCACGAGCGCACACACACACACACACTTACGGGCAATTTATAGAGGCCTGTGGTCCTGCAGTCCACAAAAATTTCAGCAGTTTAAAGACGCCTTCATTACTGAATGACCTTGTGTGCATTATTGAATATGATGGATGCAGAGATGTAGTGCGGCATGACAAGAGGATGGATTGTGTTCCACAAGCAAGAGGGAGTTTATGCTCGACACGGTGGTACTCACATTTCAGTTGCGGAGCGGGCATTTGCCTTTTTTTAAACGCAGCCACCCACCTGTTCACGCCTCTCGCTCTTTCCATCTCGGGCTGATCAAAAACACGGGGATGTATTCATGTGACATCCTGATCTGAGAGCTCTGATCCCTAATTGCACATGAGCAATGGCTGATTCTCAAGGGTAGGATGACCAGATGTGCTGTGTGGCCAGAAGCGCTTTGAGTTCGCATTGCAGAGGGGTGGTGGTGGTGTGTGTGTGTGTGTGTGTGTGTGTGTGGGGGGGGGGTTGGCTGGCTTGGCCACTGGCAACTAATACAAGCTCACACACTGCAGGGGGTGCAAGTTGTGGGAGTCCAAAGGTCTTTGTTTTTGTGTGTGTGTGTGTGTGTCGATACATGTGCGTACGAGAGACAGAGAAATAGACAGGAGAGACATTGCCAATAACCATTCCCCGTAGTCTCATCACACATAAAGCTACAGGCTATTATTAATCATTCAGTAGCTTCCATAGTTTGGTTCACCGGTCATGCATATCACCTGTCAAAGCGTCCTGTGGCAGGAAGGGTTCCATTTGATGAAGTCTCTTTAGCCTTCACATCCTCCCCATCCAAAGGTCACCATGCATCCTTGTCTGATTGCTGCTCTTATACTTGTTTTTCATTTACATTTTGTCACACGACCCCACCCCCTCCCCCGAACACGGATATCATCTCACATTTACACAATGTAATCCATTTTCCTCACTGTTTGCCAGAGTTCAGGGTCGTGTGAACTCGCTCTGTATTTGTTTTTGTGGTGAAGGTTACGTTGAGTGAAAGCTTTCTTTTCCGCATCAGTTTTACTTTGAAACGTAGATCCTATTTAACGCTAAGAATATTTCAATCTTAGTTCAGTGCCACCTCATTTAAAATGTTCATAGGGGTGTTTAGCTCATGCTCGCCATCCATGCACCACCTCTTGAATAGGCAGCTGTTGAGAACCGCTATGATTCTGAATTTTTCAGTGTGTGTGGAT
The DNA here is from genome assembly GCF_029030835.1 of Brachyistius frenatus. Taxonomy (NCBI): domain Eukaryota; kingdom Metazoa; phylum Chordata; class Actinopteri; family Embiotocidae; genus Brachyistius; species Brachyistius frenatus. The sequence goes on along the minus strand of NW_027210664.1, from coordinate 805,167 downwards.
TATCACTTCAGCTTTTCATACTTACAAGCCAGTTTCTGTTGGTCAACGAAGCAGACAGACCGACGGACAATACGAAAAAAAATAAACACGAGTGCAATGTTATGAACAAAGTATCCTGAAATCAAAGTAACCTATTCAACACATTTGTAAAATTATATCATGACTGCACTAATGACAAGAGAAGCCTTGAATTCACATCGACAAGGGAAATTTGAGTAAAAAACTATGTTTGACATTACAGGACATATTTAACAGCTCTCACCCTGAAACACACTCCACAAATTACACACTCTGCAGTTTTCACACAGGATTAAAATCACTAAGTCTGCAATTATTAAGAATCACGCTGCTCCTTAGATGTTAACCAGCTGCAAAATTGGCTTTTTAAACCCAGAAGATGAAACGCACGGACAGACAGAAGTATTAAATACAGTTATAGGATTACAGCACCTGTGTTTTAACTGTGACTTCGATCCACGCGCACAAAAAGGACAAGGCCTTTGTATTCTCTCTGAAGTGGGATCAGAGAAGCTACTACATAAATTAATGAATAAACACCACACACAGAGATACAGAGCAACGCCTGCATCATACTGATGCAACAACAAAGCAATCTAACACTTGCTTGGCTTCTGGTTATTGTGCTGTGTGAAAATTTCATGCACTAATTCACATGTAAAGGAGTGACGATGGTGTCATTTTGTACCTCTGAGGCCTTGAGCTGCCTGGATGACATTTTCATACACAAGTTGCACAAGTTCCCCTCCCTGTGTGAGGCATTGATTGATAATTTATGTAGTTGCAGGGGGTTGGGAGGTGGGGTTGCACTCAATCTGACAAAAAGGACTCAAAGGTGCTTATGCCAAGCTGGTTTACTAAGAAATGGGACTCCACACGAGGAGCAGATTGTTAGTATTCATAAAGTAAATATACGTTTATTTACAAATGGGAATAAACTTGCCGAAACTTGTTTTTAGGCCCCCTGTACACTGTGAAATTTAAATATTTATCCGAATAAAAAAAAAATCTTTGGTTTTAGATTATACGTGCAACGACGACTAATTTAAAGTGTCAACTAAGAAAGACAAGCTGAGTCCAAATTTACGACCAAAAACTCTCAATGCCAGCAAACTGTTACCAGACACCAACCACAGCTCTGACATAAGATGATGCACATTACAAATGCAAGGAAGCGCGATGCTTCAGCAATTCTACGAAACAATATATTTACCTCAAACAAACATTTCATAATAATCATGTTGCGTTCTTTTCATTTAACTCTCCTCTTTGAGGTTTTTAACCAATAGAAATGCACGTGTGCTGTAACCACAGTTCGTTTATGGTTTTAACATGAAAATGATAACTTTCTCTCCCTAATTAGATAGATTAGATATGGTTTTTGAAAAAAAGTTGTTTTAGAGCCACCGCAGTGTATTTTTGCAATCGGTTAGTAAATTGGGCCCTTTGCTGGTACCAGAAGTTTTAATTATTTCATCAGCTGCTATCTCATCCCACCAACCATTATATACTCAGGAGCTTATTTCATTTAGCCATGCCTTTGTCTCAAACAACAGGCATGTAGACAATTTAGGCCCAAAACACTGATGAATGACTGCAGGGATTCATCAGATTTCACCACAGCATGGCACTATTTCTCACATGTTTACAGTGGCTCCGAGGATTGATGCAATAACAATGGCTGTCATGTTACGTAACGTGTTGCTGAGACTTGTTTGTACCGGAGTCTTTTTAACAGAGTACAACTAAAATGCCAGGGAGTCATCCAGTTCATTCTTTCTGTTCAAACTCCAGACTGTAGCCCGGCAAACAGAGACAAGTTGTTGTTGTTGTTGTTGTTGTTGTGCTAGGCTACAAAACAAGTGCAGTTTTGAAAGACAAACACAGGCTTGTCCTCCAGACACTGGCATATGTTTGTCTTTACTCTGTATTTTTCTAATTATTTTGTAATTTCAGCCCCTTTGTGTTCTGGCTTTAAAAAGGACACTAAATCTGAGTCTCCTCCTGTGTGGCAACGCTTCTCCTTCCCATCGTCACTCAACCAAAACAGAGGTATGCTTTTAGTCGGCTCCAGTCCCAAATGAAATGTCACTCCCCAGAGTTGCAGATGCTAGAAATTAGTTCCTTTGTGTTCACTTTTTTGCCTTCATAAATCACAAAACAGAATTTCACTCAAGGGAATGGGCCCCACAGTGTGTTTTACATTTAAAACCAATAAATTCCTGACATAGGTTTTTTAAGATTCAGATTTCAGAGAAAATGCAGGGTAAATCAGATGTGGAAATACCAGAGAGTAATGAATATTTCATTGTAAAGCACAGATCAAGCCACATTTAGAGGGAGAGAGGAACCTGAACAGACAGTGGCTGCATGGCAAGTGTATTCGTACAAAAAAGAAGGCTAATGTTGTTAAGGTTTTTTATTTATTTAATTAGCACAACACTCAGTGGAAATCCTTGTTTATCTACCTGGAGGGAATTCCGGATTCAGGAATGAATTTTATTGGATTGCTGTCAATATCAAACCTTTCCATTATACAGTAGTTTACCTCCAGTGATCTCTGAAGAATTCATCAACAGTCAATCAAAGGGAGTTTATGCACAGCCCTGATTTAGTTTCCTCTTCCCTGCAAACACAATTTGAATACCCAAGGCAACAACACAGTGGAAATGTATTATACATTCATGTTGCCCTTACTTTCACTACCATGAAGGAGTTGTTCATCCTCTGTCAGTCAATCAAGGACAATCACAGACACTTGTACATCACAGCACCAGCAATATAAAAGGAAACTGGGCAGATCTGGTGCACAGGAAATTGCATGAAGCTCGCCTCGTCAGACGTTAGAGGGCTTTTAGATCAATTAGCCCACAAGAGATCTCAACGTGCGTCACTGCTTCTATCACAGTCACATGGAAAGACTCTGTAACCGTGAGCATATTTGCATGCTGCTTTTTAAAACTCGGTTTTCAATGAATTGCAATCATATCTTTTAAAGTAGTTCATGTTTAATGGCTTTGAACTCCAAAGCAGGAAGTAGCTTGAGATTCTAAGTGCTTGTATGCAAGTATTCTAACCCATAGGGGTATTGGGATATTGGACATGATTGATCATTTATTGAGCCATTATAAAATATAAAAAAATAGAACACAGACTTAACTGAAAAGCCATTATATATTTGCATATTTTATTTTAACCACGAGATGTATTAAATTAGTCTGGCCTAGGCAAACCTGCTGGGACTATAGTCTGGAAACCCTGCGCACATTGACAATTGCACAGCCACTTTGAAGGAACAGACCAATCAGCTACCTGCGGGGGAGTTCAGACCCATATATTCACACTGAATTGTTAACGTCTGGTAATACCAGGCTAGCATAAATAAGCTTTAATTACTGGATTTTTCCATTTCTAATTTACCATGTGTAACAAACTAGATCTTCTGGAGGTAAACTTCTTAAGTGTTTTCCTCAGTTTTGTATGTATTCAACCTTCAAAAGTCAACAGAAAACACATTCCAACTTTAAGAATTCGAATGGCCCCAAATGCAGTAAGAGAAGCATGTACCCATTATATTTAGAAGATTTGAGCCTTGAAGGCTGTGAAGACATTGTCAAGGTTTCTCACTGAGCAGCAAGCTGTCAAATTGCCTTGACTGATTCAAGGTCTTTACTTTATAAATCCCCAGATTTGTTGATAGGTATTTTCTTTTCTTTACATTTCTGTAAAATGACTCAAATAATATATTATTATAAGAAGTTATTTGTCGGGATTAGGCAACATAACGTATGAATGTATTTCCTCATTCTGAAAAGAAAGTGTTAACGAAATCAGCATCAATGATGCTCCTGTAAATATCTACAGTTCCCAAAATATCCAGTCTGATATTATCAAAGACATTTTTGTGACAGGCAAGAGAAAAGAATACAAATCTTTTGCAGCTTAAGTATAATTTGCAATGAAATTAATGCATATTAAATCGTAGAAATCTGGACTTGTTGAATGTCACACCACAGCTCTGTAGGATTTGTCTGCACATAAACGTAATTGATATATACAAAAGCCCGAAATGGGGCTTGAAAATGTCTTCACATAAAACCTAATGGCACTATAAGCCTAAGTGAATCTGCAATAGATTCCTCTATGACAAGGCTGACTATTTGGCCAGAGAGTCATAAAACAAAGGCTGCAAGTAATTACAACTATATTTAACGCTTTGCAGCTCAGTTCCTGCGATAGTCAATGAACAGAGAAACAGCCGAACACAATGAGATCTGTTGAAGGATGTGCACAACCCCCCCCCCTTTTTTTTTTTTAATCTAATGCAGAAGAGGTTGAGGGTGAAACAAAAACTATTTACAAAAAATGATAGGGGTGCATATATTCTCCTCTATTTATGTGGTCCCTACGCCCTTAATTTGATTTGACCCGAGTTCATTTCTCGACACTTCAAACAAACATGGCCACTTTGGGCTGATGCTCAATGTTAATGGTGTGATTAGTGCTGTATCTTTCCCTTGGTGTGGCAATTTATTTTGCCCCATTAAGCCTTTGAAGCTATGCCCTGCTGACTCAGATGCTCTTAGTAACAAACAGTAATATTAAAATGGCTATTACCACCAAAATCTATCATCTGGAATGGCCTATAAGGTCATAACAAAGTGCACCCCTGGTGAAATGCCTGAAAAGGAAGGTAATAAATCTACATCCGTGTTCTTAGGCAGGAGAAATGCCTTGTGTATTTTTTTTTAACAGGGACTAGCAAAAATTGACTATATCCTCCACTTTGCAAGTTTAATCAATTGGCTAAACAAAATAGCTGAAAGAGGTGCATTAAATAACATTGTAAAAACTACAAAAAAAAAGGCAGAACTCTGAACAGAGCCAGTTTTATTTACATAATCTTTCCGTTTCTGTTGTGAGACAATGGCCGAGTATGAAATAGGGACTTCATGTGAACCAGCAGTCATTTCCAAGCTGCTGCTTTCCACCGCATAAAATTCAGATTTTACAATCGTGACGTCCTCTGACAAAATCACTGTAATCATTATTTAAAAACAGTAGCTGTGCTGTGATTGTGGCTATAGTTCATGTAAAAGGACCACTCAGAGAGAAAATTACAAGCGATAGAAAGTATTTCTGACACTGCTGGATATTCGGTTGTGGGTTTTCCAATTGTACAAAACTATATGCAGTGTGTAGGTTGTTTTTTAAATATACGATCTGGTAACTTGGGCAACCTCAGACAAACACACAAAACTTATATCTCTGTGGTAGTTATGGAAATTACGGCAGTGTCTCAGGTGAAACAACAGATGGGGAGTGTGCCGGCAGGTGTCATAAAATACTGAAGAAACAAAGAAAAAGAGGAATGTTGGCAGGTATGATTACCAGTAAAACGTAGACCAAAAAAATATCTGTATATAGTGTACAATCCAAATGCTCAGGTGTGCAGGATTAACAACAAAATATATGATTATGCCAGGTGCCAATGCTTCTGGCTAACCAAATGATTGGCCAACAAACGTTGTGTGATTAAAATAATCTGATTGAGCAATATAAAACTTCTCATTGACTATTAAATTAAACCAACAACACAAAACAACCCACTAGTAATAAACATTAACTTAGAAGTCATGCCTTCAGCTTAAACAAGAGGACTGCAGTGTTTTTTATTTTTTGTCCTCAGTGTTTCAGGGTTCAATTTTGAAGTCCACCCGTTGTGGTTTGGGTTAAAATAACTACTTGGCTTATGGCCAAGGTTGCAAAAATGCAGAATTAACTGGTTAAGAAAGAAAACAGCAGAGACCCATGTCGAGGTCTAACATTTTGTTGACCCGTCCAACAACCCCAACCTCCTCTATCTGTAGACGTTGTGGCGGCACTTGAATGCAAACATGTTATTTACATGTTTTGTAATGGAAGAACTGGTGCTGTAATTTCTCTTGAAAGGATGGACTTTGAGCTCTTTTTTTCTAACCGATGTGAAGTCGGGAGATTATACTAAATGTTACAAGCCATCTGAGATCAGAGCCATTGTCCACAATAATTTACGGCATCATTCACCAAGTAGTTGTATTGAATTTCATTATATTTAAAAATAAATACTTGCAGTACAAAGTGTAGCCGTTTTTTCCTTATGAATCAACATCCAACAGAATTTCTCATTCTGGCTTTCTTTCAGTTTTAGTCCTCCATATTTTTGACTCATTTCACTAAGTAGATCAGAATCATTTAAATCTAAACAGACAATGCGAAACACAATAAACATCTCCTGCACTGCAGGCTGAAATCACAGTTGCCCTTTGGATTTTCAGAGGTTTAATATAATTAGCAAAGACTTTGCACTCCTGCTCACTGATCTGGCCAATCAGATGGTAAATTTAGAGGCCATAATCACATTTGATTTGACATCAACACAGCTCTCTGGCATGAGCCCAGATGCTGGCTCAACAGATGAGACGCACCGTAACGGTAGAAAAGCAGCTGAATGTGAAGCAAACTTCCATCAGTTTTTGGAATGAAACTCCGTTCATTTGTGATTTAAACTCTCACAGCAGCTCACAGCAGTTTATTCCCGTATTTCAGCTGCATTGCAGAGTTTACAAACCATTAAAGCAAGGAGACTGGGGATGTGTTCTTTCTGACTATGATGAATTGCCTGCAGCTTATCAACATGAGCTGGCATATGGAGTGAGGACATGGCTTGATGGGGTGTCAATCAATCTGTCTATGATTTGAATGTGCTCATATGATTTTCTTTGCCCATGCTGAGGAGTAAATCCCAAGATGCGTCTTAAGTAAGCATTAATTCAGTGTCAGAAGACTTTAAGGTAGATTTACTGGATGTTGGGCTTATAGCGAACTGTCCTCCGAGGTTTTACAGATTCGGATCTGTGCCGTTTTACAGCGAGAGACGTATTTTCTTTGTAGCAAACAAAAACTAGCATTATTAGGACCTTTTGATGTTTTTTGTTTTTTTTTTTTTTTGTAGACTGATTAATTCCATGACCTTTTTCATGTAATATAAAACCAGACCTTTGGAGAACCAGATACACTTCGAGAGATAAAGCATATGAGAATCCTTTTAAATAACTCGTGGATGAAGGGAGAAGAAGAAAAAAACCTACGCATGGGCTGGGTTTTTGCTGTAAGGATCGAAGATATAATCCCAAGCAAGCTTACACAGACACGTACACTGCAGTCAAATTCACGAACATAACTGCACTACATCTTTACAGATACCTTGGGGTTTGAGAACGTTATCAGATGTTTCTCGGCTGGAGCATATCTTTGGTGAACAAAGCTACGCTCTGTAGTTTTAGGAATATTTCTAGCAATTCCAGTCTGTTTGAAATATCATCACTCTTGTTCCCACTTAAAGATATTTGCTGTCGTTCATTCTTTAGTAGGGACCACTAACTTCTAGAAAGCAACCGAATCCACCACATTTAACATTACAGTTTATGAATGCTATATCACTACTTAATTATGCAAAATGTGCACTTGTTGAGCTCAAATCAGGGAGGTGCCTTCGATGTCGAGACTATTAAAACAGGTTTTTGACTTACACAATGTGCTCCTTTTAACCAAATTTGGTGGACAAAACTAATGTGGAATTCTTTTTTAAAGTCGTCATGCGGTCCATTTCATCTTAAAACATTCAAACCATGCACACCATAATTACAGACAATATACCCATAGAAAGTCCTGCAATCTATCTAACTTGGATACCCTTGCTTAATATGAGTTTCAGCTGAGGGAAAGGCCTAAAGTAACCTTAAAAATGAAAAATGACTGATGACAAATGACACATTTCAACTGTGACAGCTGGATCAGGTGCAAACAGTTGAGCAAGCAGCTGATATCCAACCAGATATGCAGGTACCAAATAAAAATAATATAAAAAATGAACAGACTGTGGTTCACTGAGGTAAAATAGATGTCTTGTATGCAAATAAACGACACAACAAGTGCACATCACTGCCCAGTAAATACGACTATCATTCTGGGGATACAATTTTGTGCCTTAGTGGGGAGATTGCATGTTAAATTCAGCAGGGAGCAATTTAGCATCAGGTTATCAAATTGTGATTTGCTAGTGCCGCATGTTAAATAAAATCAGTCAGCATTTACTTGGTAGTATGGCATGCCTGTCATATAATATATATTTTCCCGGATAGCTATTTATTTATTTTTTTCATTCTAAAGGCAAATGCCGGCTGAATGCCAATGTCTGTTTTCATCAAATACGAATGTTGATGTGTGTCAGGCCAGCAGTGCATCTGGCTTTCTCAGCACTTAATTATTTTATTTTTGTATTTTTTTAACCAAACACCATCAGATTTGTTTTTACTGAAACAGCATTGCGGTTATTATCGGCAGACCGTGTATGTCTCCTGGCAAACTAATGATGACTTCATGGACTAATCCCTCTTATTTTGTATGTCGTCCATGTATCTAAATATGCACACATATCTAATGTATATGTGTGCAGATGCATGCTAGTGTAGCAGGTCATCCACAAAATATCCTTGTCATGGACATGCACTGCATGCAACAGAAGTCTGGCAATGACAGAGCACAACAACTGATGCTAAATCAGGCCGAAGAGCTATTGGAAAGTAAAAGAAACAGAGGATGGGTCATATGACGCAGTGTTCAAATTTACAGGTCTGAACGTTCATGTTGGAATTAAAACCTAATAACTTGAAATGGGACTAGGAAAAAAAAAAAAATAGCAATGAAAAAAACAGACAGGAAAGGATCCTCTTATTATTTTAAAAGACTTTCTCAGGGCTCTGTCCTCACTTGCATTGCACTGATCAATTCATTTCAGCCTTATGGCTCTGCCCCTCTAACACACTCACGCTCCCTCCATTTATTGCAGCATTTGGCAAGAACAACACTAAAAGGCATTATGAGGCTGTCACTGAAATTCGATGTGGCTGATTAAGCTGGTCGTTTGAATATGGCACTCAGGTCCAGTGCGAGGGTTGAGACGAGAGTTATAAACATACGCAAAAACTGGTTATAAAACATATTTAATGAGCAGGCATTACATTTTCTGGTATCAGTTTATGCATATCTGCATTTAAATTATGGACCGTTCCAGGTTTTGAATCATAATTCACTAATGCTTTAATGGCAGGCAGTGATAGCGCTGTTGTACATTTTTTTGTTTAATTGAGTTCAGACATGTGTTCAGAGATAATAAAAAGGTGTGCGAGATAATGAAGATTATGCATTATTTTGTGGTGTAATTAGACACGATAGCTGCTATGATTTTCAGTTATTTAATTCATTAAAAACAGCTCTCAAATCACACGATCTTACAACCTGCTAAATATTTAATGAATCAAAGAAGCATCCTCGGACTATTCAATGAGGAAAAAAACAATAATAAACAGTTGCTGAGTATTGAGATGATCTTCAATACTTTTGTCATTTAAACCCGAACTTTACGAGGCCGGTTATTCAAGGATAATTCTGTGTTTTATTTAAATGTGTTGGCTTTCGTATGCATTTTTTGGAAAACATCTGCACATTTGACTAAAATATTTTAAATGCTAACCTTCCTTTGCATAATAAAAAGGTACGCTGCACCTTAAACTGTCCCTCGACAATATCCCCCTGTAGATTAGGTATTCCAGTGTGGGATGGCTAACTCCCTCGGTACAGTCTAATTGTAGCCTTTTTGATTGCCTGAGGGTTGATGGCTTTAGACTGAGTTAAGACGTTTCACCATTTCTTTGTGCTCCAATTACTGCGACAAATCTTTTTATCACCTGCTCTGGCGGTTCTTGTTTCTGACAGCTGTTTAACAGCGTTTCTGATATGGCCATTTGAGTGTTTGTTTGAAATTTGTTGCAAGCGTTTTTTGATGTGGTTAAACGTTGGCCTCACGTACTATGAATGTACAGCAGGGAAAAAAAATAAAAAATGGAAAAATCAGTCTGATGGGACTCACTTTGGGGACCACTGATGTTGGCAGCAATTACATTTCCCTGAAAACATATCTCGCAAAACAAATTAGTCGTGACAGGGTTACACAGAAGACATATAAGCAGCTTTCTCCTCTGGCATCCACACTGGACTCTTTTCAACAGATGACACATTCTTTTACTTTGGTTATACATGAGGAAGGATAAAAAAATATACTATTTTCACAGTTTTTTGATCTGAACAAAAATGTATTAAGCTCATGTTAACTTCTCAGTTAGTTGATTAGTTACCTGCTTTTTCACATTCATTTTACAGAATTGACCTGCACCTTCACTGCAATTCAAATATATTTGTTTCTAAATACACAAACTCTACAAGCATAAAAAAAAAAAAAATCAGAAAGAGAGAGCGGGGCTTTCATTTCCAGGAAAGAAGAAATGGCAAGGATCCAAAGTGAATGAAGAAGGAGTAGGTGAGTGTTGCGGTCGGCACAGTTTGTGAAAGGAGATACAACAGTGTGTCTGATGAGAGAATCCAAGGTACAGAAGATTGGGGTTTATGACACAGAGGCCGGTATTAAACCGAGGTCTGGGGTCACACACGTATTGAACCATGGCAATGTATTGATCTTTTGCCTGTTTGTACTCCGCCGTTTGACACAAATGCAGAGTTAGTAATGGTGACGGAGAGGATAGATACTTATTAGATTAAAGGCCTGATCCCAATTACTTGGTTTTGAGACTGTGTGGTCAAACAAACAGATGGTGGTCGTGATTCCTCGGCATGGGAAGACGTAAAAAAAAAAAAAAAAAAAAAAAAATCTTCTATTTACAATTTTTCATCCAATGAATTGATTAAACTTGTCTTCAGAAAAAAATTCCCCGTGTTCTAAGTCGTACATCATTAGTATGGAAAGAATGAAATATATTCCTCTTTTTAAGATTTGAAATGATACAACACGTAGTGCTGACCATAAATCTGATTGGTCAACTGCACATATGGAACATGCTCAAATCAGCATAACAGCACACTGTCCTCATCACCAGAAAATATTACATTATTACATCTATCCTTTTTCGATGAATTTTGACTTTTGATTTTACAATGTTCTGGAGAACTGTTCAGCTGTGCCGGTAATCGGGTGACCCGGTGCTCCTGTCCTAAAAATAATTGTGTCCATGGATATGTATTTTCAGCAGATATCTTATTTTGTGTTTCTATGTGTTGCATTTATTCAGTTTAAGAAATCCCACCATCTCTAGAAAACAATCAAATGGACTGGAAATCCTCTCTGTTGCTAGGGTCGTTACTAAGGGTCGTTACTACTACTTCCTGGAGTAGTAAACATTGCATTAAGTCTGCTGATTAGTAACAGAAGGTTTTACATTTTGAGAGCTCACAATATTAATAAATACACACTTTATTTTATTGTAGTTTTATTGGACAAATTTTTCGTTCTTGTTTTTTGTGAGGAGCATAAGTAGTACACATTTAAAAACCGACAAATTCCAAACCCTCTTTCATTTGCTTCTGTTAAAATATGAATTTGTTGTTCAGGGCGGATTTATTGCTTATGAAAAGTGAACGAATTTCAGTTAACAGTTTGCAAAGAACCCCATCTGATCATACCACATGCGGCGCATTAGATAAAAGGCTTTACATTGCCCAACCCCTGTTGTATTTATTCTTTGAACGTACAGGGGTTTGTATGCACTGGCAGTCTGTCTCCTCTGATCAGTCAGCTGAATGTGCGGGGATACAGCAGGAACACTGGATGCTACGGAGTCCATGCAGAGTAGAACAAACACTATCAGCTCTGCACCCTGAGCATATTCTCTGCTCAGCAACATCAAGCTTGCAGGAAAGCTCAAAGAAACACTTCCTCTCTCGAAGTTTCTGCTTGTTGCCTTTCATACTGAAGATGGATGAGCGGACAGATGGCAACAGTAATATCACAGCTGAATGACTGTCATTACATGTGTTCAGTGTATTTGCCCTCGTCCGACTACTTCTGTTTCATAGCGGGACTTACATTTTTTCCCCCCCGTTCTTTATTTCATTCAGATTGGTTCTGGCAGACCTTGCCAGATTTTTGCTGTCTGTGTTTGGCACATCACATGACAATCAAACTGTGGCTGTACTGTATGCTGTTTGTTTTGGTTTTATGAAGTTTGAGTTTCTTTCTTCACATGTGGTGGTTGTCACTGCTCACGCTAACGAGAGTATCTCCTTACTAGATGTCAGATTTATTCCAAGCTTCCCGCCACACATCACATTTTTGGTCTTGAGTTTGGTTCTCCTTTAAACTGCTTGTTATGTCAATGATTTTGGTGGACTGCTGTCAGTAATTTAAAAGGCTTTTAAAAGAAGTGAAACAGTTTGTCAATCGATATAAAATCAAAATCATCTTGTTCCTGATTCCTTCGATGTGAGAATTTGCTGTTTTTCCTGGTGTGAATGTAATATCTGCATTTTTAATTATCAGTTGGACAAAGACATTTGAAAAGTCTCTGAACGTATCAAAAGCATTTTTTTTCTCACAGTTTTTGTCATTTCATACTTCAATCAACTGACAAAAAACAGATTAATCGACACAGAAAGTAAGTGGTAGCTGCTTCGCTGAAATCAAAATGTATTGAACTGACGGTATCTATTGTTTACTAACGTCTATCAACAACTTGACTGGGAATCTTAAAGCATTCATCATGTATTCTTTTTAAATGTTAACTGTGTTTTCTGACACACTTGCCAACAACATAGTGCACGGTCCAACTCAGCTTCATAATCGGACCATTTCCGAAAGCACGCCGTGTTTCCCACCGAGTCTTCAACCTCTGAAGAGACAAAAGCTTCTTACAAGCATCTTTGATCTTTACGGCACCCCAAGTCTTCCTGATGAACCCCCAGGAAACTCTTCATTTTTGCAGTGTTTGGGAGGTTCAATGCTTGGATGGATGATGAGCCCGTATTGTGTTAGCGGTCCAGCAGGGAGGATTAAAAGTGTATAGGCTCCACAGGGATTAGTGAGAGGCAAGGAGCAGGGACTGTGAGTGGCCCATTAAAATAGCAGGGATGGAGGACAAGGTTATCCATCTTATTCGTGTAATAAAGGCGCAATTGATCTGTTCCAATTACAATGAGAGCCAAAGAACATGAGGTATCCAGGTTTGTTTTGGTTAACACATCCCCGTGTCTAGCAGGAATGGGATTTGGCCGTGACTAGCAGTCGTGCTCAAACCCTCTCCACCTCTCTCCTCCTCCGGTACCTTGAATGTCCTCCATGTGTTCATATATACTGCTTTGATTATTTTTTTTTACCTTTGCATGCAGCACATTACTGTACATTGAAGTCATGTCTGATCATGCTTCATTTCAGTAAAGCCTGTGGTAATTCTGCAGCGTTATGGGAGCACAGCAGAAATATTAATTCTGAGTCTCTCTACGTGCTTTTGGCACTTAAGAAACAGCAGATTTCACAGATGTTCAACACTCATCTAGTTTTAGACACAGAAACACAAACATTTACTCTTCTGATTAAATGAAAAAAGGGCCAAACAAAAAATTTGCACTTTCAATAATTCACATGCTGTCACACGATCAGTGTGGATTAACACATGTTTGAAATATTGTACATCCAAGCTGTTACTGCCAGTCTGTGAAACATTTAACAAATGTATTTTCTGTGAAAATTTGAAATGCAATCTTTCATACAATCCTAATCACAATTTCACAAAGTTCACGTTGACAGATTTGGATGCCTTCCTTTGTCCAAAAACAATCTGAAACCAACAGATCTGGAGCTGTAATTTACGATTTTCAGGGATAAAAGGTGAACAACAAAAAAACCATTAAACTGTTTAAAAATAATTTAAATATTTGCAGTTAAATGATCTGTTAATTGTATAATCAACTGATTAATGACTTGTGTCTGCTCTACTTTATTATTCCTGCCTCGTCATACACGGGCATATTTTCAAATACAGCAATAACACATCAATACCATACAAGTACACCGACCCAACACAGAACAAACCATATGTCCTTGGGGAATGCATTCATACCGAGATACATAGAGCACATTCATGTCATTCATTATTAGTTTGACCGATTCTCGTGGCACTTCAGAATCAAAACCTCAAACCACAACAACACTCAGAGCTCTACCTAAAGACAAGTACAAAGACAGCAGCACAGCTAAAGCTACATCCAAAACGTAAACCTTTTACATTGTTAATAGTATTGATCTGCTGCCAAATCTCATGCAGAGCAGCACAGAGGATTAGCTTTATGTTGATTTTTCCTTCATGTTAACAAATACTGCAAGCATGTCTGCATCAGACTAGTAAACCCTAAAAGTAATGCCCTTTTCAGATGGCCAAATCTCCGTCTGAATCAATTTCAAAAGAAGACTGTAGGAGGAAGCCAGCTTTGAATATTTACTTGGTCAGAGAACAGAGTCCTTTTTTTTTTTTTTTTTTTCCCCCGAGCTGTCTGAAAAAGAACAATAAGATATTCTTTATATAATGCTCACAACCCAACACCGAATCCCTGCTGACACAAGTAGACTGCAAAAGTCTTAGTGTCTGCAAGGCGCTCCCACCGGGCACTTCTACAGTGGTAACAGTTCTGCACCTCTGACTCTGTAGCACCGGGTCAAACTTTTAACTAAGTGGTTTAACTGTACAAAAGGATTTAATCGTGTTCACTTGTGCTTCAGTTAAGTTCAACATGACCTCAGTGGAAAAAATCATGCCTTAAATGGTTTGATTTACTTTTTTTGTTGTTTTGTTGGAATACTGCTGTGAGTTTTATCCAAAAAAAGGGCACAACATTTCTGTTACAGTTATTAAACAAGAGTTCAGGAAGCCATGACATATCAGAAAGCTTGTAATTTGAAGTGCAAATTGTGATTTGTGTTCCCAGGAGGTGCGAGCTCATGCTGGAAATATTACATGAGGAGCAGGCGCATAACCATAATATGAGAGTAACACTTTTCCAACTATAAACTAAAGGATTGTGTTTGTCTTTTTGTATTTTACATACTGTATCTAACAACCTTCTCTACACGGATAAAGGTAAAATTGCCAAATGCAAATTACGCACACACACACTGTTGTTTCATGTCAAACTGCCCTCATGACACGCAGTATTGTGTAGAGCTGCTTACTTCCACCTTCCACCTCCCTTTCTTTGCTAAAATCACAGAATTATAACCTTTGTCATAATAAGATGAAAGACTTGTAAAAACACGCTGGAGGTAAATAATGAAGCTTTTTATGATGCAACCCTTGAAAGTGAAATATGAGCTTTGTGGGAAGCAGAGGTGAAAGATGTGCTAATATTTCTTGGTTTTGTGTAAAAAGCCATCCCGTAATTTGAGAGTTACTGACATTGTCCTTTTTCCTCTTTCCTCCTTTTTATTCTTCTTTTCTCTTCCCTTAGTTGTTCTACTCGCATGCTGAGCTCGTGTGTGATAGTGTTTATAGTCTGTCTGCTATAGGACCGAAGCTTCAGGGCAGATTTGAAACAGACATTTACATTAATCAAATAACAGTTCAGCTCATCGAGTTAAAAAAGTGACCTGTTTCATCTAATAGTAGCATACGTCATAAAAAAAATGAAATATTGTGACTACAATGTCTTCTTCAATGTCTTCCAGGAACGTCCTATATAACTACCCAGAAACTATTTGTAAAACTAACCATCAGAAATGAGCTTCTTCGTTCTCTGTTTTAAGAGTTGTATTTCTGTTCTGTAGACTGAGATGTGGAAGAAATGCTGGCTGACTGTCTGTATTAATGCTGCACCCGACTCAAGATTCTCCAACTCGTCGTTAGTTTGAGCAAATAGTTGATGAGCCATCATTAATTCAAGCCAACGGTCTTCTAGTTGATGCAAATTCAATTGTTAAAATATATATATTTTGGAGCGTCAGAAAATGGTTTGAATTTCAGGGCTGAGAAATAATGGTACAAGTAAGATTATTAACACTGTGCCAGATTAAAAAGAAATTCTAAACCATACAAATTAGCCCTTAAAAAGTCCCTCTCCTGGAATTGATTAAACTCATAGAAATGATATATTTAAAAATATTGCCTTAAAGTGGCTGAGCTGTAACTCCACACCTATGCCGTCATTCACTTCATACATATCTATGAATTGAACTACTTTTAAAAACTTCAAGCATCAAAATTAGTCTGTCTTACATTCAGGAGAAATAAATGCCACATTTGATAGCTGAAGCTCTCATCATTAGTGTACCAGAACCTATAAAAAACAGAGTTCGTGACTTAATTCAAATCTAAGGAGAATTCTCTGTTTAGAAATTCAAGTACGAGATAAAACATTTGAGCAGAGAGTTTGAAAGGTGGCCTTAAATGAATGTAACCAATGTCCAGTCTGCATTAATAAATGATTCATGTTTCTATAAGAAATATGAATCACCTGTGAGTTTCCTGATATACAAATTAGCCAAAAGTATTTCAGTACTTTTATACTTAATTGTTCTGTTACATTTTTCCTTTGCTTCTTTTTGCTAAATGGAGGTGAACGTGTTGTTTGGACGCCACCACATTTTTCTACATTCCCTTTCATATCGCATTGCTATTCCTTGTGATTCAGTTTTTATCATCAATGCAAACATGACTAGGAAGGCACTAAAAAATGTATGCACATAGCAGACAGTTGAACTGTGCAGACAGATGCATAACAGGATGAATTAGCTACTTTGCATTATATAGTAATGTCAAATAACAACGATTATAATCAGATTATGTCAAGTTGACGAGTTCAGCCACCGACGAGAATGTCCTTCACTCCTTGTATCCAAATATTAACTAAGATTTAAAATAGTAATTAACAGTACATTTATCTGTTGGATTGGACTTATTTCAAATTATTATTTGTCTATTTTTTAACTATTTGTGTGTTTTCGAGCGCTACTCTCAGGAGGTGATATGAATGCACTGATGTTACTTGGTACAGCAATTTTGCATATTTTCCCATAACATTAAAGTACAGCAACGGGAGTGTTATTTGAATTATTCTTAACTGTATCATTGCTCCTTACAGCTCACTGTCAGACTGCTACCCATGTGAGCGGTTGTTAAACATATTTATCCGAGGCTTAACGTACGGCCGTCAGAGACTAACAGCGGTGAGCCATTGTAAAGAAGAAGAAAAGAGGGTCTTTATATATTTAAATAATCCAGAATGCTCCTTTGAGTGTCTGCCCCCAAAACAAGGTAAACAAAAAAAACAATCAAGGTAACTCTCACTCAAGGTGACTCCGCTCTCTTCCAATGACAGATTCCACCATTTGTTGTAAAAGACAGAATAAGCTGTCACAAGTGCCACTTCAAACTCCCAGAAGAATAGTGTTTAAGTCACTCCAAGGTGGCCGCGGTATTTACATATTTTTTATGCTCACCCAACCATTTAATGACTCAGCACCCCAGGGATGGAGGTAGTAATCCCTGGAAGAGACCCCTCCCATATAAAGAATTTATTTTCCATACAATGCATGTAAGTGATCATTAACAGCTTTTAATTAGTGTGGTAGACGTGTGTGTATATAAAATGGCTCCACCTGTTTTTTTTTTTTTTTGGTTTTGTAGTTCGCAGCTTGATCTACACTTGTAAATGTTGTACCCGACACCACCCACTCGCAACCGTACAGTTTTACAGTTTAATGAACCAGGCAAAATTATGCGCCGACTATTTTCATTAAGACTTTATACGTCTGTCTTCCACTCCTGCAACTTATTATTTCGAACAAGTGTTTCGAGTGTGAAGCCTAATCAGCGGTGCAGCTCCTGGCATGGCATTAGCGACGTCACGTTCCCACGTGGATTCACAATGAAATGCCGGCTCATTGGATTTCATTTCTTTTATTACAATGTCTTTTCTCTCAAGCTTTTGTTTGAGCCATTCACTAATTAAAGAGCTTGTACCAGAGTAAGTCGGTATTCCCAACACTACCATTTCAATTTATATTATTTGGTATGAACTCCCGCCACATCTACTTGTGAACAAAATAAAAAATAAATAAATTGGTACACGCCCAACCATTGAGCACATAAAACACTTAACCCCATATCGCAGCTCCAGAGAAGTGTTTGTCTGTGTGTGAACAGAAGATGAGAGGGGGCAAAATAACTCCAGTCTCTGTGGGTGGAAAGGCATATTTGTTATGATAATAATTCACAGCACATCACTTATCCACGAGAGCTGTGTGTAGGGCTCCCTTGGTAATGGTATTTCCTCGATGTGGTGAATTATTCCTCTGAAAAATTTGCTTGGTTTTCATATGTTAACATCAGGCTCAGACATGTGTTATTAACCTCCCTAATATTGCTCTGTGTGCTTGTTGTTAATATTGCATTAGATATGTATTTTCTTATTTCTATTCCCCGTGCCAGTGGCTTTGAATTTGACCATTCATGGAGATGCTACGGCAGCTGCTCTCTTAAGTTTCAGCACAGTCTCTGTGGCTAAAGTGCAAAATAATAATTAGCAGATGGGACCAACAGAAAAAAAAATCACAAAATTAAATTTGTGGGGGTCTAAAAAATATGCTTACAAGTTACTTTTGATTTATGTGCCCAAGGCACATGGTTTATCTTTATGTAGCTTTCGCAACAATAACACAATAGTAACATATTGTAATCAAAGTACTGATGGCATTTGATTACAATTGATTGTATTAACAATAAAGTGTAATTTACAAGGCATCCACTGTGAGGAGCTATCACTTAGCACTACATACACGTTCAACGCTGCTAAGTTTATGGGCTAACATCTGTTATCCGCTCAAAATCTAATGTGCCTTTTAAAATGTCCCAAAGAAAGCCAACCGAACTTGGTTTAACTGGCAAAAAGTTAAAGGGCAGCACATAAAATACCAACGACAGTGAACATGCAGCTAATGACGGCCGTGTTAGTGTTATACTGCCGACACCAGGTTTGATGTGAAAAAAGGGAAAGCTCGGATGTTTTGTCTGAGAAAGCTATAGGTTTGCTGCTTTTTGAGAAGATATGAGGAGGTGATGAATGGACATGGAAGTAAAAAAAAAAAAACACTTCCAAATCTACAGCGACAGGACCGCATACTTTACTGTTCAAAATGGGCCAACTATTGAGGAGTTTGATTCAAGGCTTCTTCTTTTTTTTTGACCACCTAGATTTAAGCCGACTGTCGCTTCACACTCCCACTTCACAAGCTCCCGGACATAAACCAGCCCAGTCGACTGAACCAAGGCGCCTCTGCGTTATTCTTTCTGCAGGCAAGACCTTGTGTGTTACATATAGAAAGTCTTGGTTTACACAGGTTCTCAGTATGTGTGGCAGCAGGCCTGAACAAGATATTATTTTATTACAAGCTATGGAAACAAGAAAAACAAACCTTTAAAGCATGTGTGCAGAAATATGAAAATGCCACAGGTTTGAAATATAATTCGCAGCGTTAACAAATGTGGCTACAAGAATTATCACGCAAAACAAGTAGCAAATAACCACTCAAGTTTCTGCTGTGTGGTAATTAAGTCGTACTTTAGGTCTTTTTGTGCTGCATATTCAAAAATAGCTAAAATTGTGAATTAATTCAAGATTAAAGTCCTTCATTTATCTTGGGGAACGTTTTTTTTTTTTTTTTTTTTTTTTTTTTACACTGTCCTTGTAGCACAACAAAGAAATGGGGAGACCAGTAAAACAGCACTTGTTCTTGTGCAGCTACTTTGATCCAGAGGCTGCAACCTTCGTGAAACAGAATCCATACTGGCACAGCAAACTCTGAGCTTCTTACCAGGGCTGGGGAATATCTACCAAACTGGCATATAATGGAAATCTAAAGTGAACCTAAACTACTGGGTTTTGTACTTTTCAAGGCAAAAAGGACGTATTTAATATTGAAATGATATCGGTGGGAAAGCCCTTTAAACTACTGAACTTGGGGTGAAGCATGTGCAACACTTACTGTCAAGCCTTTCGGTGGTAAAAAAAAAAAGCTATTTGCCTAAAACGTTACAAATGATCAATTGAACGTTAAAAGCCGTCATTTACAACAAAAAATGATTTTAAAATGGGGAAAAGATGGATGATTTAACAGTTTTTGTTGTTGTTGTTGTTGTTGCAACCATTCTGAAGGCTCTCTGCTTTAGAAAACCACTAAAGGATATTTGCAATTGAGTCGGTGCATCTTCTTAATCACACATAACAGCAAGTGTTATGCAACGGCTCCAATTGAGATCAGTCCGTCTTGTCTTTGCACTCATTGGCTTCATTAGTTGATGCCAAAAACTGGAGGCCGAGCCCAAATTGCTTATCGACTGGGCTTTTAACTAAATGTTACAACTGTGTATGGCATGGATGTCCTCCAAGTATCTTTAACAACCATCTGCAGTAATAGGACTTAGCTCATTCAGTAAATCACAAGCAGCATTCTTCAAATTATTATTACACTGACAATGAAAGTAATGGTATTGCCTTTAAGATTATTATTCCTATCTGCTCTTTGTCTTTTCTCTTCTCTTGCCCGGGCCTTAATTGTCGTATCAATTAGAGATGACAATTTTCAATTAGAATTTTATGAGAGCGAGGACACTGAATAGAAATTAGGTTGCTCATCCAGAGTATGTTCAGAAACCGGGATGGATAAACTGCATCATTTCATTACGGCTGGCTTCTTCCTCTTTATGTCAGTAGAATACGTTGCACTTCAACGAGTATAACAGTCACGTGTGTTGCTGATGAAATAATGGAGCTGGAATAAGGGACTCCATTAGGATAAGAATACAACGACAAATGTTTTTACATGTTACATGTTATAACACGGGGTTTTTAATGTTTACATTTTCCTCTGAAATTCAACCTTTCGACAGGTTTCTATTGAGTTGAGTCACGATTTAAAATTTAGGGGCTCAACTGACAAAGATCCCGATTTGTAATTGAACGGGTTTCCTTGATGTGGCAGAGGGTGATCTGATCCGTCAGAAGCTTTGATGTGGGAAACAATTTCATTTGTTCGTTATTGCAGCAGAACGACACGTTTGAGGGGAGTTTTAGGGTTTCCTTCAAACTCCTTGCACGTCAGTCTATATGTCTGAAAGAGCCCGACCTCGTACCACGACGAGAACATTGTTTGACTGTCGAACGGAGCTGTAATTACGTTTATTACAACCTGTAGTGGCTGTAGTCAGGAGACGCAGTATAGAGAGAGACGAAGTCCACGGAGAGAGGAGGTTTGGGGGGGTTGGATGTATCAAAGGCAGGACTTTTACGCGAGACACAACTGTTTACGTCTCGTGTGAAAAACCAAGTCAACGATGATTTATTTGAACTTGCCTTATGTATTTAATGTAAATCATTTATGTAACGTAAGATACGTCAAGTATATAACGTAACTTATCAAACAAACGTAGCTATTTTAACCCAAACCTTGATCCTTTCCTAAACCTAACCAAACTATGTCCATTTCATAACATATTTCTTATTGTTGCCATGACGACGAAGGTCTGTTATGTCTGGTGGTACCTATTCTGTCGTTTACATGTAACGGCGTGTCGGTCCCCTAGAGGGCGCCTACAATGCTGCCAAATGGCTTTTTTGGAGTCAGTGGACCTGTATCTGTTGTCATGTTTCGGTATGAGATTGTTCTGAAAGTAATTCTTTACAAGAGGAGAGCTGGATGTCCGGGTTGTATTTATTCTGTTTGAGAGAGTTTGATACAAACACACAAAAACCTAGCCAGTCTGAATTGTGCTATAGAGATAAAAATAAAGATAATTAGTCTCAAACTGTTTTAACCTTACCTCCCTCTTTGTGGGAAATATCAAAGTCTTGTGCAATTTACATGCAGCCTTTGGCATTTAGAGAGCATAAATATTTTTTTTTATTCTTTGGAGAAATAAAAAAGAAAGGTTGCAAAAGTACGATTATGTAAAGGGAAAGATCAGAGTGGAGAACAATCTGCCTTGTCGCAAAATAGACCTGGACAAAATAGAAAGAGTGGCGGACACATGGGTAAAAGTTCATGTCTGAGGCCAACAAAGTCCCATTCAAACTACATGCCTTGTTTTCATGCTAAAATACAACACTTAAAGCAACACAATCACGATAAAGACATATCCCAGCCTTTTGATATTCTTTGGTCAGTTAAATGTTTGCAAAGACCCAGTAAAGTAAGACCCGACCTATTCAGACATTCAGAACGGATCCTGTTGGGGTCAGGTCATATTTGTGGAGGATAAGTCTGCCTGAATTTTTTACATGTCTGATTGAAAGTAAAATCCAGCAGGAAGTTTCTTCACTGCTGCAGATGCCTGCAGTCGACCATTAAACAGGTGCTTCAGGCAGGTGCATCTGAATGTTTTCATTATTTTACTGCATTTGTAAAAGACTTTTCAGCATGAACAGTACTGAGAACTAATTAAGCAGACCCTTTCTTTTTGACAGTACATGGTAAAGTGTGTGGTTTTTCTGGGGCACTCATACATTCAGCTACAGCGACAGCTGATGCTGCACACCTTGCTGAGCACTGTGGGACTTTATAGCATCTGGACATGTCTGTGTATGTGTTTGCCTCTTAAAAAAAAAAATGTAAAAAAAATAAAAGCAAGGCATCTTTTTTCTACTTCGGTTGACAGCCCTCCTGCATATTACTCACAAAATTCCTCCTGACACAAGCACACATTAAATGATCACAGGGGGAAGTGATATTATTTGCTATATTGCTCATTTTCTACACTATTAATCATTAGTGACATGAAAGAAAGGTGATTTTAAATGTATTTTACACCATTTAATGAAAACACTGCAAGATAACAGTAAAGGGAAACACCTCTCTGAACAACTTGAGATTTCTAAAATGTGTATTTTAATCACACATTTTTAAACACTTTTAAGGCTCCCACTTTTTGAGAGTGTTTTTAAGAAGCGGTCACAGAATATTAAGCCTCTTGATAACAATCCCATCCACTCACTCGCAACCCAACGTGGAAATGATGTCTGTTTTAAGAAGAATATCAGGTTGGAATCTGCAGCTGTTATCATCAAACTTATTAAAAGGTTTGTTCTATTAAAAACACTAATCTCGTTAGTGGGTGATCAAAGACAGTCATATTGCCTTTGCTTCATTACTGTTCTTAGAAGAAAGTAGATCAATGGCATCCGCAGATGAAAACATGCAGTTGCCTGGAAGTCCAAAGCTGCCTGCCAAAGTTGTGTTTCATATTTTGCAAAATGTCTTTTGAGAGGTGTCCTTGTTAAAAGAACAATAAAACTATAAAAAAAAAAATGTTCCGGTGTCAGTTTAACTTCACGAAGCACAAGCATTGACGGCGAACACAAAATCACTGAAACAAAAGTTTTGGTATACTTTCCTAATTTCATTTGCACGTTCTGAAAATAACTTTTAATTAGACGTTTCATAATTGCAATAATTATCACGTGTCAGGGTTTACTGGGGGGGTTGATAGGTTGTTTGGTTTGTAGCACCTTTGGCCATGTGCACCACTTATGAAAATTACAATGTGCAGGTCTTCATGAAAGAAGAGAGAGCTCACTAGAAAAATAGATTTGGACTGCAGGTCCATGTTTGTGTAGGGCCTAAGGGAACATGAGATCATTTCAGGTTCGGATGCAACTCAACGATATTTTTGTTTCCCTTATCAATGTATCTGCATTTAAAAAAAAAAAATATTGATCAATGTAACTTTTGGTGTACAAAATGCACTAATCCGATTCTTAAAACCAGAAATTTCAATCAACTGTGACACAAGAAAAAAGAAAACCTGCAATTTGTCCAAACTGAAGAGCACAAACAAGGCAATAATATATCATATTACATGAATAATGACTGAACTGATTAAGATAGAAGTGCAGATTAATTTCCTGTAAATAAACTGATAAATCCAGATAGATCAATCATATAGAAGCCTGGAAATACTCGACAGTGCACTGCCAGTCTTATGTCTTTGATGTTATCAATTGTTTGGGATGATCTCTGGTTTATGGGTGACCTCCAAGTACGAGTGAGTCATTTCTGCTACAAATTGAGACATCTTTGGTGTTGTACGGCTACGTCTGCTCATTGTCAAAAGTGGTATTCCATGTTTATCCAAGTTTTCAGAAAGGTAAAGTTTTGTATGTGGACTGCTGGAAATGACTATTACTATTTCGAGCGATGGTGGAGCAATTTATGATCTGTCCACAATGACTGGCAGCGCCCGATTATTCTAAAGAATTGCATCCATTTTTTTTCACCATATTTCCGAGCCACAAAAACAAAAAGAAGAGCTTTAACTTGGCTTTACAGTGTATCTCTGGTGGGTATGAATTTCACGCCGCAGAGTAAATTAAATTGTCACTCCAACATAAGTCATTAAAATTGCTGTTTTTCATTTAGGAAATAAACTATTTTCTTATCCTCTATGGCGATAGGTGGCTATGTATGTCATCAGCTAAACGATTGTGTGTGGATGAAGACGAGGGGACAAGCGAGGCCTCTGGCATGTGTTTTTAAACAGTGAAAATAATAGAATTGTGTAAAGGAGAATGTAATTGTTTCTGGAGAGAATAAATAAAAAAAAAAGAAGCAGCAAGGCGGCAGCAGTCCACCGCTGTATGCATTGTAACTTAGCGAGACAAAAAACAAATTGCCTGCAGGCTTTGAAAAAACAAAAACAAATTAATAGTGGGAGCAAACTGCCCTCAAAGTAGCTTAATAAAGATTCAACAGATACAAGAATTATTACTTGAGTTGTCGCTGAATAGTACGAGCTCTACGCATATGATAATGGCACATAATAGTGGAAAGGCAAAGAAAGAAGTCCACAGGTTAAGTGCCTTTAGCAGCCAATGTAAGACTTTAACAGCTAGCTGTCGAATAAATTCATTAAAGCCTAGATGCAGACTCCATCACAAACACATAGTCGTAAAAAAAAAATCTATTCAAGGGAAGAGCACATATTTCCTCATCCTGCAGGGGAAAGATGGAACTACAAGCCCTTCTATTGAACTCTTTTTCTCTAACAGTATGAAGTGAACTAACTGAAACAAGTGAGCTCAACCTGAAAGCCAATTCAATATTGTAGTTTAATTGAAGATGTGAAACAGATTTATCTGATATTAGATTAGAAAGTACTGCCCTCAGGTGGAAGGATCAATTACTACAAAAGATTGAATTGTCTCATAGTCTCTTTGCTCGGTGCATAATTAGATAGTTGCAGTGTGGGGAAGTGTGGGGCGTACACACACACACACACACACACACACACACATATACACACTTTTTCACCTGCTATTTCACACACACACACACACACACACACACACACACACACACACACACACACACACACACACACACACACACACACACACACACACACACACACACACACACACACACACACACACAGAGAGAGAGAGAGAGGGGGAGTAGACGACAGGCAGATGTACAATACACGGAGGCACAAACACATCGACATACACTAGAAAACATTCCTGCATTTGTACGTACATGTATTTGAAGTATTTGTGGTTTGATTTTTATACAGTGGAGACCAGAAAATCTTTAAGTAGTGACTACAGCACAGAACAGAATAGGCAAACACAGCACAACAGAATGAAACTCCAAAAGCCCAGAGAATAATTTTGTATTAAGTGATGCAGACATACCAACCTCCTCCGGCGATATCCAGACTCACAATAAAATATCAAAAAAAATGTTTGACAAACACTGTATTAATACTTTTTGTTTGCATCATTTCCTCTCTGTCCGTCTGTAATGACGCAGATCCCTTGACGAGCTCACGTCAATAAGAGAATGACGAGCCAGTGCACTCGGTGACCTTTTCTCGAAGTCAGAAATATGTTTTATACTCTTCTGTTATTTCTAATTAATTCATGGCCGCATTGACTCCAGCGCGGATCAAAGAGAACGCCTACAGTTCAAACTGGCTAGTGCCTATGTTTTAGCCGGCGGTACAAAACCGTTAGACACTCACAACTCTTAGTCACTTTACACAATTCAATTTCATTAAGCCTCCGCTTGATGATGGATTTTGAAAAGTGGTCAAAACAGATGTCTGGGAAACAATACGCCACCTTTACAATGTGCTAATGAGAAGAAGTAACGCTGGCAGTCTTTCAAAGGGGTTGCCATAGTGATGACGGTACAGCGTTGGGAGTCATGACCACGCAAGCCTGAATCCAAACCCGGTTGCGTCGCGAAACGGCCTGCGGTCCAGCGTGCGAGTAACATCACGGTCAAAGAGAAGGACCCGGCGTCGGTCATTAGCTGGAGCGCAGCGCGGCGAGCAGCAGGACATCTATTCACAGAGACTGTGATGTAATGTCGAACACAGTAAAAACTAATGGTTGGAGGAAATGCGGTGTCAGCATAACAATGATCCTGTGTGATAATTCTAGTTTTATGAGTTCTCTAACAGTGTTGTATGGGTTTAAACCCTCTCTGATCCAAATGCATCCTCAGCTGAATAACCCCTACATGCCAAAATATACAAAAATAATTTTGGCTCTGTCCCTTTATGTAAAGATGTTATTCAATATTGTTGCTGTCATGGCATCCATCTGTATACACCATCTATGGTCTGTCTACTGAAGTTGGACCCCCCGGTGCACTTTGTTTTCTTTTTAACTATAAAACCGAATTTCTGTACACAACAACGATGGCGACAGCTGGCGCATGAAAAGCATTCGAAAATGTACAAATTTAAAAAATGCATGACATCAATGAGACAACAACTTTTGTGAAACGAGACTGAAATGTCTTGTATTTTTGTGTTTTAACATTAAACTAACTGAAATCCAAATGGCTCAAATTTGACTAAAATGTGCACATGCTCTGGTCAAAACACTGAAAGTCCATCAAATAATACATGACAAATCAAAACATGGTGCCAAAATTACCACTGATTTGTAAGCTGATCACGAGAGGGGAATTGGCATAGGATTTAATTCAACAGGCAAAGACACAGAACGACTGAGGGAAGACGTCAGTGCCATCAGTGAGTGGTCGGCGATCTTTCCAAACACAACACCCCGACACAACGTTAGATGAATGTTTCCGGGGGACAAATGGGGAATTGATGCTACGATATTAGCAGACACTTCT
The DNA here is from genome assembly GCF_029030835.1 of Brachyistius frenatus. Classification (NCBI taxonomy): domain Eukaryota; kingdom Metazoa; phylum Chordata; class Actinopteri; family Embiotocidae; genus Brachyistius; species Brachyistius frenatus. The sequence goes on along the minus strand of NW_027210664.1, from coordinate 778,070 downwards.
CTCTCCATTTCAACACATTCGGAGAGCCACACCAGTAGCTGGTGGAGCAGATGGTATTAAAGACTTGAAGGTGAAGAGAGAGAAAGAGGCTTTTGCTAGACTCTCTTGAAGCCCCGGAGGACACACCACAGGGCACTCCGGTCTTTCTCAATATGCAGCCAAACGTTTGGGGAAAACACTTGTTTAATGATCTGGGACAAGTCGGTGTGTCAAACACAATAGTCTGCTCTTTTGTCTCGGCTGAATTAAGTGTGAGAAAAGAGAAACCGTATCAAATATGAAAATGGTATAGGTTGTTCCCTTGTCCTCGGTGAAGGTATCGCTGAGACTAATTATGATCTGACGACGGTCCATTCTTTATCAATTCAAATCACAAATGAATACTGCGTGGGAGATAAACCGTTGGGGTTAAAGTAATGTAGTGCTAGTACAAGAAAATATCAAGGTAGTCCCACTGAAGTCAAAGATTTCACAAGTACTATTTATCCTTTCATCCCTCTGACTGGTCCCACTTCAGTCTGTCCTGTGCACAGACGCTGTGAGCATTACTGAGGCCGCTGCCAAGAGACCAGGATGTTTAGTGTGATTTTCGGTGTGCTTTGCCAGACGAATGAACCTTGAGAGGAGGTAACAGCGTTGCACCGAGTTACTGGGAAACGGGCAGCGCGGCATATTTGAGGTGAGAATTACCGCGTGAATGTACTCTAAGAAGGCTGCAGTTCGAGCTCTCCATTAGATTCATATTGGAGGCCTGCTGAGAATCGTCTGCAAGAGAAATGAAATGGTGCCAAAGTCTGCGTTAGCTCCCCACGGGGAGAGTCATTTTCAGTTGAAAGTGCAAGAAAAAGGGTCAATTTTAGATGGGTCAAAATTGATTAGAATAGGAAGCATGAGTTGCAGACAGCGTCGGGGCTAATAACTGCCCCGTGAGGGGTCATTTAGTTCGGTCTGGCGTGTCCGAACAGCAATACAACATATTTATAAAACAGTACAGAACGACTGGGTCATGCTTGATTGATTACTCCATTCCTTCAAATGATACAGAAGTGCTGAAGAGTATTCTCTTTGTCAAGGACACGCACGCAATTATGCATCTGCGTAACGGCAATGCTAACACAAAGGATGCTATTGGACCATGTCTCCCCACGCAGCCTCCATGCAGAAAAGCAATATGTTTGGGCAATGAATATTTCATTTCAATCCAAAATCCAGACAATACGATTCTCCGGATGCACTAACAGCCACATACATTCTACCTTGATTTTTGCTCTGTCACCACTGAGACCTTATAAGTGCTCAATTTCATGCTTGATCGGGTATTGTACTTGTTTAAAAATCCAATGTTGGTGAGTGTGAAAGCAGAAAATTTTGCTTTTTGTTGGAGACTGGAAATGTTAATGAGTCCTAAAGTGTGTCCATTGAAAAGGTTAATGGCGATGTGAACTCTTCAGGGGTGACATTTTGGTAATACGGGTGCCTGAATCGAGATAAAAATAAATTGCTGACCTGTACATCATTAAGTTCTAAGACAGGATTGCGGTGTTCAGTAGATTCTGACGTTTATTTGATGTTTAGAACTCTCAAGAACAAAAACCTGAGAGTATCTGAGATGTGTTTGAGCTGAGATTTAACACAGCAAAAAGAGCTCAATCCCTTTTTACGAATTTAACAGCTTTTGAAAAGCTGTAAAATTTTAGCATGAAAAATTACCAAAGTTGTTTAAATAATGCTCAATTAATAAATAAACCCAATGTGCTGGCACAGCTTCATTTTAATCTCATGTCAAACAAAAGGCAGTTGTTGCAGAGCTTTAGTGAGTGCAGGTAAACTGAGACGAGAATGTTTTCTCTATACAAACAAGCCTAACAGTGTGCAGTATTTATTATAAACCTCATTTAGAATATAATAAACCAATGTCAGAAGTTTAAAACCAGTTTCACAGTTCAGTATTCTCTTATTTTACAGCTTTAAGGGGCAGCTGTGTCAACTATGAAAGAAATCTTCTGAAGTTTTGAGCAATCGGTTTGTAGATGAATAATTATAGGGTATTACTGTGTAGGTGTGAAAGTCAGGCAATGCAAAAATAATTATGTTATTCGGCTACAGAAAAAGGTGCTTCTGGTTGCTGAGTGTACGGTGCCTACTGGAGGATGCTCTAAATTCTTCCTGGTGTTCAGGCCATGCTGAAGGGTGTCACTTGGCTGTTGGTATGTTTTAGGCTGTAGACTAATATTTTTACATGAACTTGGAAATCTAGGATGAAATTATTGCTTATTTTTGCAGTCTTATGTTGATGTCTGGTTGGTGGACAGTGAAAGTTCTCTGCCTAAGCGAGATCTATAGCAACAATCCTTGTCTAACTTTTTCATTCATTTCTAAGTTCAACGCATACTGTTTCCACAAGCAACATTCCCGCCTTTTCTCTTAGCATCGGAGAGCTACCGGTCCTTCGTAAACGTTGCATATACACTGTAGCGTTGCTGTAAAATAATTTTATGAAGCACCACTCTCCACTCGGACGCAGTTTAAAACCAGTTTCACAGTTCAGTATTCTGTCTTATTTTACAGCTTTAAGGGGCAGCTGTGTGAAATATCAGCTGCAGATGAGGTCGAGCACCAGCACCAATAGACAGAGGTTTCCAATTACCCAACAGTGGAGGCAGAAGGAATGGAGAAACAGGTGGCGCCTTTAATTGCTTTTTGCTACCCCAGAAGCATAGCGTGAGAGGGAGCAGAGCAGTGGGAGGTCCTCTGGGAGATGAGACATTCACCAAAGTCTTTGTAATTGGTTTCAGTAAAACCTAATACTATAGGCAATAATTAGTGAAATAGATCACAGAAATATAAAAATCCTCTCCATGTTTGCTGGCCCTTTATCAATATTTGATTCTGACCAATCAATGTCATTACTATTAACATGACACATGCTGCAACCACCCAAAACTGACTGTCATCACTGTATTGTGTTCGTTGGTTTACTCTTTAGAGACAACACATTTCAGACCTGTCGACACAAAAGTGATTTGAGGTTGTTGCTTTTTTTTTTTTTTTTTTTGTCATTACAGCAGCTGTTATTTCACTGAAGTGTTTTTTCGGGAGCTCACCTATGGCATTATTCAGGGATTGGTTGTGACTTTGAAGTTTTCAAAGAGTCAATACAATTTATTTTTTTTAAATGACAATCGTTTCCCCTCCATTGTACTGGCACCTGGTAGTATTGCCCTGCTAATTTGCCAGTAAGTGGCAGTGATGCATTTCAAAGCTGTTTGCCAACCGCTGTTAATCAACAAAAGCAGGAGATTCGTTTGCTATGGTACACACAGCAGAAACATACAAAGACGACTACAACCTTCAAAACAAGGAGATCTCTGCAAGGTAAAGCTCGCAGATCAAAAGTCTCGCACAGACATGCACAGTCAATCGAGAATAAAGATCCAAGCAGACGGTCTTTGGATGAAATGGTTTCCAGAGAACATCAAATAGTATTTTTGCTTGAAATGCCTTTCCTCATGCTGTATACTGTTTTTTGCAAAACATCCTCTCAAATGGCTTCAGGCTACTTCATGGACACGAGATAGGAAGTAATCAAAAAATGTAGATGATAGCATTTACGTCTTTTTTTCTAATCAGTACAAACGCCTTAGTTATTTATTCTTTGCTCAGTTACCTTGCTTAATAACCTTTACTGCTTTCAAGTTGATGTCAAACTTTCTGTTGAAAATGATGCAACGCTCTTACTTATTTTCAGGCTGTGAACTCTCTGATTCTAAAGGAGCAAGCAGCTGAACTTTGCTTTACAGCACGAAGAAAAAAAACAAGCTATCTGATCCTGGTCTCACTCTATCTCTTATAGTGAGGGGATAAGATCAAGCAAATGGCAGCTTGTTACACTACAACAGTTAAAAGCTCCGACTACAGAGCACACTCACTTTGTGGCAAACAAGTCGTGAGTAGAGCTCGTGTTTTGGAATCATGTAAGTGCTTCATCTTCAAGGCTAGACAGGACTTATGGGAATCCTACAGCCATTTTCAATATCAAGGAGGTACGATTTGTGTGGATATGCTGATTTACAAGGTTGGGAAAAAAGGATGCATATTCATATGCTGAGTTCACAAAGAAAAATAAAGTGGCAAAACAGCAGTTCATATAACCTTTCCATTTTCTCATCAACAGCAGTAGCGGAAGTATATTTTGCATTAAAATAGGAATGTATATTATTGCATTTTGTTTGCTTTCATGTGTGTGCGCGCGTGCATGAAAGCACACACAAGCATGTGTGCGTTTGTGTGTGTGTGTGTGTGTGTGTGTGTGTGTGTGTGTGTGTGTGTTTGTGTGTGTGTGTTTATCCATATTTCTCTGATCTGAGACTGCTGGCAGCGATTGCCCTGTTTTCCCATTTCCCCTCTGGCTAATCACTAGAGTCCCCGTAAATCCTTGGTATCACCACAGGATCAAGAGAAGACCTCCAAGCCCCAGGGAGCCTATTTCCTCTGAGAGCAGAACACAAACTGGAAAGCTCCTTGATATATTTGCTGGCCCACGGATGGTCAAGACTTCAGGGCTGAGAGATGCTCCCTGACATCACCCTGCTGCCGGTGAGTCTCCATTACGCGAATAACACAACTGACTTCGCAAACGGGAAAACGGAATCAGCTCTAAAAATAAAAATACAAAAAAATGACGGCCGGAGATCCCGAGAAAGTATTCTAATGACGAAAGCAGAGCGGACTTCATCTGCATCAGTTGGAACAGGAAAAAGAAGATGGAGAGATAGGGATCACATTGTAAATGTTCCACTCCAAACCTTTATTTTCCAGCTGCAGTGGCTGCTTTCCAGCTGGTGTGGTTACACAGAATAATTAGTTTGGTCGGAACAGCACCTCAGGGGGCTGGATTAGCTCTTGGAGGGCAGTTTCTCTGGCAGCCCAGTGTTCTGATGAGAGCCGAGATATACTGTCATGCACCCAAGCACTGAGAAGCTTTTGATGGTTTTAAAAGCCTTGAGCAAGTGACAATTACAGCCTGAATGGCAAACAGGGTCAAAGGGAATGAGATGCTCTGGACTCCCGACGCTGAAGGTCACTGGGGAAACGGCGGGGTTGTAAAAGCTGTGCATTACAATGTCGGATAATGGACAATGTCCAGAGTGGAGTTGCAAAAGGGCAAAGTAAACTAGGAACCCACTGTGTGTCCTATTTTAAAAAATGAAAAGCAGAAAACAAACAGAAAGTGATGGACGCAAAACAAGTGCCTTGAACCAGGTGGTCCTCTCTGATGACAAGCCTGATAGTATTTACAATATAATCACAAGGGAACAGATGCAACCCATAAGTCTACATTACAACCAGTGGAGATTAAAACTGAATGGTTGAATTACACCAACACCCCCATTGCCCCTCTCTCTGATGCTGTTTTGTGGATGTAGGTCAGTTTAGTGAAGTAAAATATGATTGAAGTTTATAAGATTAACACACTTCCATAAATTACACACAAGCGGCAACCAGCAGTGACGTCACCCGTTGGTTTGTGAACGGCCGTTATGAAGTCTCGAGTTCGGGTTTTGGCCGGCGCCGCCTTGTTAGTTCCAATCGGTTTGGACCCGGTAGTGACCATATTCGGGCGAGCTGGGGGAGAGGTAGCGGTGGATCTGACTCGATCTGAATGGAAACCCGTCGATATTACGTCCCGCCCACCGATAGCTGTAACCTGACTGCACCATATGCCTGTCAATCAAACAGACACTCCCACAAAAAACACGGCTTTTTGAGGCATATTTTCTAATTAATCACGGGATTATTTTCAGATGGGCCGCCAGAAAACGAATAAGAGGGAGGAACTATAGCTAACAACACCAAGATAACTCATGGAGAAACTTTATTAACTTAAAATATTATGAGACTAATTGAATGGGAGTCTATAGAGCCAGAGGCTTTTGGGACCTCTAGTGGCACCCGGTGGTATTGCAGTTTAAGGCACTTTCGCATCTGCCTCATCTTTCAGACCCGGAAGCTACGTCCACATTTCTATACAGTCTATGGTTACACATAATATAGCTTTTACTTGTGAGCCAGACATCAAATGTGTTCACTAAGAGGTGATTGAACAGTTAATATGCACACAAATTTCTAAATATTCCACAGTCAAATAGGAGATTTGTACATTTCAATTTGCAGCTGTTGTGCATACAATATCCGCCTGGGACGACGGTAACTACGCTAGATGACATAAAGAATAAACGGATGTTGCAGCAAGCACTTAACTTAACAAATGCACTTCTGAGATTGAGCTTCTTCCTCTTTCATTTTTTTGCACATTTCCTCCTTCCAGATAAGTCCCTCCTCAAAGTCCTTTCAAATGAGGTATCAGCGCCTGTGTGTCGGCGTAGCTCATGTTTAACTCCAGTGTACAATTTTCACAACAAACAGTCATCAGAGGAAAACCAATATAGGACTGGAGAGCTGCGTTCAAGATATGAGATCAAACACATTTTTGCTCAAGAGGGAATTGTGCGTTGAGCGCTTCATTTCTCCTGGAGTGTGTGTATTTGCTTCCATGTCGGATGTGTCAGGTGTGCCTAGTCTGCTGAGAAGCATGCTCACCAGGCCAGAAAGCTATGAACGGACTTAAGATGTGAACTCCAACCACCTAAAGCATCTCCTACTGTTCTTAGAGTCTTGTGAGATGACGCCGAAACAATATTACAGATAACACAATGGAAGCAACATCCCACGCTGCGGAGGCAAAACCGCCGTTATAATCATGAGGGAAAAGATCTATCTGTGAACAAAATTGAGTTTGTAATCTTCAGTATCTACACAGAGTCGCACATTTGATACTTGCCGCCTTTAATTTGCATTTCATATGTCCCATGAGGAAAAAAAGAAATGTTTAAATAAAATCATCACAGTGTTTTTTATTCTTTTAAATTTCCAGAGGATTTTGATGTGATATCAGTGTTGCAGCTATCAGCAGATCTTTTTAAAGACGTGACTGAAAAAACAGCGCAGTCACAAAAAGGTCAAAAATATGGATAAAACACAGTTTAACAGTTTGTTATCCACTGGAAGTGACCCTAAAACGTCATCATCTGAACTGTGTGCTATCAGTATTCGCAGCCCCAGTTGCTTTTTTTTTTTTAATGTGTGGTTTGATAAATATTCTTCTTTAAATAGTCCTGCCTGTGACAGATACTTCTGACAGCTGTGGCACGAGGAATACTACATCACTCTTTCACCCGGCTTCCTGTATGGAAATTACACTTAAATGATTGTTTTGTTTTTCTCAACAGAGAGATGCTAGGAATGATTTCTGGTGGCAAACAGAATGAAGAGGGGTAAAAAAAGAAAATAAGTCGGCATGAAACGAAGCCCCAGGAGGAAATGAGACACAGGTCTGGAAGTCTTGACTCCTGACTGAAGAGATGCAGAACAGACAGAGACGAGGTGGGTGAAGTTTTGAAAGAGTGATCGCAAACAGACAGCTGAACATTGAAGTTTACTTGAGGACACTCTTGTGCATAATTTAGTTTTCACCAGATTTGCTCATCTTGACAGTCAGAAAGGAAACAACAACTCGGGAGCTCAAAAGAAATAAAAGTAACTTGGACTCAGATTTCCGTTTTTAATCAACTGTGATGTTTCGATTGACTGTTGGCTTGTGTCAAACTGATTATTCTAAGAAATGACTGGGTTTGTTTTGACTTCTACTTGTGCTCTGTACACTACATGTTCAGCAGGGGACATCAATTCTAGTTTCTGATAGATATGTCAGGGCCCCAGTAATACATTTGGACGGCGACAGATATGTGTACTCGGCCACGGAAAATAGTTTTTAATATTAGTAATAAAATGAGGTAATGTATGGATTATGGAGGTTACAGAACTACCTGTTGGTGCGAGTTGTTAGCATTTAAGACACAAATAAATGTCTAGTGGAAATCAGTGCTGATGCTGCTAAGCTAAGTTAGTAGAAGACAAATGTAACAGGTCACAGGCTCATTAAAAAGGGTAAAACATCTTGTGTCGACATTTCTTGACGAATGTCTCAAATATCTGTCAATCCAGAGGCTTGAAACCATGAATAAACAAATAAATCCAAAAAAATGATTTATTCCTCTTTGGAAAGTGAGAAAAGTGTAAGCAATAGCTGCTGTGTAATTCTTTGAGTTTATAATTTTCTCACGCAAAAAAATTGACAAGAACCAAAATTTGATTTGGGACTTTACCAAAGATGAAGACTGAAGTTTAGCTGAGGTAAAAGTTTCAAATGTTTTTAAAGTGTGAAAGTCATTGTAATGATGGAGCGCGTTGGCCTCTGTTTGGTCGTTTGTTTGTCAGGATCATTTATCTGAATCTCAAATCCTAAGTCAGCGGTGAGTATACGAAGAATGCGTGCTGAAAATAAGAAATCCATCAGCGGTTTCATAAGTCAGATGAGATGACGCCGACATGTGATTTATTTGATGAAGACAGTATGTGATTATTCTCATACACTGTTGTCTTTTATCATAAACATACAACTCATTAGTACTGCACGACCACGATGGGTAAATCACACAACTACAGCTCTCTACCTTTTAATTACTACATTAAATCAGACACATTATTGTTTACATGTTTTTAAGCGCAGCCATTGGCAGAGGAATATATCCATTACAGCCCAATATACGGTCATCATTTGTGGGGAAAGCTTAGTCAGAAAAAATAACCACAGTGTTTCGGTCCCCGGTGAATTGGCTGGGCATCAATTAAAACCAGGGAGAAAGGCATTTAAAGTATCGCGGTCCTACGAGTTCGCTGCAGTTTTCAGCCTCCCATTTTTCTTTGGCGAGGTGGGAGGAGGGTGATTGGGGGGGGGGGGGGGGGGGTACAGTAGTATGTACTCCACTCATAAATCTCAGTTTATCTTATATTCACCAGAGGCCAAACAAGAAGTCCACAATACAAATACTAATGATACACTTACAAGGCCACATAAACATGGCTGGCATAATAGTAACAGCATGAAAGCAACAAGAGGGAATAAAATAATAAATATGAGCCAGAGTTTGGAAGTAAACATTTGAACAGGACAAGTTTGTGACCACTCAGCACCGATGTTGTTTACTCACTGCGCTGACATCATGCTTTATTACAACGTGGCCCTTCAATACACTAATCATTTAACAATGCCGCTTATCATCTGAAATAAACTCCCCCAAAAAGTAATGCGTTTGATTTATGGTTCCTCACTGACTGTACTATACAGATAAGTCTGATGCATCCTGAATTATGACTCAGAAAATATGCATTTTTAGATGACAGCTACTGTATTCAATACAAAAAACAACATCAACAACAACAACAACAACAAATCTGCAGGACTGAGACAAAACAACTGAAGTTGAATAATGGCTTCTCAACTCCAAGAAGAATACACAGCTCTGCTTCATGGATTATTCATGCACTCCATACCTGCCACACTCTTATCAACATGACATACATCTAACAGAAAAATCATCCCCCTTCCAGGCTAAAAGGAAATGATCATCCGGCCGCCCACGCTGAGAATCTTCAAAGATCAATACTGTTGCCAAACACACACACTGCACTTCAATCAATGAATCAGAATAGCAAAACCAAAATAACAAGGTGTGATTGTAATAACGAGGCATTCAATCCGTGTCCGTCAAAGTGGGATTCACACACTGCAAATAAGTACAACTGCCATCCTCACAGAGACAAAGAGAAGCAGCACTTTCTGCTGTAACCTCCCACACTTCAGGTCTGGGAACTGGTGCAGAGAAGGAGTGCTGATCTTATCCAAACAAAAAAAGAAAAAGAAAAAAATTGTGTGCAGGTAAGCAAAGCCTTGTGAGAAAGCCATACATTAAATCATGTCGTGTGGATTTTCTTGCTCAGTCACTGCATTCGTCATTGTTATCACCTACAGTCTTCACTTGAAATAAAAAAAAAAAAAAAAGTCCCACTGGCCCTTGCAGCACATTTGTGTGGTGTACCTCTAATAAGCACTGAGAAATAACACATGAAAAAAACCTCAATAATCGTTCAGAAAATCTCAGGAGTGTTGGTTAGTGAGCTCTCGTTGATGTGGTACAGCCAATAGTGAGGCCTCATTAAGAATATAATCCTTAAATCTGCAAGAACGTCCATCAATATACTATTCTAACGTATAGATGCCTCCTAAGATGAACTGCATTGTTATTTCACAGTGTTTTCAAAGTAAAATCCTCAGATTTACTTTGATATAAACGGTGATGCCTTTCACTTGTACTTGTTCCTTAGTTCTCTTCACACATAACAAATGGGGGAAAAAAATGAAATGCACCCGAGCTGTGATCATTGCTAGGTTGAATTTTACTATTTGATCATGTAACGTTCCAGGGATGCACCAAATATGTGCACACATCTGTTGTCAACTGTTGCAACTAACTACCAAGTGAATGTCTCTTTGACTCGGCAGGCGTTAGAAAATGATCTGCTGTTGCCTTATTCAAGAAAACCTGTGTGCATGCACTGTTTAGCCTTCGACAGAAGAAAGTCCCTGTGATGCCAGCTAACCCCTGATTGGTTGTTTAATTCCACACCGTTTCTTTTTCTTTTTTTCTCTCAACACTACACACAAAAGGACAGTTAGTGATTCGTTATTTCAACCAAAATCATAATGAAACACTTTCACTCACCGCAGCTCACAGTACAAAATAACAGATTTAGAAATCTATTCCAGACGTGGGATTGACATGACGTTAATTCATTTTTTAAAAAGGAAGGGAACAAAAATCTTTTGTGCAACAGTTTTGCTGAATGCTACTTATTTTTCTTAAATCACTTGCAACTCAAGAATAAATCTGTTAAAATAAATGAGCTGCACGCACAATGTTCTCGAGCTGAACACAGTCAGTATTTGAAGAATGAAGTCCTTGTGGGTCTTTGTGTATCAACTCATTCAAAGGAATAACCTGTGTGTGGCAAAGGAATTAAAATCAGAATTTTGGAAACATATTCTGTCAGCAGTCAATATATGTGATGTTTATGACAGTTACTTAAATGGGACGATTGCAATAATATCTACAGCAGAGTTCTCCAAGCTTTTGTTCTTTTGAGAGCTGCTTTGACAAAATGCACCATTTATTCACATAGCTGAGCTCCACCAAACCAGCTGAACAAACTACTTTCATGTGAACAATAACAAATTGCTGCACTCAACCAGTAGCTCTTGGAGCCCATCAATCTACAGTTTATTCTGCAACATATTTCACTGTTGTGAAAATTGTAAGGATCCGTTTTCGTGTCAGACGTGGAGATTTAGCTCGGGGGTCATATTTAAGGGTGCGGTTTATGCTGCTCGTTATTATTTTTGCAACGCATCATGTTGCTAAGTCCTTCCGTTACTTTGGTCCAGCTCCGGTAAGAGCAGGTTTTTGCAGATGATAGAGATCCACTGGCCACTTTTAATTAGAGGAAACTATTGGTCATATCCGCGGCAGAGTCGCTCTAATCCTTCTGGACATTCTCATTACCTAACAGCAGGCGCGTTGGCCTTGTGTTTCCTCGGATTGTCCTGAAACCAGATGGTCACAGGTTCAATCTCTGAAACGGCCAACTTGCAATGTCATGGTGTCCTTTAGGATGGACCCGCGATCCCTACCTGGACTGCTGGCGTGGGGTTTGATCTGGGTAAGAGTGTCACATGAATGCAGAAGGTGTTAGTTTAACAATGCAGTGGGAAGTGTGAGGTTGGACGGAGGGCTCGGCCTTTGTTTGAGCCGAGCAGCATTCAACCCCGCGACCTGTCCGAGTCCCTGCCACGGTGTCAACGAGAGCGTGTTTTATTCTGCATCATTAAGTGTGACAACTAATTTATTAGCACAGAGGAAAACATTTTTGAATCAATGCCTCTGCATCTCGTAGAACTACATAATGGCTGTGTTTAGTGCCGTGGCAGCTGAAAGTTATTCCCTTGATTATTCTGTTATGGGAATGTCAGTGTCTGTGTACGCTGCGTTCTGGCCACATTTTACAGCTTAATAAGCTACTACAGTGTTTAATTAAATGCATTTATCATATCATTGCGAGTAAATCAAACACGACTATGGGAATTTGCTGTGAAATGTTGGCATTAACTCGTAAAGCTTGTCACTGGGCCTAAAACCACTATGTCAATTTCAACATGGTCACACACGTAAAAATAAAACAATAAATGGCTAAATTCGGTGAATGTGATTCTGACATTAAACGGTGTTTTTCCTCCGAGTACAGGAACGTACCATCTTTAATCCTCTGCACTCATATCTTCCTAAATAGCCAATAAAAAGACAACAGAAAATAATTATGGATATTTGAATAAAAAAAAACAACAACAATGTGAAATGTGATTTCCTGTGCGTTTTACAGTTTAAGTTAAGTTTCATTATAGAGGGATAACTTTTTAAAAGTATGGCTGGTTAGTTGCACCCGGTGCATTACGTGGAAGAGGATGATGAAAGAGCACATCGTGAATATAGCTACAGATGGAGGAGCATAAAAAGCACATTTTTTGGGACGCTAAACAGACCAATAGCTGGCCACTAATGACATCCAACACAAATACACTTACTTTATATAACATAAATCTGGTGAAGCGGCACGACTTTCGCTTTATCAGTGGATTGGACCACTCTACACAAACATCACGATGGTAGTCGCCAAAAAGCAATCTGTACTATTTAACGACAAAAGCACTTCACTTGGTGAATCACTGACACCAAATTAATTATATTTATTGTAATTTCGAGACGTAATCATTATTTTTAGTTGCACCGCAACAGCGAGGCTCTACAAACATAAATGTCTGTCACTGACTGACTGCGTGATCAATGTTACCCCATTAGTCGACCAAATCTCACAGCTTCCTGCATCCATTTCAGATTCAAGGCCCTAAAGGGTTTCATATATGCTGGGTTTTTGACCTGGCCTCATTTTTCTATCTTCTGGGTGCTTCAAACACCAAGGTGCAACTGCACAAGGACAGACGTTAATAACACTGAAAAAACAAACTACTTCAAAGTAAAACTGGGAATCGTATATCCCTTTCATCCTGACTAAAACCAATCTTTGACATCAAAACACGACATTAGATGGTATCACACAATTCCAATATGCTATTTCCATCATTTGCGGCGCAGGGCGCGCAGCGCTGTCGGTGTGCCTTGGTTGTTTTGTCGGATGTGGCGGCTTTGTGCTGGGATTTGGTAGGGATTGAGTAGTAATGGGTGGGCAGCGTTGGGGAGCGCTCAGCTATCCCAGAGGATTCATCTGATGAGCCGGGATTGGATTCATCTGCTCTGTCTATCGATTTGTTTTTGCCACACGGACACCTCACTCCAGTTTTGAGCTGGACTTTTTTTCATTTTTAACTAGTTCTCAAAAATGTAATTCTGTTGAACACAATCTCATCCCATCTGCGCCAGCTTTGGACTCTTGTTCTTGTTTTGATCAGAGTTATAAAGAAGAATTGCGCTTTTGTGAAAGCTAAGAGAAAAGAAAAATCAGTATTACAGCTGGGATGAAATCTTTTTTTTTTCGAGAGAGATGCTCATCTTGTTGGTTTTATGATTGTACCAAGGAATTAAGGCCGCCATTAATCTTTTCTTGCATGAAATAGAAGCCTTGTTAGAAAACCATCATGGCAGCTGGCAGCAAGTGCAGAAGAAGCAGATGAAGGAAAATTCTCCACAATTCAAAATCACAAGCGGGTTGTGTGATATTTGTTAAAAAGAGAGCAACATTAAGACTACGCAGTGTGTTTTAGTGTAAAACTCCATGCTGTCATACACGGCGAATGACCACAAGTTATTTCAAAGACAGCCTGTTACTGCAGACAAACACACTTAAATTGACATTTCTTTTCATTTAATTCTTTATGGGTCAAAATCCTCCAGACCCCAGATGGGACATGTGCACTCCTTCATCAAACAATTTTAAACAGCATAATGAATTACACCGTGTCTACACAGAAAGCGTGGCGTGAGCACGTATGGCAGAGCAGCAGCAACAGCGAGCGCTCCATCTGTGCGTCTGCAGAGGAGGCGTTCAGGTGCAGCGTTCAGCGTAGGTATTTTGCATTTTTAAAGGTCTCTGAGCCCCCCGATACACAATGACTGTTGTTGCAAATGTAAAACATAGAAAAAATAGACTTAAGGCCTAAAAAAAAAAAAAAGCTTCGGGTCGCAGCTACACGTCTGACACACAAACTGTTATGCTGATAATGTATTGATTTATATTGAAGCCTATTGTTCCGTCAGACGTGTGCGAGTCAAAACACGTCTGCAACATTTGTTTGTGCGCAGTTTGTCCCTGCTGAAAAAAAATACATCACTTCCTTCTTCTATACATACTGTCACTTCGCAGCTAAACGGCATACGTGTATTTAATACATAAGCAAAAAAAAAACGCCTTTCGAAATATTCAGTAAATAGATAAATACTTCACTTTTAGATCATTCTGTTTGAAACAGATACGAGCCGCATGCGAGGGGGGATTGTTCAAGTTCTAACTTTCTGACATGTTGGAGAAGTTCTCATCAGTGTATTGCACATCCATCCTGCACTGTCTCTCCAGGGAGGACTCGGACTGCAGCAGAGCTTTGCAGTGTGCTGGACTGTGCTCAACAAAGACAGATCTCCCTCATCTTAGCCAGAGCTGGAGATTTGAGGGGCAGGCTAATGACAGGGAGCTTGTTCTCAGAGCATAGCAGAGAACAATTTAAAAAAAAAAAAAAAAGGCTGTGTTGACTTCAAGGCCTGCAGGCTTCCAGATTACTTGTGCAAATGTAAAGAAGGGAGCCGGGCAAACACACAATGCTTCACAGCGTCTGAAGGAGTCCGCAGAGGAGCTGATGCATTAAGACTTTCAGCGAATAATGAAAGTCGCAATCAGTCCATCCCCCCCGAAAAACAAGTATCTCCTCTTAGGTGATGTTCTTACTCAGGAGTAAACTATAATTATGGAAGGTTCAATTTGGCACTGAACAGAAAACAAGCGTTTGGCCAGAGGCATGTTAATGCAACGTCTAGATCAATTGAAACAGCAGAAAGTATCAATTTGCTTTCACACACAGACCCATTTCCCTCTTATTAGGACCTCCCATTGAGCAGCGTTTTTGTGCCCACTAAACACATATGAACAAGCCTCGTATTCTACGCACATATTATGGGGTATGTACGAAAATTCTCAATGGAGGGCACACAAAAGGCGCTCTATCGAGCCGCTTAGCTCACGAGGGAATACTGCAGATCAATTAATGAACTGGCTCGGTCCACTGTTGGCTCGAGTATGCAAAGCATGCTTACTGGAGGAGAGTAACTGACAGCTCAGAAGCCCAGCGGCTGATTTGAGTGATGAGTGTGTTGCATTAGTTGGTTTTGCATATTTGTCCTCTGCTGTACATTACACAGGTAAAAACGTGTGCATTATAAATTAATTAAAGCAGGAACCGGATATCACTTAGGTGCAAATGAGTGAGTCTGTGACATACCAGCAAGGCGGAGCTTTACTGCAGATTATTTCCTGTCCTGTCTGACTTCACTGCACGATCTGTGGCAAAACAGAAACAATAAATTATTCAATTTAAAAAAAAAATGAAATAATATTTTTTTTTTTTTTTTAAAAGGACAAAAATAAGAAGAAATTAGTCTTTGGACCCTAAAATCTGAGATTCAACATATTTAAATTTTAATAAACAAATTCAAACAATAGCACTATAATGTCAAAGTTGATAAAAATTAATATTTATACCTATCACATCCTCATACACAAACCATTATGGCCACTTGCGCATGAAGTGAATATCATTGATTATCTCAAAACAAAGGTGCATGTTAAGTTTCAGGATATAGTGGAAGGTGAACAGTTGGATCTCAACATGTCAGTTGCAGAAGAGGGAAGGTGCAAAGACCACAGACTGTATATAAAAGTGGACGTAGCTTCTGGGTCTGAAAAATGAGGCTGAAGTGTCTTAAACTGCAATACCACCGAGTGCCAGTAGAGGTTGGCTCCCAAAGGCCCCCGGCTCCATAAACTCCTATTCAACTACTCCCATAAAATACTATATCAAGTTTTTTCCACAAGTTATTTCAGTGTCATTAGCTAAAGTCGCTCCCTTCTTATTAGTTCTCTGGCCGTCCATCTGAAAATAATCTGTCATTAATTAAAAAAACAGGCAATTAAAAAAAAAACTGTGTTTTTTGGGGGCGTGTCTGATTGATTGACAGGCCTGTGGTGCAGTCAGGTTACGGGCATCGGTGGGCGGGATGTTGTATCGTCGGGTCAGCTGAGATGCTGGGACATGTCTGATCTGCGGTGGCTCCAAGTCACATCTCACAGGACTTAATGGACCTGTTGTTAATGTGTACTGGTGTGTTGCTAATGTGCCAGATACCACAGGGCACCTTCAGAGGTCCTGCAGAGTCCACGCCTCCGCAGCCTGCAGATGTTTTGGCTGCACACTAAGAACCAAATCAATGTTTTGGCTCAACTGTGAGTGTTTTCAAAGTGCCTACAATTGCTTCCATCCTGATTTACCAAATTGTAATTTGGATGTATTCAATGTATTCTCCGGAGCGCAATTATTTAATTTACACATGGACAAGTTGTATTTAATGTGAAAGTGAAAACACAAGCAGTGTTTTAAGCACTGATGAAAGCTGTGTTTCTGTATTAGCTTTTATTTTGTTCTAATGATTTAATCTATCTGGAGGGGGGATGACAATAGAAGTCCGCTTGCTTTTTCTGGTCACACATTCGAATAAAGTTAATAAAGGATGAGTCATGTTAAATCAACAATCTAACAAGTGTAACAAGTGTCTAGAGAGAGTTTCAGTGGAATACAGAACAAGCTGGAGAGACTGAGAGAGGAGCAGGCAGTGATTCAGCTCTGGGCTGCTGACTAAGTACAGTGGTGATAAAGGAGTTTGGGACTTTGCGTCACACTTTCTGATTATGCATTTTGAGCAGAAAGCAAGTCAGTAATTGGACCCTGAAAAACATTAGGCCATTAATTATTTTCTAAAAGGGCTCGTACGCTCTGGATATCACAAGAAAAATGAGCCCCAAATGCTAATCGCATGGGTACTGACTTGAAATAAGAAATTTTGAATTTGAATAAATAAAATACTTGCGCTTTAAGATGACTTTGGCACGCATTTGCATGGGTATCTGATTTGATTTGCATTCCTGTGATCCATAGAATGTATTATCTCTGTGCAATTCAGCATCCCCTCTTATCTGGAACACACTCAATCAATAGAGAGCAGCTCTGAATATGGATTAAGGATGGATATCTAAAGGAGCAACGCTTACATGAACTGGGGAACAGTTTGTGTGTTGCGAAATTTACTCCTTTATTTATATGTGGCATCAGCAGTCATCTCACACTCTCAGTATAACTCCACATGCTTTACATGACGTTCTATATCAGCACGACAGGCAATCAGCGCTTCCTAAACCTCCAAATATATTTTAAAAAACAAAGATAAGTATGCTGGTAATTAGCATACAATAACTTCATCCTGCCGTGCCCGTACTTTACATCATTTGAACTGCACCCTCTTTTTTCTTTTCTTTTTTAAACGAAACCTTTTGGACACTGAATTCTAAATGTGCGAGTCATACCTGAACAACAATTACTGTATTCATAATGAGGATATACTGTGGACAGTACGAGCAATGACACACAGGGCTTGTGAAGAAAGGCATACTTTGTACAGTGGTTGAGAGCAGCTGAATATCTCCCTTGCCCCCAGTCTTGAGGCACAACTCACAGCTTGATAAATGAGCCAAAAGTCAGAAGAATCTAAAGCTAGATAGCTTCCATTCTGCACCCGGGAAGAGAGAAGTGTCAGCTTTTTCATCCTCTGAGTGATTTAGACTGCCATTGGAGAAAACTGATGGGTGCCTTTGAGATTTATGATGCTTTTCCTCGCACATTAAATATAGACTTTGTAACATGTGCTCAGAGCCGCTTTGAAAACCTAATCACACAGTAAAGCTGTGCATAGAAAGGGGTGAAAAAGACAGTAATTCAAACAGCACACCAGAAAACTCCAGTTAGACCTCCATAATTCTGAAAAACTTCAGCAGCACACGGCAACATGTCCCCCAAACACCTGCCACCGCACATTTGAACCTCCCTCAGATGTAAACTGAGACTAGATTTTCCTGTTTCCACCGTCTTTGTTCTCGATACAGCCATAGAGATGAACGTTCATTTAATTTGGCAGCGACAATAAAACTGTGAATCCGAAGCAATAGGCCAAATAAGTGGGAAAGAGACACGGACGTTCATTTTTAGTAAGACTCTGCAGTCAGGACAGGAGGGGAAGTGGAAACGGGGAGAGGGTCGTACTAAATATTGCCTTTCTCAGCCAGCGTGAGATAAGCTCATAAGAGCCTCCCGTCAAATGTATTCATATCATACATTAAAAATGGCATTCAATATAACTATATTATTTAAATAGAGCTATTGCTTTGCTGAGGGTGCAGTGACCAGAGTGAATCCGACCTGTATTAAAACCACAATATTAAAGAAGGAAATTCAACCATAAAACAGAATTTACATAACATTATTATAGCGACCTTGAAAAATTCATATCACTTTGCTAACATGGACAAATACGGCATAAAGCTTGCAATTCAAGCGTTTTTTTTAGGCGTGAGAATTTTTATTCCGATGTAACCTGATTCTCATCAGGCTATAAAATAAATAACCGGACTGTGACTCTGTCATTTTTTGTAACAACCTCTTATGCTCATCCACTCTCACTGGGATCCATTTTTTAATCTCCTCACCTTATTGCCTGCAGAAATATTGTCATCGCCATGTGCGACTTCTGGCTGGGGCCTAAAATGTAAATCAATATATTCATTACCATGCGCGGAATACAAAACAACTCTGCAAGGGTAAATGGGTACTGCTGACAATGACATCGCCATAAAGGAGCAGACGTAGTCGAGGGAGGTTAAGGTTATTTGATATTTTAAAAGACATGGACCCGCAAAAAAAAAAAAAAGCGGGTGACAGACAGTGTTGGTCACACTCGAAATGATTACCATTGAAGCTCATATTTCAGGCGCTCTTGGCAACATCGTTCTCAATGTCTGTCGTATCGAGTCGATAAAAACAATAGGAACTCATCGCAAGATGAGATGGAAAACGGTGGGACGCATTTACATCCGTCTTCCTGTGTTCTCAGGCTATGTTCCTGCTATCAGTCAAAATCTGATTGACATATAATTAAAATGGAGTTCAGATTATATGGAGCAGGTCGGAACAGACAGAAATCATGAGATCGTCTTTTCACAGAACAAACCACCGGTGCCGACTAACGATTGTTGTATTCGACTTGTAGTTGTTGGTTCAGGCCGATAGTCAACTAGTCCCCGCACGTTTAAGATATTCATTTACTTGTTTTCTTATAGATCTGACACAGAATGCAATAAATGACATCGCTAACACTGTGCTACATTACAGAGAAATAATAAAAAAAAACTTTAATAATGAACTTTTCAAACATACAAGCACATGAATGAAGCGAGTTTCCTGTTAACAACAATACTGACAGACAGCAAGCAGACTTTCAGCCCTACAAATCACATTCATATATTGTTTGAAAGAAGATTCAAATCTTGCTTTTGTAAATCTGATCTGATGCTCTGATCCAAATTCAGGTGTTCTGTCTGGACCTCCAGTACTCAAACTTCCTATACAGCCAAGATCTGTACTGCTACTAAGTGTTAACGATGTCACATTACATCTTGTAATGTGCATTAAAACTCTTCCAACACTATTTGCAAGAAGCACAATAACAAAGGTGAGGAACACTTCTAGAGAGCGTGACAAGAAACGTCTGACTGAAATGCATCTGTAGCATCAGGTATCAAAAAGTGACAAACACTGCGAGCTGATATGGAATGCTTAGCCAGGCTCCTGGGCATGCTTACTTTTTCCTCGATCAGATATTTCATGCAAAGCCTTTTGTGCAACACTGACATGGCGGAGCAGCTTTTTAATATATTTCACTAGAAGACACCGCAAAACACCAACATAAGGTACTGTAAGGACACAGCTATTGATACCCGGTCCCTGTTGATGTAAAAGTAGACAAGAATGTAAGTATATCAAGTCTGGAATTGGACAATTATCAGCACAAAAAGAAAAAAAATAAGTCATCAATAGAAAACCGCAGTGTGTGCATATTTTTTTAGTTTTTCAAAAACCTATAAATTCCCAATAGCGTGAATCAAATGAAGGTTTTGAAGTTACCACAGACACGGTGCTCAAAGGAAGAAATCAATGCCACACATTTCAATAATAAATGCGGTTAATTGTACAAATACAGGTATAAGGGTGTTTTCCCGGTAGTTGCACTTTATGGTGTTAATCCAGAAACCCGCCTTTTGAATCTGAGGTCATATTTCACATGGAAGTCGTGTCAGCACGCCTCATTTCTTTAAGCGGAGGATAGATTTACTTTTTTTTTTTTTTTTTATTTAACTCTGTGGGATTTATGAGAGAACAGGCAATGACAAGAGACAAGAAAACTACAAGAGCGAGTGATTACAATGCCAGATTTGATGTGGAATTGTTCTCAAAAGGCAGCTGGATTGAACATGGTGGAATGCAGAGGCATTAATTCATGTGGTGGTGGTGATGGTGGTGGTGGTGGTGGGGAGGGGGGTACTCGATTTCAATCATCACTTCTAAGAAGCACAAAAAAAGATACATATATAATCTCATGCACATTCATATTCTACAGGTTGCAAGAAAGAGACAGTGAGGGTTGTTATTTCATCTCCACAAGTCTGGTGAGACTGAGACTCAGTGCAGCAGAAATTCACCTCGCTGCCATTTTCCCCTCGCTGGACCCACTTTACTTGGAGGGAAGATACCTTCCAATTGCTCGTGGTGATGAACAGAAAGTTTCCATTAACTTTTATTAAACCAAGATATTCAACCGCGTACGACTTTAATTAATTTTATTCTCAGGTTATGAAGTAATTCGATTATATGGGCAGGAGGGAGAGCAGTGCTCCATATCTGCTCCCCATCTTGGGTTAAGCATTTAGGTTCCACTGAATTCATTCATTACACCAAAAGCATGGGTACATTAAAGATGATTTTGTTAATAATTGCACAATTAAATAGCCTCATGTGACTTATGATATAATTGAAAAAAGTGCTGCGACATCAAAGTGGCACCCCTGTTGAACTGAAGTGGCTCTGGGCTAAATTGTAAATAGGAAAGTCTTCTCTGCGGTTCAGTCCCACGAGCAGATTGAGGCACCCGAACGCTCGCACATTTGCTCGGAGGGATTCTTTAATGTAATAAGAAGCCGCTGTGTGGCTGGCAAATGCCGGTATGCTGCTCAAATCCTTATCAAAAAAGGGTAAAGGAAAGGAAAATGGCAGCGGTGAAAAGGAATGGGGGACGGGCAGGCTTGTTAAACATTTGAGAGACGAAAGCAGCACTTTAAATGGTGACGTCATGGCTAATGTATACCTTCTGAGGTCTGTGCTGTTATGGCGAATGTGGAAATAGCTTGACATCCGGAAGAAATAATATTTGCTTTTGGGCATTTTAGTGAGTCTCTGGGGGAGTGGGGCAGTGGTAGGCAGTGCAGTGCTTTGGATAGCAGGAAAGCACTGTGAAAAATTGCTTCTGTTCCTTTTCGTCTTTATTATGGTTATTGAATTTGGTTCAAAAGGAGCTGACATCAAAGCACAGCTCAGAGATTCATAATTCAAGAGGTTCAGTGTATTTTATTGTGAACCCAAAAAAAAAAGAGGAATGTCAGAAACAACATTAAAATGAAAGGATATTTTCACGTGTGAAAAGCAGGTGTTTACTGCCATAGATCATTTTTTTCCCTGTAACAGCTTAGTTTATACCTCAAGTTTACGAACCAATGCAGCATTTCCCTTTATAGCTTAAAATACTACTGAACATCAGCAAGTTTTTCGGGTGAATGCTATAGGTACCGTTTGAAGTGAACTTTGTTTTCCAATATAACAAAGTATCGCCTAATCCATTCCCACGTCTAGATAACCTAAAGATGATGAGACAAAATGGATACTTCAAGGTGGAGTAAAGCAGGTAATTATATCCTTACACCCCTTTGAAAAACCTATTACGTCTATACTGTACCGCTGTAGATCTCCCGTATGGTCTACTCGTGTGCTTGACTTTGATCTTCAAAGCTGACCTCCCCTCTCTCCTGATTGATGGATAGGCCCACCATCCAGGCCTGCATATCCATCAAGTAAAGCCACCCGTGATGAATGAATATGTCCTTTATCAACCGTGCATCACCTCATGAAGTATTGTCCTTTTTCACCCAACGTATTTATCCTTCAGCCCGAGATTGATTAACTATAGAGGTGATTCAGTCAGCAATTATGACCTCATCGCTAATCAATCTACCTCTCGCCGAGGGACAGCCCCGCTTACAGTTTGTCCCACGCACATACACGTGCACACACACACACACACACACACGCACACACACACACACACACACACACACACAATTGTGTCAGTTATCAGCAGGCAGTTTTTTGTTTTCCCGTCTCTGGGATCATGGGAAAGTTTTTAGCCACAGTACTGGTGTCACTCGAGGGACGGCAGGATTGGTCGGTCGATTTGTCTGATGTCAACACTTTGGTCCAGAGTGAAATATCTCGACGCTAATGAAATGGATTATCATGGAATTTGGCACAGACAGTCATTGTTCTTTGGCCTTTTATTAGATACACTTTGTTCAAGTTTCATGTTTCATGTTTCCCTGTGACATGTATCACTGGCAATAATCTATTTTATTACAATTTAATTAAGCACTTCATTAAAACATAGTATTATAAATCAGGGGTGATTATTTTCTTGCTTCTAAGACATGATTACTTTTGTAAAGGAAGATTTAAAAACGGAATAAAATGTAAGACTTGATAAGATTATATTTTTTTCCCTTCCAGAGTTCCCCTTGATTTCGTCTTACCACTTTAGCTATATCCTCTGCTTCCCTGCCTGAGAGGCAGCAGACATATTAATCTGCAGATTGACTGCCCCCTCTAAATGACCCTTTAGGGTCACACTGTAATGGGTGCACTTTCTACTCGGAGACCAGGGGCAATCTCCATCTACAACAGACAACACCCCCGTGGATACCAGGACGCGTTCCCCGGAGCATTGTGAAGAGAGGAACACAATATTACAACCTGGAAATCAGAGTCAAGCAACTCAGATGTGAAAATTGGTTGGCTGAGGCCGCAGCACAAAGGTGTTAATCTGCTGAGAAACTCCTCAAAGCTATCATTGAAAGACGAGGAGAGTGGCACCGCGAGTGCTACTGATCAGACAAAACAGTTTGCCAGATAAAAGCCGGCAACAGTTTCCTTTGTGTTTTCATCAGAATAATAGAAAATAATGTACTTAAAAATCCAAAGTCGAAAGAAAATGACGCAAGACAGATATCCTAGCAACCGCAGTTGATGCAATAGCACGATAGTTCACAGTACAAATGGTGTGCATTTAAGACAGCAAACACATGAATAAATACATCATTTCATGCATGATACACGACACTCCAAAACAGTGTGAGGTGCATGGGCGTCACGTGAACATGATGTTTATGTCCCTAACAAGTACACCAAAGCCGACATTTCAATGGTGAAATGTGCCCCTCTTGGTCGAAAGCCTTACGTGAATGTATTATCTCTCTCCATTCTGTTCTGACAGTCACTGAGAATTGTGAAAGACCTATTCAAAGCCACCGCCACTCGAGAGCTAAGGACATCCACTTCTGGCTTTTAGACAAATTGCCCTCTCTTTAAAGACCGCCATAAGATAATTCTGTCTGTGATGGAACCATTTTGTCAACATGCAAAGAGCAAAAAGTCTAAAGGCACACAGGATACAAAGACTCCCGCAACTCTTTTCAGACATTCATTAAGACTTCACTCAGCGGTTGTACCCGAGGAATACTTGAGAACATGCCAGGTAGTTGCGTAAAATTTGAGGACCGTTATTTGGAAAAAAAAAAAAAAGGTTTGAAATACAGAGTAAATTATATAGAGTAAATTAAAAGTACTTTACAAGACAGCAGAAGTGTTAGTAATGGATTAACCATGGGAAAAGCAATTAATAAAAAGTGTTGGATAAATTTTGACAAAGCTGCATACAGCAGGTAAATGAATGGCTTAGCTAACGGTAGTCTGAACTAGGTTGTCAACAGGATGCGATTGTGTTATTTCTTGCTCGCAACAACACAATCAAGGCTCCCCTCCGACACAATGGCTCCCTGTGACTTCTATATTTTCCCCAAAATGAAGTTCAAGCTGAAGGGTCACCGAGAACTAGCGCGAGTCGCAAATAATCCTTGACATCCTTACAGAACTGGACTTCCAGGGAGTGAGCCAAGCGTGGCACGAGGAGCAGCGTATTACGACCCTGAAGGTGATGGTAACTGGATTTAAATCAGCTATGTTTTTTGCACCTTATAGGCGCAGTCTTGGAACATTTTGATCGCACTTCATAATGAATTAGAAGTCACGGATAGATGTTTGAAATGGGTAAAGGTAATAGAATTTTATTTTTAAATCAGGGTGGATCTGACAGTTCTGAGACTTGTTCTTATTGCGTGCAAACATGCATGGAGGACAGAGAAGCTATAACCTCCGTGAGTAAGTACTCCAAGTTTCGTTGCCTGATCAAAATCAGCATGCGAGTTACACTTGCGTCCACACGCGATAGGAACAATCTCTAAACTGAACTGCATTGTTATAACACATCTGGAAATTCGATGCACAGTGGCTCCATTGTCTACTGCTGTAAATGGCCAACAGGTAAAGCGAGCTTTTTTCACAATATCTCAGCGGGCCAACCTTCTGTCAGCGCACGGCTCCCTCCACCCCGCCAGATTCTTTGCTGTTAACAATGGTCGCTCTACACTGATGCAATAGATCCTACAGTAAATTGGTAACAATTTCACAGAAATTTTTCAGCAGAAAATATTGTTGGAACAATAACGTCGCTTTGCCATGGGAATTGAAAGATAATTGTATGAGCCTGTGGCATCGCTGTTTCATAAGCTTCACGCTCCATTTCTGATTCCCACCAGAAAGCCATTTTTTTTCCCCCTCCTTTGCACATATTTATTTCTGGCAGTTAATTTCAAACTCTATTTTTGTATATCTTAAATCACATGTTCTTCTCTGTCCTTGCAAAATGGAAATGGGCCCCGTTGTTATCTCTGGAACAGAAATGAAAACAATGTGCATCTTAGCTATTAAGTGCATAACAACATCTTCAAAAAGGGCAGTTTGAGAAGAGAGGGCACACCAAAGCTTGAACATGCTGTTGAATAAATACATTAATTAAGGGGAAATTATGTGCTTGGGGCTTGAGTTGGCTTGCTTTCAAGTGCCAGGGGTCCTCATAAATATACATTTAAAAGACGTGGCAAGATCAAGAAGTAACCTCTTAACAATGAACTTTTGTATCATCATCTCTGTGATGAACACCTAGCACACACGGGTAGCCTTGTTAAGAAACCAACAGTTTTACTTAGTATTAATAAATGTAAATTAATGCTTTGTTTATTTGAGTTGAGAACTCTTCCAGTTCGCGGGACACACTCTGTTTAGTTTCAACTCTCGGGATGCCGACAGAAATATCAAATGCCAGCAGTCCCTTGACAGCACAGACCTATCCCACTTTTGTCACACAGCCACATGGGATTTCCACTTCCACTCACTTTCTGTCATGTACATCCCGTTATAGGAACACTGCTGCTGTAGAAGTTGCTTGTGTACGTCATCTATAATGTGCTAAAAGAATATGGCCAGGAGTTAAAGAGGAGTAACAACTTTTCAGCAGAGGTATGTATTTGTGAAAAGGTCCCCAGAGTACAGGAGTGGTTTTTAAAGGGAAGCACTTTGTACAGTAACTCTTCTGAGTGAAAACTGTATTTAGACAGCTTTTATGATATATCACTGTGCTCAACTAAAGTGACATTTTTTATCTTGGTTTGCAAAGCGTTTTGAATACAGATCCTTTTAATAAATTGGTCCAGTAATGCTTGACATTATTGATGGATGGCATCTAGGTGGATGTAATGGCATAGAACTTCTACTTTACCCATAACTTTATAAATTCATCGGCTCGGGATTTTCAAAAGGCTGTGCTAATCCAGCAACACAGGTGAAGTCTGGTTTATTTTCTTCAGTACTTCTTTGGTCAGCAAAATATATATTATCATTATTAAAACCATGATGTAAAGAGGGAATTAAATACATTATAGTCTACACAGTTGACATACAAGTCCCAATGGAACATCACCATGCACTTTTTGTTAGGGAAGAAAATAATTTAGTGCCTGACCTCCTTTGGTGAAATAAAATGTCAATCAAACTAACTAGTTTGACTAGTCCTAGTCAAACTATCTTAGCTAACGAATACGAATCAATTCCGTAACTTTAAACGTAACAGTTAACTTTAAAAAACATTTTTTTGCTCCTTATATTTAGGATGGGGTACGTTAAAATTTTACACTTTGCCATTCATTTTTTTAATTTTTTTTTTTAATCAAATAGTTCATGTGACTATCGTCTTGTCTAATTTCATGGCACTTAGTGGTAATACGTTACTACTGGCAGAAGGTGGCGGTAATGCACCTAACAGCTTTTTGCCAATCGCCATCAAACAGCAAAAGTTTGAGAAGAAGAACATGTTAAGCCTCCAGTAAGATGTGAAGCACTGTGAGATTAGATGCGATGGGACAAATGGCAGAAACATGCAAATATCACTTCAGCCAACAAAAGTATAAACAATAAAACAATAAATGTAATAATTCCGACCAATAGACTAAACTGAGAGTTATTAGCACTTAACACTGACTGATTTAAAATGAGTTAGTGTCATTGGCGAGGCAACATGTTCAATAAATTCATCCAGGCATCTTAACCTGTTTTAACGGCAGTGCGAGGTCACCCGAGTTATTGTGTTCAGATATTTCAACCTCAAACCAAGTTCTCAATATAAGCAAGATAAGAATTATGTGTGCATGTAAGTGTGGAAACTAGACATACTGAGCCCCACGCAGTCATTGTTCCCTTTAATACTGCTGGAAGTCGTTCTTATTTCTGTGCAGTGACAGTCTGCCTTTGCACATGGTGGCTTTGCAATGTGTAACCCTCCGCCCAGGTGTTTCCTCAACCCCCATCTGTTCCCTCTGTGCCGGAGCGTCTCGTCGGGAAGCCGCTCCTCATTGTTGCCTCTACGCAGCATGTACTGGCGTCGCAAGTATGCGGCAAAAAAGAGGAAGGGATTTGAAAATGATCCAAATGTGAAGAATTTGATTGCAGAAAGGAATCTGTCTGCAGTTATTGTAAACACAGAAACAGACAAAATAATATTTCGACATTGATCGGGAGAGAAGAAGAAAAACAAGCTCAAATGTGACTGATTCTATTTTCAGTTGCAGAAATTTAGTGACTGTGGTTCTACATTCAAAACAAAGTTGTAATGTTTGCTCATAAAATTACATTCTGTGTTTGGTTAGTTGGCGGCATTTTTAAGAAATCTAAGCCTGCAATGGTAAAAAAACAAAAAACAATTAAAAACATATAATAATAATAGCCATTTTGTAATAAATTTTTTAATAAATTTGGGACGTGTTTAAAATTGTGTGTGAGCCTAACTGTCAAGGTCAAAACTGAGCAGTAGTGACACTGATAATCGACAGCAGAAACTGCAATTCAATTTGCACTAATTTACCAACTGATCTGCCAACATCAACGGTGGCACACATTTCATTGGCTCTCTGCTGCACATTATTTCCGTCTTCTCTCCTCACAGATCAAGGGTACAGATGACTTTTGTCAGCCATCAGATGCTGTGTGGCAGATGTCACAGCATTTATTGTCACCATGATTTATCGGTTGAGAATGACCACAGCCACAGGGAAGAACACATCAAAAAGGCCAGGCACTGGTGAAGGGGAGCCACTGAATGCCAACTCCTCCAACAACTTTCATCCCTACCCTCTCAGGACCGCAGTTTGCTTCTGGTTATTGTTTGGCCATCTGCTGTATCTCGAGCCTCTTTGACTACACTGCTAAGCAAACATGGAGCCTGTGCCAAATACCGTCACCTTCCTTTTGCCCCTCTAATTCAACCCTACTGTGCCTCTTCAGTTAGATTAAACGCTAATTCATTTGAGAAAGTCTAATGGCAGAGGTTTATTTCTATGGGAAATTCACCTATTATAATTTCTCTTTTCATTTTTATATTGCAGGGAATTTCTCACATGGAGCTTAAATACAGACATTTATTGAAGCACTTTTAGTTTTTCCTCGTTTTAAGCTGTTACTACCTATGACACACAAGGATGTAGCTGTTGGGGGGAATTGTCCACAGATTGTAAACAATCCAATTGCAATTCAATGCAGCTCACTTTCTTTCACGACACATTCCCACCCATGTGCATCGAATGTGCAAAAAATATCCTTCAGAATGGAGGTATGATGGTTGGAGTGGACACAATTGGTGTGTGAAGGCCAACCCAGTGGTTTGAGGCGCCTGTCATGCAGCTGCTGTGACCCTGATGTTAAACAAAGAACTTGTTGTCGCTTGAGTCTCAGCTGCGCTATAAACAAGTGCACATTCTATGAAAAAGGAAATAAATAAAGAATGTTTGCAGTTTATATTCAGTAAACTTTCTGGTAGGATGGATACGACTTTTCTTGTGGTTTCATAATTCAAATTCTTGGAATAATTCTGTCTTCATTTATCGTTGGGTTGAATAAACCCAATAGTTTTCATAGTTTCCAGAACCATAGGTTTTATTTGTGTATAGGCTGTGGGTGTGCAATCCCATCTCTTACAATGGCATTGATCACCAAGGTGAGACCATCTCTGACATATTATACAGCATGTTCTTTTTAGTGCAACCAACATGAATAAAATAATTAATTAAAAATAAGAACGGGAGGAACCAGATAACATTCACATGCGAGAAGCTGTCATAAGAGAATTTTGACGATCTTTTTCCAGAAAAGATCGTCAAAATTCTCTATCGATTTTTCGATCAACTCGTTGATTAAGCATCTAATCGTTGTAGCGCTACTTTCCACGCGACATTTCAACTTTGACAAGACACACCTTGAAACAAACGTGCCGAGAGGAGCACCGGAGTTTGAAAAGGAACCGGATTCATTTTGTCTCTCACTTAATCACTATTTGAACTACATATTCAAAATACACTGTACATGAGGTGTACGCCGAATAGCTCGTAACATCCGGCAACGGTGGAATGAATACGAACCAAGCTTCTCTGAAACCTTGTCGTTCTCACTGCCGTACTTTCATCTCCCCTCCGCCACTGACTGACACAGTCTACGGCATCCAGAACAAAGCTTTCAAAACGCCTCCCAGCAAATTGTATTAACAGTAAAATCTAGCTTAGCAAATTGTAGAAATGCCTCGCTACCACTTACAGCATGTCTTCTAAACGAGTTACGAGAGCAGAGCGCTCCACTGATGTTTCACCTTCAAGGCTGACCTTGCGATGGCTATTCTCTGCTGATGCTTGCCAGAGATAAAAGCTATGAGCCCTTCGCGCCCCCACCATGCCAAGGACACACGCATCATCGCTTTACTGGCCTATCTGCCCAGGTGATGCATGGCTCCTATAGCAGTCAGTCTGAGGCCGTATTTATAACAAACTACGGGAGGCAGCAACCAACTCATCACCATCGAGACCTCAGGATCCTTGGTCTCCCTGTGCACTCGCATAGGTTTTGTTTTATGCTGTAAGCATATTATAATTTCATTGGAATTTATACCAAAAAAAAAATTAATCTATGGGAATGCAAATGATAGCTTTTGGGAGGAGGGATGGGGGGGGGGTGGTATTTCCAAGATAATTCATTCTGCTAAAAGCATGTTCACTAAATTCCGCCACGCATCCTTCATCGCTAATAAACAGTGTACGGACAAATTTGGGCCTTCGAAAAGGACTGAAGTTGAGAGGGCATCCAGGCTGAAAGAGTTATATCAACACATCATTCAGAACAATTCCTTGTAAAGTGCAGTAAAGACATGACGCATTAGCAAAAGAAGAGAAACCAACGGATATAAGTATGAACGCTCCTGAACCCGCTGAATGCAATTTGAAGAAGAAAGTGAGACAAAGCCGATGCTCCGGTGTCAGCGGAGGACGTCTCGTGACTGGCGGGAAAGTGAACAGCAAAGAGCAGCCAGTGCTTGAAATTCATTAGGTATCAGTTGGAGACAAAGAACTGACAGGTGTTTATGCAAATCGTCGGCGAACGGATTCATCTCCCTAACAGAGGAAACAGCAGTCTCGGAAAGATGTGAAGCGTGTGAGAGTAAATCATGATCCACTTGTGAAGCTATGAGCAAACTGGAAGCCTTTCAACGTGTGGTGGGAGGGACAGAGACACAGTTGTTGAGATAATAATTATTGAGGGCTATCTGCTGTTGTTGTTTTTCCCCCCCGATAACATATGGCAAGCCTTTTACAATTCAGGCATTCTGCAAACATGTTGTTTTGCAGTTTCAATCAGTTGCTGCATTTTCATTGCAGATTCATTTAAATAGCTGTTTCTCTCAGTTTCTTACCAGGCAGACATTCATAATTAAACAAGTTGAGACTGGAGGATTCTGCAGCTGAAACATTTAGCGCCGATACAGAGTCTAGTAGCATTTCCTATATGATCTACAATTTACACTTTTACTGACCTTACCCTGATTTTGCCCAAAGCTTAACCGAGCCTCGACAGCGTAACCCAAACATTTCCGAAACCAAAATGTGTTTGTCGTAGTCTCAATCCTTCCGTCACCATGACAACACTGTGGTTAAAACTCTGGCCTTGGGCTGAAATAAAAATTGGTAACCAATATATTCTGGGGTTTGAAAGAAACGTGCAACATTGACAGTCGTGCCTGGCGACAATATTGGAACTAATATCACGTACAACATACAAAAACAGGTCAAATATAAGTGATTATCTGCCGATACCGAGTCCAGTGTTGATTAAATGCATATCTGACACACTGAAATAAACCTGATTAAAAATGATTATTTCCATGAACCTTAACAATCAAATATGATGTCTCAAATTAAAATAATAATTACAAATTGAAGTTGGAGCTACAGAGAGGGCACAGTGACGTTCTACAGATTGGAGGCTCCTCCTTCATAAAAGATCTTTGGCTAAGTGCAGACACCAGCCTGCAGGGAGCACACCAACCTGACGACAACGGCCAAATGTTTTGGCCTGCCATCAAATTACTCACGGATTTAACATTAATTAGTGACAACTGATATGACCCGCCGCCGCCGCCGGCAACGCTTGTCATTTCAACCAGCATGTGACCATCAACACCAGAGTCACAAATGAGAAGATGCTACCTGAATATTTTAAACCACTGCTGTAGGGTTTTTAATTGGACTTTGACTGACTTTACTTAGGCTGATATGAATCCATTAAGACGAACCCGGATCGGATCGTCAGGACGAGGTCACTACATCTCTGTCAGCGACTGTCCTCCCGGGAGAAAGGACGGCATCAAATGTCCTATAACAACATATGTTTATGTTCCAGTGTCAAAGCCTTCCAGCCACCATGGGAATTATGACCATAAGGACAGGGGCTGTTGTGGCGCCCTGCAGTGTAGAGGTCACAGGGGATTATCAAAGTCACACCACTATTTGCTTTCTGTTTCTTTTACCGACAGTCAATGCTGTTTTTTTGTTAACAAGCAATCAAGTCAAACCCAAACATAAGACCGAGATGTACGAGAAAAAAAAAGAAAAAAGAATAATTTTCTGATTCTGAGCATGTGTCTTGGGGTGGCCGAGACACAACATGAAAATAAAGACTTCCTCAGGTCCCAAGCAGCCACAGGAACAAATTAATTTGTTTCAATTTGACAATTTATTTACAATATGCACGAAAAGGGAAGCGGAGTTGAACTTAAAATGACTTGAGGGTGAGCTGAGGCCTAAACAACAAACAAAATAATACTATTTTATGAACCTAATCTTTACTAACCGAGCCCAGACCGATGAAACGAAACACAAAGTCTTACCTTCCTAAGTAACAAGACAGCTCACCCCTACAGACGCCACAATTGACTAACGTCACGCGAGATAGAACCGTGTGCACCGTGTGGCCGGTTGGTATCTGAGAGAGATTGGGGAATTCCAGCGCCATCGTTGGTCCTCAAACAGCCCTGCGTCGTCAGCCAATCATCTTTGAGCTGACGACATCTCTGGAGCCTTCCACCAACCAGGGTCGTGCACCTCTACAGTCACATTTACATACAAACTCACACCTGCCGCTACTCACATCCCCACAGACGGACAGCAAATACACACACGCAGAATAATAATAATAATAATAATGATGATAATGATAATAGGACCACAGTCGTAACAGCTTGTCAAAATAGGAAACATTCATAATTGATTGATGTTATTTGATTTAAAAAGTATTGTTTTATTGACAATAAGTAATAGTTTGTATGCCGTTAAATATTTTACCGGGGACGCATGGTAACATCAGCGCGACATCGATGTCGGTTCACATGGATCTCTGCTGATATTACAGGCCAATAAAATTATGTTTTAATTATGCCGTTGATGCATCTAAAGATAGATAACAACTTTTCTTTTTGCAATGACTGTTTCAGAGCGAGCATCAGCCAAGCATGTTTAAAGGAGGGTGTTTGGAAGAAAACGTTACTTAAAATAAATATGGCGTGATTTATGTAATCTCAGTTGAAGCATTTTCCTATTTCCTTTACTGTGAATGTGTATATTATGAAAAGCGTACTTCATATTTGCCAGTGTGCCATCATAATATGAGCAGGTATAATAATATGCATAAATCTGCTGCAGAAGAGACTTGATGTTCTCTGCAATTAGGTAGAAAAAAAATGCATATATCAGTATCTGCTAAAAATAAATAACAGCATATTGGATGTGTGCACACACAAAAAAAAAATCCAATATTGTGCATCCCAGAAATTTAGACATTAATTTGAAGAGGTAGGAACAGAATATTAGTTTGAGACATGCAATCTGAGACGATTCTCAACTGGTATTGTATTATCTGGGTTTTTTCTCAGTGACATCAATTAACACCAAGTCTGATAAATATTCAAAGTTCCTTTCATACGCTGTCACGGGAGAAGAAAATGGAGACAGTGCACAAGTTTTACATCTTATTAATGACTCATTTACTTTGATCACAAGCTGTCATTACCACTGTTTGTTTCTTTTATTTTCTGCCATTCAACATCTGTCAAAAGAAGGTAAAAAATCTGACAACATTTCAGGGGAAGAAAAAAATGAAAAAAAGTTACCCCAACTGTGAACTGTTAAGTTTGATAAGTGCCTGACATGCACATGTCTGAAAATGATGTGAGTGCTTCAGTGATTTAAGAAAGGCTTAATTATATTGTCTCCATTCATACCACTGTATCCGTCACATCCCCAGCTGTTCTGCGAACTTCAAAACAATGCACGCTTTTCCTTGTTTATGTAATTTGTCTATAGGGGGCATGTAGTTTCTGCTGAGTCCTCGATATTCTGGCAGAGCCTCCCTGGTTTTAGTGTGCACAGCATATCCTTGCAACTCACCCTAATGAGTACTTTTCTCCACTTCCTGTATTACAACCTGGGCTACATGGCCTTTAAAATTCACATATCGACACGTTGTTGACCAACAGTAGAACTGCCTGACAACGGCTGTCTATAAAAGTATTGGAAATATGTAACAAGGATGGACTCACTTTGGTCACTTTCACTGTTTCACGACATTATATATTATATAATATTAACTATTGCATTAAATACTTTAAAAAACATTTTGGACCACTATTTCTTAATGGCTTAATAACACAGGAGCTCATCACTCATCAATAATGTGATTAGCTGGCTATATCTGCTTAAGCTAAAAAAGTAAAACCAAATGACAGGAATGCAGGAGTTTTTTGTTAGTTTTAATAAAAAACCTGCTTTTGAACCTCTACTCACATCCTCCTCCTTTTCACAGCAGAGACTTTGGCACATCACAGCAGGAAATGTACAGACAATTAATAACATTAATGATGGCTACATCCCATTCAGGTGAGCCAGGTTCAGGGTTGGGTTTTGTACCTGCTGGCTCACTGGAGAGGTTTCATGGGATGCATATTGGAACAGAGCCATCCTTAACATTAGCAGTTCCACCTTTGCTTTTCCTGTTGTGATGAGTCCAAATGTCTGCTGTGAAAAAGTTTTTTTTTATTTATTTATTTATTTTTTTAAAGAAAACTACCATATTTGTGGTAATTTAAAGCATTTTGAAAAAAAAATGTATTCAAGGACTTTGTGATTTTTAACGATCACCAATAACTTCAACACTTTTTATGATCCTCAGACAACCATGAATTATTTTGAAATATAACACAACACTTTATTCCAAACTTTGATTCAAATTTTAAAGCAGCCTGTTTCCTGCCTGACTGCCTTGAAGAAATAGTTAGAAATGGGGAAATATCTCTTTTTGCTTTACTGCCAATATAAGTTAAAAAGATCAATCTCAGCAGCTGATTGGCTTAGCTTAGTTTAGCATAGACTTTACAGGGGGTACAGAAATGGGGGGTTTCTTCCTGTTAAAGGGGAGTTTTTCCTTTTCACTATCGCATATGTAGGAATTGTTGAATTGTTGGCTTTCTCTCTATAATGTTTTGCTGTAAGGTGTTACAACATAACTTGACTTGTTGTGATTTGGTGCTACATAAATAAGATGAATTAAATATACTATGCAAAGCTAAGCGGCTGCAATTTCAGATTTAGTGTCCATAATTTCATTAAACTCATATTTCTCCAAATGTAAAACGCAGTGGGAGTAACAGTTTTTCCCAGATTGCCGCCAAGGCAAGAGTGTAATCACAGATTACTTGTAACGCCCGAGAGCATATTGGTTGAAGATATTGCAGACTGACAGGAATATTGGCAGCTACATTGCAGCAGTATTAATCAAATCCAACACATCCGATTGAGGTAATTCCTTTGATGGACTGGTTCAGTTAAATCCATCTGGGAGGGAAAACGAGTTCTTGCCATTGAGTCACTTCACTAATCGAATCAGAATCAGTGATTTCAGAGTGGAAGATAGTCGGCGCTTACCAGATCATTATGGTCAATAAACTGTGGGTAAATTTAGCCCTGCATCTACATATCCCCCCACCCCCCACCCTGCCCACCTCCTCTCCTCCCCTGCTCCCCTGCTCTCCCTCTCTATGATCTTGTTTGTCTCTCAGCGCTCGGCTAAATTTGCACTTGGATGTAACTTTGGCTCGCAGGAGAATGCTCCTCGTTTACATAATCTGCTTCTAGGGCTACAGTTGTAGTACAGCTGCAGTGAGAACTGCCATGCAGAGTCAACCCCCAGAGTGATGCAGTGCAAATTAAGTGTCCGCTCATTCCACGGCCAAATTCAGAGGCAACGAAGTCTCTCTCACCAGATGAAAGAGAACGCCGAGTACAATCCACAACAAGGTGAATCGATATGGCAAATACATTCATCAGAGTAAATATGCAGATCTGTTAAAGAGTACAGCTTTAAGGGACCGACTGTGCGTCATCATCATATACTCGCCATTAGGGTAAACTGAACAGCAAACGGCAGTCTATCGATTTGTGAAGTGCACCGAGTGCAGTGGAACTGGTAAAAGTCTTTAAGTCAAAGGGTTAAATCAGAAATCAGTAAGTTAAGGAGAGGCACATGGCTGTCGGTTGACCTCCCTACCCGCTGGCTGCTCTTCGCCGTGACCCAGGATCGATCCGGCGCTGGCCAGTTAACTCTCGCCCTCTCAGCCTCACACCGCTCTGCTGCTCCCACAGAAGAGAGGTGATGTGAAAGGACAACCCAGACTTCAACCGGTCTACGGAAAGCATTCGACCCTGCACCGAGCGCAATGTTTGTGTTTGTCTGTCTAGTGTGTTAAAATATATACATATTCCTATTGTTTCTGTAACGACAGAATCAGTAATTTATCTTTAACAGCATACTGTATGGTTTTTCATAAATCGCTACTCACATCTTATGATATATTCATTCGCAACTTGAGATGTGTCCCTCATATTTATTCATTAGTATTTTCTTTAATTATATATCAGAAGTTTGGACAAACATAACTGAATGAAAATGTAGCTTCATGAAAGTTGTATGCACCTCTCTCAGTGGGGCCAAAGCGTCCCCTTCTCCAGTTGCATTTTGGCACCACGCGAGCAAGTGACGTTACAACTTTAAAGAAATGTCACAAGGAGAATGAGATTCTTCCAATATTTTAAAAACATCCGACTGTTTTCAAATACCGACTCGAAAGACCAGAAGCACAATAACAAATGGCAGAATAAACTAAGTTATCATTTTTCTGCTTTTACTTTTTCATATTTCAGTTCTATGCTCTTGCAGCATCCTTTTGTCTGCAAGCACTCAGCCATTAAACAGCAAACAACAGTTGTACAAAACCCTGACTGCCTTTATACAAAACAAAACAAGGAGTCCCACTGTAGTTCAAATGTTTTGGAACGGCTCAACATTACATCCCTATTTGCTTTCTTTCCAGGACTTTGATTATTATACCACTTTCAAAACTGAACATCCAATATGGAGATGCAGCCTGGGAGATTTGTGGGCAATGGGAAACATCACTTCACCAGACGGCACCAAAAGAAAACAAAAACAAAAATCGGACTTGTAGTGTCTCTGATTCTCACTAATTAATATGTTGCGCGTCATTTGTTTTTCCACGGAAGTGTAAAAACAAGAAGTCACGAGTTCATTACGTGCTGCTTTCTACTGAAAGCTTCTCCCGCACCAACAAGGGGAGTTCATCATTTTCAGAATTAAATAAAAGCCTGTTGTTGGTATCAACTGATAGTGCTCCTGCCGGGACAAAACATTTGGAAGGACTGTAAGTTGCATGCAGACTTGGACAACAGCGTGAACAGTGGGAGTCGCATAAGTGCAGAATTGTTTGATTTGTACTTTTTTATTAAACATAACTACAAAAACGTTGCAGTAATTCAACTATATTTGTGTATTTTTCCATTTTCCTGAAACTACTGACTGGAACAGGTGCTGGTTTTATTTATTTTTATGGCTCTTAATATTTTTACGATTGACTTGCTTTACACTACTTTCACAGGAATGTAGATAGATGTAATAGTTTCATCAAAGATCACATAAGCAAGTTCAGATGATATAAAATGTGATTTCATTACATTGTTTTAATTACAAAAATTGTTAAGGGAATGTCAAAAGGATATTAGTGCTCACAAAATTCATATTATTACGTAATAGGGTATAAAAGATTGTAACAAATAACTGTCACCATTAAAAATATATATATAAATGTAGTTGTGACATCAAAGACTTATTTATGTCCAACAACAGACTGTGAGCTAAAATGAGATAAACCATCTGCATCGTGCTGACAAAAAAAGTTGTCACTTCCTCCGTGATAAAAGGAAGAACTAGATTTTATACTGACAAATGATGCAGTGAAGAAATAGCCACGCTGTATTTCGAAGAGGCAAAAATAAATAAATGAATGAATAAATATAGATATACTTTTCAAACGCCGAGTCATCGGGGTGACCGCATAAACCTGGAGAGAAGATATTGTTCTGGGAAAGTGCTTGAAGACATTGAACCTCCCTATCAATCATTCACTTCTCGAGGCCTCCTCTGGAGGGGAAAACACAAACAGCATCCCGAGTCTCATACTGTACTTCCACTGATCATTTCACTGTACGCCTCAGTCTTCAGTGCGGCTGATATAGAGAGGCATTCACAACAGGCAGTTTACCAGGGACTGTTCAAAGGCAACCCCCTGTTGGTTTATGTGTTATATTACATTAATAACACCTCAGTCCTGTGGGTGGTGGAAGCTTGACAGCATTCTGGTCCCAGGTTGTCCACCCCAAGCTGCTCCTGTTTTGGGCTGAATGACTCAGCGGGAGGAAGTCAAGCAGCGGGAGTTATGACTATCAACGTGAGCCACACAAAGTCTGGTGGCTTACCTAAAGCATAACGAACTTTTGCTGTGATGTATTTCACTCCACCAAAAACAAAAAAAAACAGGCTTTGGTCCTCCCACAGCTACACGATGTACAAACTGCCTTTGAATCATTATTGTTACGCTGTTCTCAATTTAAAATGGAAATTTTGTTTTTTCTCCGACAGGTCTTTCAAGTCATATTTCACCGAGCTGACTGTTTCTTAACATTTGCATAATATTAACACGACACAGGGAGAATACAGCCATGTTAGCAGCTTCCTGAGGATGTAACTAGTGGCGCTGTTCGCAAAGACTCTGCTAACGTGCTAATGTTTCGCTGGTATTGTGTTTACCATACTCACCAATTGAATTAGTACTAAACACAAGGTACAGCCGAGCTGAGGTGGAGACGGTCATTAACCAGAGTATCAGACACAAACATTTGATCCGATTACGGTGCTGAAAGAATAAAGATAACTACAGAAAAAAAGCCATGGAAAGCAAATTTATAGTTTTATAGTTTTGAAGAGATTTAAATCAACAAATGTCGACACCATGGCGACACTACTTTTGTGCTCATTTCCTTGTACATGAAGAATTTATTTGACTAAATAACAAAACAATTTTTGATGCGGTGATCACACAAGATAAAAACAAATCAAAGGATCACCATAGTTTCCTCTTTGATATTATATGTTTTAGTGAATAGCTGCTTGTTTTCAACCACCGTCAGTTCCACGTTTGGGCTAAAGGCGGAGGACTAACAACAACCTACGAGCATGAAGATGTCATTTGGTTTGAATGGGAATCAGACCTCTGCTGGGAATTAAAATGCCTCTTTTTCTATATTCTTTTTCTCCCTCTTTAGAAAAGCATCCATCAACAAGTTAATGGACACAGAAGCAGTTTCCTTTACCTCCCTGCAGCCTCACAGCCTGCTGACTGAAAGTAAGGTAAATAGCCTGGATCCAGAGACTTTTATGAAACAAATATTTCAGGCACATCATCTCTATTAACAATTCATCTCATTTTGTTGTACTTTCCCTGTGCTTTGCTTACAGCCTAAGGCTTCTGCCACAGAGGACTAAACGGCACCATATGTTATGACATAAAACACAAACTGGTGTGGAATATACTGTACATTCACCCTATTATTCCCCCCAAAAAGTTTCTCCTTGGGAGATAAGCCATGTTGATGGTAATTACACACATTAATCTTGTTTTATCCGTCTGCTCACTAATCAGTTTGTCAAAGTCAGCCAGGATTTTCTGTCCAGATAGAGCGGTGCCTCTAGTATACCATTTTTGTTTTTGTTTGTTTATTCTTCTTCTTGGCTTGCAGGATCTTACCAGAGGCAACACAGAAGAAGACACTGCCAAGTTGAGAGGGGATTGGCAGCATGTGACACTATCCGTGGGAGCGACAGTCGCGAGTTGTTGAGACACAGCTTCATTTTAGCTGTTCTGGCGTCTTCCTCTCCTTTTACAACTGAGCCAAAAGGTGGCATGATGAGATACAAACGTACAACACTTCATCAATATAATTGATTAGTCTACAGTTGGGTCAGGATTTAGTTCAAGCTCTGGGCGCACAGCCCATCTATTATGGCTTCTATTAATTTTCTACAAGTTCCTTCGTCACAAAAACACACGGGGCCACGGACGCGGGCTTGTTCGGACATCCACCGGCGTGATCACACCTTCCGTGTGCTTTGTTTGAGCTGAATCAGTGTCAACGTTGTAACTGGTTCATGTTTGCTGTGTTTAGTTTGACATCAAAGACAGATTCAGGATCCTGGCATCACATTTTTTTTATTTTTTTATTTTATGTGCTGTCCATTTACTTAATACTTTTGGCCTCCAGATATACTGGCACTTTTTAAGACCTGTGATTGTTCCCACATTTAGTTTAAATGGAGCAACATTAGCAAACATTTAGAATTTTTTTTATGTTTTCTTTCCACCTGATGAATTAAATAAATTAAACATTCAGTCTCTTTTAGCTCAGTTTTTGGTCTCCACCAGCTCTTAAAGGAAATATCTGGCTTTGTAGCTGCTGAATGCTCCACCATGTCCACCAGATAGCATCTAATTTGGCATGTTGGCCGTTTGGTGCTGGGCTGGTGGTGTACAGTAGGATTTTAGGACCTGCTGTTGTTGTGCTAAGGACCAAAAAAAAAAACTAAAACATTACAGCTGCATGCTAAAAATATACAATATTAATTGAATTAGTGTATGATGATTGTTAACACATAAAATTGTGCAGCTCTACGTATGATATTCCCAACACGCTCGGTGTGATCACACTTCGTTACAAAGTGTGTGTAGAAATGTTGCATCGTGGTAGCTGACAATTAACACACTCAGTAAGCCCGTGACACGCTGCAGTATCCGTGATCACGTGATCAGAGCCACAAGGGAAAAGAACAAATGAAATAAATGTTAGTATTCTCCTCTCGTTTCATTTGAAGCATTTAGATGGCAGTCACATCTATGTAATCTAATCAAACATTTTTTTTATTACGTGTCACTCTCAAGGACACACACCCTGTGGATGGACACACACTGCCTACTGCACTTTTGACCTTTGAGTGATGGGAAATATAACCACAAGGTCCCCATGTTTCTGTGTTAACTTTCAAGAGGTTTTTCTTTTATTTAAATAGCACATTTGCATGATATGAAACGGTACGAGGTGAGAGAAATATGTTCTGCTCCGTTGTGTCTCTGATAAAACTAAACATCCTGTACAACTTAAATTGGTCATGAAGAACCCAGCGGCACTACAACTGCCACAGACAATGGATACGATAACGAATGTCATGCTTATGACATAATGCGATATATAAACACCTAAATATCAATATAAAGTTTCATGCAAATTTGTGCATGACCACAAATGAACGTGCCCACAGAAGCTGGTAGAAGTGTGTTTTTTCTAATACAATAACTAAAATGAATAATGATAACAAGCTTCAGATGCGGTGCTCCATAGCTTCAGTTGCTTAACATTTGATATGTTGGCGGCTATCTTGTTTTTAATGCTAAAAATCATGTTAATAATTTGAATTCCCGCTTGGAAATGATCAATGATGCAACAAATACTGTTCAAATATTACTGATGCTAAATATGTCATGTATTAATGAGCACAGTCTTCATGTCGCAGCTGAGATCAAGACCTCAACTGGAGACACTGAATACAAATGCTTTGTTTTGCCTACATAAATATATACCGTACGTGCCTGACTAATTGTGGCGTTAAAGGATGTGTGGAAATATTGATTCCTCTATCTAACTTCCTGCTTTAAAGGGCCAGGTCCTTTAAAGGGTTTTCTCACCCTAGGCCTTTGGAATTACTCACCTTTAGCACTCTGAATGCACACAGGTTAAGTCTGGATCAATACTTTCCTATTTCAAGCATAGACTGCCACTTTAGGTTAGATGCTTGATTTTGATTAAAACCCACTGTGGTTATGTGCATGGATGCTCCCCAACCAAACCCAAAGCTTCACTCATTCAAGCATGAAAGCGCCACATGTTTAAGGGCAATTCCCCTCACACCTGTTATTATTTCTGCAACTGAATATCAATAATTCAAACAGATAAATGCTGGGGATTTCTTCCTTACTTTCCGTATTATTTCTCACGTTACCTTTTGGCCTTCCTTCGAGGATGCAGCTCTGTGTGGAAAAAAAAAAAAGTGCTCGAGGGGAAAGCATTGCTGTCTGTTTTTCCAGTACAGAGGGAAAAAGTCAAACTATAATAAGCTATTACGCAACTATGTGATTAGATGGTTCAACAAAAGTCAACATTGATATTTCACATAATTATAATTTGGTTCATTTTAAAATGTTAACATCAAAGAAAGTCGAGAGATCCTATGCATGTCTCTGTTATTTCAACCGTCATGAACATGTCATTTTTCATTTTCCTTGTTCTTGAGGTATCTACTTTATTTGCTTTTTACTCTGCTAAGTTGTAATTATCCTCTGAGGAAAACATATATATCTGCTTAAATTGCGTGTTGAACTGCGAGGATCATTATGAAGAATAAAAAGCTTCATTTGTGATTTGAGGCAGTAATTATGATCTTCAGCAGTTTGAACAGTTGTTAATATACACAGCCATACAAATAAAAATACAGCTTCATTCTGCACACAACCTTTAACCATCACTCCTACAAACACCCCCACCGTTTCTTAAGCATGCAATCAAATTCAATATTGGTTAAAAATGAATGTGAATATTGCAACACAAAATTTACAACTTAATGAAATGTGTGTATTTCTTGACTAACTTTTTGTTTTGTCTTCTATTATCTGTTCTCTTGCCACTTCAACCCGCGTTGCTTTTCCCACCTGCAGGTCACATGACCTTCCCTCCTCTCACCTGTTTCCATTGGTTAATCAGCCCTGCAGTATTATAACTCTCACCGAACTCTTCCTCTTTGCCAGACCGTCTGTGTGCCATGTGCCTTAGCTTTCCAGAATTCTGTTGTCTTTGCTCGCCTGTTTGGATCCGGACCGTGTTTTTGACCTTGCCTCTAATTTGGATTTCATCTCAAATGTACTTTACTGCATGTTTTTTTTTTGTTTTTTTTTCTTTAATCGTGATCTGGAATTTGCTTTTTCAACCCACTTTGTGCGTCCCGCTCTCGGGTCCCCTTTCTATGAATTTGAATAAATATAATGAACAGTTCCTGAGATGTGATTACTGTGAGATGGAAGTGATGTGTATATTATGTGTCTTCATGATATAATGTAAAAGTATGAATAAACATGCTGAATAAAATAGCAAAGAGAGAAATGAGGCACACAGGTGAAGGATATAGTTCCTCTCTGGGGTATTGAAATCATCTGCTGCATGTAGCATAATGCTGCCATCATGCTAGTGTGATAATTCTATAGAACTGCTTTTTCTCTCCAAGAAATATAGCACAACATCACATTTAATCAGCTTTTCTGCAATTTTCTGCACATCAGAAACAGCATCCGACAAGATAGTGACAACACAGAGGTGATGAAAGATGTGTGGCGCTGGAAGAGTTTCTGTAAATGAGTTACTGCTGAGTTGATCTTTGCAAGTATTTTTGTCCTGCTGCAAAAGCCATTGTGTGAAATTCCGCTGTAACTATCCTACATTAAGCATTCAGACATAAACTCTGGGTTTGCTTCTGGTGCAAATAAATCAGTGTGAACATATGTACAAGTCATTATACCTTTACTCAAAACCACACGCAAAAAAAATGCATTGCATTTCGGATGTTAACAGCGACGTTATCTATCTCCATATTCTCGAGAAAAATGTGAGTCCGAGCAACGAATACTAGCCGGTTGTTGAAGAGGGTTAAAACAACCGATATTTCTAACAATGTTAACCAAGGCTATATTTTTGTTACCACGACCACCAAGGTCCGGTACACCTGTTGGTGGTACTATCCGGTGATCATATCCTGCAAATTGTTTTGACAGTTGAGTTACTTTGTTGTTTGGGTGTGAGGACATGCTGTGTCTGGGGATGTTTGCCATATGTCGACACTGACAACACGAGTTAGGTCAGTTTATCTATAGAGCACACTGCAATGTAATAAATGTTGATCAGTGTTTTCCAGAGATGACAATTTATATTCATGCAAAAAAACAACAATGAAAATCAATCAATTAATAGATAAAATCCCGAGAAGCATAATTACGGGTGACTTTTTAATTAAAAACCCTATCTGCATATTGCTCAGAGAACTAATGAAAATTAAGAGCAGATGGGTTTTTGAGATATCAGAGAACACATACGATTTGATAATGACCAGCAAACTATTATATAGTTCAGCAGCAACAAATGGAAAATGCTCAATCACCCTTTTGCGCGTCATAATTCTGCTGTATTAATGACCGATCCTGCATTGGATGATATTGCACCTGACTTCAGGTAGTATTTAGAACTGAAAATCTGAATATAAGGACTAAGATTAAACTTTCCATCAACTCTCTTAAAGACAATGAAAACCTTAAAATGTCTGAAATTACAGCAAAAGTTCA
Source organism: Brachyistius frenatus (assembly GCF_029030835.1). Classification (NCBI taxonomy): domain Eukaryota; kingdom Metazoa; phylum Chordata; class Actinopteri; family Embiotocidae; genus Brachyistius; species Brachyistius frenatus. The sequence goes on along the minus strand of NW_027210664.1, from coordinate 733,917 downwards.
TTTGTCTACCAGTGGTGTTGAAAGTGCTGAAAAGGTTTGACTGAAAGAAAAAGAAAAAAAAAAAAATAGACCAGGGATTTATATTTTTTTAAACTGAGCAGGCAACAGCAGATGAAGAGCTGTCTGATGCCTGTCCTTTTTTAGACGGCAAGCCTACTCAATACTTAAAAGTGCAGAAGTCTTAGAAAAGAGGACATACATCCTGCCAGGGGCAAAAAGAAGAATAAAAAAAAGTCAGTTACCTCAGCCCCCGAAAGTGACATTTACGAACTATCGTTTCCTGTTCTGTTGAACACCTACTTTTAAGCCTTCTCTTAGTCACTCAAATCTGATGTAGCTTCTCATTTTTAAATGATTAGCTGGAGTAACAATACTGAACCTTTTCAAACACATCACTCACTAATCTATTGTCCATTTAACATGTATGTACAAACAGTGTGTGTGTTTGTGTGTGTGTCAGAACATAATTGTCAATTCATGGTTTCATGCTCATCAGAAAGAGACAACATCGTAATTTTCTGCGTAAATGTGATAATCTTTTTCCGAACCTTATACGATTTCCCCCAAAATCTGCCGACCGCTTTATCGCTGCTACATGCAAAAATAACGCAATAACTGACATGAAACAGGTGAAACGAGTCGAAGCAGGTTTCTGTTTGATGTTCATAAGCACCTAATCACTGTGTTACAGAAACAAGGTATCTAGGCAACCAACATAAAGGCAATACAATTTTTTTTTAAACAGCATGTGTGGTTTCGACAGGCAAAAATGTAACAATAACTTTTAAGGGTAATTGTATATAGAGCAGTAATGCTGGGTTTCGCTGTACTTCAAGGTTTTATAGATTTAAGTGGAATGAAATATAATCGAAAACAGTGTATATGTATTTGGAGTCCTCACTAAATGATTGAGGCGCTTTTATGTCAAAAATTATTTCTCCAATCAAGAAGTTCTTCGCAATTACAGTTTCCATACTCTTTTTTCTTTCTCGACGTCCCAAATAATTTGGAGAACTAATTTAACTAAATTAAAAAGAAAGCCCGAGATAGTAAACATTCGATTTTTTTTCCTTCATAAATTGCTATGGGATTCGTTTCAATAAGTCACTCTGATGAAAGTGATGAAGTGTGACAGTCACTGTTAAAAAATACCAGATTCAAATATCTTCCTATGTGCTCGGTCGGTGCAGCCTGGGACTTATCAGAAACCGTATTCGGTTAAAGTCTAAAACACTCCTGGTAGACCAGTAAAATATATTAATGTTTCAGAAATATTCTGCGAAAGTGGAGAAATACACAAAATAGAAGCAGCTCACAGGGGTTGTAAAACACTGAGCTGAATAACAGCCCGTCTCATAATGAAAAAGAATAATAGAAGAGTGGTTATCTTTACTATCTACAAGTTCAAATAGTGTCATTGTCACATTTGACAGTTATGGGCTCATTCACTACATCTTGACATACACTATACGATTATATCGTATCCGCAGTGTTATTTTAGTCAATATTAAAGATTAGCCTAATCATTACACACCGGCTCTCCCCAAGAAGTCCTGCTACGTGTCGAGGATTCAAATTCAGTGGTCATCAGAGAGCAGCCACATTTGTCAATTCTATCTTTTACATGAAAGAAACTCCTAATAATCCATCTTTAATGCTCTGACAATGTCTTAACACAACAGACGTACATCATCCTCTCATAAGAACACTGTTAAAATATTCCAGACTTGTGATCCAGTGCACCAGGAAATAATGCAGAATAAATGTGTTTTTTCCAGATATGTCTGCAGCTGAATCTGACAAATGACAGTCATTTGCCTCAGGACATGATCACTCTCAATTGCCAGTTCAGAATTCTTTTTATCTCACATGAGTGGGAGCATTGACAGAGGACAATTGGACTATCAGGTATTCTGCACGACAGCAATATATATCAATCTGACCTGATGTAAATTTAATGCTCTTCTCTGCACGGCAAAAGAAAAAAAAGGGAGGATGCAGGTTTGTAAGGCGCAAAATCAAAGGCACACCTTGGTTAATCTGTGATGTACAGGTAAACAAATCACAAACTCTTGTTAAAAAATATCCACAAAGAGAACCAAGCAAAAATTTATAAAAATATATAAACGAGTCCACAAGTTAGGGAATGATGAAGTCGACAATAAGCAAATTAGCTGCTCGCCCGTGTGTTGACACAATTCATTGAAATGTGGACATCTTCTCTATTTGCCTATTTACACAGATTTTCATGTATCATACCTTTTTTTTTTTTTTCTTCTAGATGAAGGAACTTTGCGCACCAAGGCTACATTTTATTTTCAGTGATGATTGCCTTTCTTCCCGGGATAATTTAATAATTTATTCATTTATATATAAAACATATACACATTTACAACAATTTTCTTGAATAGGAAACTATTAATTTCTCTGCTTAAAGCACTTTCTCATAATTGCGTTGGACACCATTTCTGTTTCCGTTTAAAGACGTGATGCGTCGCGTCATGTGAGCAGAGGAGAAACCAAGAAACTACAGCTGAGCCGCCACTATCTGATCCGGGCTTCAAAACCCACATGGTGACGGCTCACTGTGAAATACTGGGCAACTTTTAAAACTGAAAAGTAATTTGATAAATAAATAAAAGAATGCTGCATGCGCCTGACCTTGTTACTGCCACCCCCGTTCACATTCCTGAAAATACTTGCCAGACATCTGAGGTCATCTGTGGCTCTGACAAGTGTGTGAGCTATCTGGCAGCTGTCAGTCTTGATGTAGCCCCGTGCAGAGACCCCAGCTGGTCGGCTCACCCTTATTTGCGGGATGAAATTGAGCCCCGTCCCACTCACCTGTTCCCTTGCTCCCCTTGTTATCGCTTAATATGATTGGATAGATTCAATAATGCAATATGATGTATTATTTATTAGGTTGAGTTAAGCATGACTTATTGAGTGGAGTTTGTCCAGCTTCTTCCGCTACCAATCGTCCATTGATTTTATGTATATTTTTGCTGTTCCTGTCGTTTGACTTGCACATCGACGGGAGTCAAATTTGTCCAGAAGAACCAGAAAGAACAAAGGAAACAAATGACAGCTTTAAGGTCATCTGCTAACTTTATCTTTGAATTTCTGAGGCCGCAGATTATTACTTTTGCCACATTGGCAGTGACTTTTGAGTGCAATATCTGGAGGCCCGTACAATTAACATACAGCTCGATGTAGCCTTTGGCCTTCGAATAAGGAGAAGGCAATTATAAAAACCAGGCCCTAGTGAGAGCAAAGAGAATGAAAAAGCAATCTCCCCCATGCTATTGAAGAGGGAAAAACACTGGAGACATTTAAATGAAATTATTGAAAAATGGCCAACACAGGAACCTGTGGACCATGATTATCGCTGCATGTTTAGAATCTATTTTCTCATGCAGTGAGAAAGGCGCGCAACTTTAAAAGATCTTAAAATATGCAAGTATGAAAGTCCCCTGTAGACTTTCCGACAAGCAAATCTAACATGATAATTATGGAGAAATAGTAAATTAACTGCTGTACAGTTTTTGATTGATTCTGAAGGATAAAAAGGCAGCAAGTCCATAAGTTGTCTCTAAATAGACTTAACAATCTCTTGACTTTGTTTAATGTAAAATATCAAATTTACAGGATTGTTTCACTTTCAACTTTCATTCAAAAGCAGGTAAGTAGCATCAGTGTTGCATAATTTCCCATGATAGACTTTCTGTAACTATACATATTGTAACTACATACATATTTCTGTGACAACAAAGGATTTTTCCGATAAAGTAACTTTCAAAAACAAGAATAGCACTCAAAAACAAAAATGTACATTAACATTTTCTACTAAAACTATATAACGGTGTAATGTTTGTTTGAAGACATCCACAGATCTCAGGATCTATTTTCAGACATCATAAAAACTGCCATCCTCCATGCCACACGAAACATGTCAAGCTGTCAGGTCAGACAAAAGGTATCATATCTGAGGGTGAAGTCTGTAAACTGTGAATATTGACACAGACATTAGCCATGCTAATTAAACAGGACATAATTAAATACAGGCGGGAAAAGATTTAGTTAACAAATGATATGCAATCATTTTAACAATACTCTAAAAGTGATATGAATCTTCACAACAGGCTGTCTGAACATCACTCAGTAAAAATCACTATGATCTAAGCCTATTGCAGTGCACTTTAACTCACGGAAATAAAAGGTGACAGTAGTTTACTGGGATACACAAACAAGACTAGCCCTGAGCAGCCATACTAGTGAGTCTGTGAAACTGTACTACAGCATTTAATATGAATCACCAGGGAGCCAAGGTCAGCATGCTAAGATGCTTACCATAAAAAAACACGTTTGGCAGACATCCTGGGGATTCTTTGAGCATCCTAGTTAAGTTTGTTTTTCCTACTAAGCACTAAACACAACGCTAAGGCTCATGGGAATGTTATTCGGAAAATGTGCAGGTAAATCAAAAGTCTGAAATGAGGATAGCGCTGGAACAAAACTTTGGCAATCATCGAGGCTCTTAAAATTAATGGCTGACAAATGTATGCGCCAAATTTGACGTCCACCCCATGGTGATTCTAGAAAACACGTTACAAGATCACCAAAGTCACTGGGAAATTAAAAACGCCATCTTGATTGTGCGGCTGTGCAATCTCATCCCGAAAAGATTCTGCCGCATTTTCACGAGGGACTTCAGCTGTATCAGAATCAACGCTTTTACTTTCTCCTTTAGCAACGTGACGTTGGACCACATGATAATGTGAGAGACACCAGCAAAAAGAAAACAAAATGCTTGGTCAAACGTTGTGTGAATAAGAACAGACAAAAGACTGAACCATCATTATTTTTTTTGTGTGTTTTCCCCTGTATCATGTAAATAAGTTCAAGCGCCGGGCTAAACAGCATTGCCATTCTGAGAGGCAGCACCGTTACGTTGGCTCCAAAAAAAAGCGACTTGAAAATACGCAACGAATATGTAGGTCTGACACAAAATGAATATGTACACCGTCTCACCCCCGTTTTCAATCCAGAGACAAAAAAAAATAACACTAGTTAACTATGACAGCAACCTGGGAAGGCTAGCAGAGGTGTATGGCACAGTTCCTTTGCAGGAGTCGGGCTGACACAGTCGCTCTGCTGCAGAGTTCTGACCTGTCAACACAGCGGGGCCCGGCTCGTCTCCCGGGGGCCCGGCTGAACGTTTGCACCATAAGTTCTATTTACTCACAATCTGAAAGAGTCATTGGGCGACCGCCTCCCTGCCTGATCTGACGATTCCTGCTTAATACCCTTTGCAGTGCCAAAGCAGGGAGGGAGGATTGGTGGATAGGGATCTGCTAATGTGTCAGAATAAGTCCGCTAGTGGCAATTTGAACTGATTCTTCGTGGCATCGTGTGGAAGTGAGCATGCTCAAGAGTGGAGTCGCCGTGCCAAAGTGATTGTGCTTTAAGCTCGGAGGATCAGAGCCCAGTGCGTTTCCTGAAGGTTGCCAGCAAATATTCAGACACAACATGGCTGATTTCCGGGCGACAAGATGCCAGAATTGTTTGACGTCTTATTAGGTCTTAAGATGTCTTGTTTAAGAATGTTGTGAGAGGCTTGGCTAATTAAATTGGGCTTTCAAGCAGCGTGTGACTGGTGTGCATTGTGCATTGATGTGTCTGGGAACAAGCTGACAAATATTCAATGCTTGAATGTCTCAATAATGAAAGGCCGTTTTTTTTTTTAAGTTTTTTTTTTTTTTTTTTATAAAGCTACAGCTGAGCATTCTTTATTCTGCTGGTTTTGATTTACAATAACATAATTGAACGACAACTCTTAAGACGTGTGAACGGACGCATGCACAGCGCTGACGCATAGACAAACTACCACTTGTATGTCTTTTGAACATCAGTCACATGACAAATGACGGCTGCAAAGGTCGTGTGGCAGATTAATATGACGGACAGGCAGTAAAAGATGAACATCAGCGGATTCAGTTGGAGAGTCGGACAAAAACAGTCTCTGTGACCAGCAGTAATGTACGGAACCGAGACCTTTAAGAAATAAACAACCGTGTAGGGATCTTTTAAAAACAAACGTCTGCACTTTAATATGCATCAACGCGCAGCGACAACAGCTACAATTAAGTATCATTCTTCTTCAGAGTCTCTAAGTGCCTATTACCATGGATACCTGAATACGGCGTTTGAGTCCACTTCTACAATGCTGCAAAATTAGCTTGCACTCCCGCTAGAAGTGTACAAGAGAGACCAAAGCATCTTGATAATGTGTGCATGAGGAAATGCTCACAGTAGAGGCTAAGAAAAGGTCACCTTGACAGAAAAGAATTAGAAAATGACAGAAATGTCAGGAGGCATTTTTATTAAAATGCCAATATTTTGCTGTTTCATTCTAAACAGGTCATCAAGATAAGACCTTTATACTGTTTTGCCTTCCTGTCAAATTCTGGCATTTTATACAAGGTGAGTCATATAGTCTCATTTCATTTCAGGGAGGGGAAGCTTTGCCTCACGAAGACTTTATTGTTACATTTTCCACTGGAGTGCATTTAAGTTACAGTGTCCACTATAGGAGACACACATTGATGGTTACTTTACAACTTTCCCAAAAAGAGGAAAATGCCGCGAAAAACATGTAAAATTGGATATTATGCAGTGTCACGTGTTTTTCTCTAATTTAAACTGTCCAAATGACACATCCTATCAAAATTACCATACACATAGAGTGTATACCCTCCCAGAAATGCCACACATACTGTATATAAAAAGCGATTTAGCTCCTAGTTTAATACAATTTTGTGGTGCTATATAAGCTCCTCTGTTTACCAAATGAGTTATTCATACATTTTATTTCCTCGCAGGTACATTGTGAAATTGATGGAATATGTGTCAAATCACTTTCTGACATCTGCTCATATTCATCAGCCTCTAAATCCTCGCATTGGTTCCTTCATTAGAGAGGTGACACAAAACTCCATCAGGACTTGATATCCCTCTAGCACCTGAGCTAAATTGGATTTTAAATAAATGTCAGACAGAGTTTTACATTAACATTGGAGAGCACAAATGTAAGTCTGGTATCAGGTTCGAGGCAGAAACACCCAGTTTGTGTAAGATAATGTCACACAAGGTTTCTCTGCTGCCATTTGGCTGGCCAGAAAAATACCATAAATTATGAAGGTGACAGGTGTGATTTTAGTTTATTTACTGCCGAGCTGTTTGGTGGCCTCTCACTTTTTATTCTACCAGATACAAAGTTAATCACCTGTTTAATTAATGGATCTCTCGATACTGACACAACTTTCTGTTTAAATATTGTGCACGCAATTCACTTTTATTTCTTTTGTGAGCTTTGTCTGGGTTAGGAAATGTACAGGGAAGGAAATAACGCATTTGGTTCCAGTTGATGATTGCTTGTAATCGTAAGGCACTGATGTCATCAGTTCCTTTTAAACAATGCTGTCATGTTTTTCTGACATTTTTTTATTACATAATTGCAAAAACTCATGTGCTTGAAACTGCATCTAGAGTACTGTAAACCTAAAACAAGATGGAGTCATGGCGCAGAGCAAGGAATGGTCCAAAGGGTCGCTTCATTTAAACTTAACTTCGGTAAATCTTACTATTAGAACACCTTATTTCACTCTTTTAAACCTTAGCTTTGTCCACAAACATGTCTCACTTTTGTGTGCTGCATGTGAGGTGTTTAGGGGGCATCTGTAAATTGCACTCCACTCTCCTCCTCTGAACTGCATGAGTCTCTGCATGCACCTGGGTCACATGCCATATAAACTCACCACCACGAGTAAGTTCTCCGTGGGAAACACTACAGTGCTACTTGTAATGTAAAATTATATTTTCAAGTAATTATAGAAACACCAGCAATATGTTGAAACATCTTCCAACGCAAGATGCAAAAATTCCAGTAAATGCCGTCTATTCAACAATCACCGTATCTTCGTTTTCTAAGGGGTAAATAGTATTTTATATTTGTTTTCCAAGTTATAGCCTTTTCAGAAAAGACGCATCGGAATTGATGTTAATATGTTCAAAAGTTACAAGGTCGACTTTTCTACACTGTATTCAAAGTCAGATAATAAGAGCTGTATTGAGAAAGAAAACCTGTGTAGGGCGACAGTACCCACAGAAAAATGTATGAGGAATCACTAAGGGCAGTGATAGAGAATCCGATCAATAAGCAGAATCGATAGTGGCGTATGGTATCAATGGAATATGATCAATTCCTATTCCTAGAAATGTAGCTGTGGCAGCCTTGTAAAACCACTGAGACACTGTTTGGGCTGTAAAAATATGAATGACCATACATATCGAAAATAGTACAACTAAAGTGGTTAAAGTTGCACATTTAGCAGGTGGAGAAAGTAACAGCCTCCTCACACACTCACACACATAATTGCAATGCTGGACATAAGTCACCTATTGCTTTAGAAATAATGGCACTCTACTCTACTACCAATGTCAGTCTACTTATTTGTCCAAATAAGAAACATATGGTGTCCTCTTGCACAACAGGATATTCAGCAAACTACTTTCAATATAACTGATTTATATAAAGCCTTGTATCCCTAACCACTGCTGACATTTCCCCAAATGTGTTTATCTGAGACTTATTTATGTAGCCTATTTCCAATTTATTTGAGCAAGATTGGCGAAAAAAAAAAGAAAACAGAAAGAATGTCAAGCTGTGTTAAAATTAAGATAGGATGCCAAATTTTTTTTTAACATTGATATAAAACTGTACAGCTAGATACTTAACGAGCTTACAACCAGTGAGTCATAAGTGAGTCCTCTACCGTTAAATCGTCTGGTGTGCTCTCCCAAAAGGTCACTTCAATCACACAATTTTCAATGGTTTTATTTCATGTCAGTTACCACGGCCCGTGCAAACTCCCACCTCTCGATGTAGGTGTGGAGAATGTATGAATTACCTTTTGATGTTTCAGCTCCTCTGGTCCAAAAGCAATTACTGTGTAAACCCTGTAATAATTAGAATGAATTTAAGTACAGTAAAGAATGAAAGGGCGAAAATTACATTTGGAACAAACTAATTGCTCCTCTCATAGAGCTGTTTCTTGAAATTATGATTGGAGACTGAGAGGTACAATGCACTATCTCAATTCCTTATTTTTTCTCATCCACAAAAAGCAGAACCTTTATGATCAAAGCCAGCGGTGAAAATGTGAAAGGAGGATCAATATCCTCGGGTTGGGACTTGATCAATTTGTTTCTCTGCTCCCCTTACTTAAATATGTTATTTTCCAAGATAGAACTCACGACCTGATAGATTGGATATACAGACAATTCCCACAAGGGCAACCTCTCTAATATAAACTCCAAAGTCTACATTTTGTTTCCAAAGACTAGCAAACAACAAGCACCAGCAAAAACTTTTAACAAACACAAAACTCATTCTAATAAGCAGTCAATAGTACCTTTATAATACAAAACTGTAGATCATATTTTTTCTCAGAGGAACATATCCCCATTTCTGAAAGATCCATAGAATTAGTAAAACAAGGTGCACAAATGACTATTATTCCAGTGCTGTATATTATGGTTCTCCGATTAATGAAATTGCTCATAATCACATGAAAAATATTTTAATTCTCAGTCATTTTGGCAATAATTTGACAACGGGAGTTGTAATTATCAGCACATAACACTTTTGGCAGGGGAACACCAACTCCTGATTAAATACATTTTCCTGTTTTGCATAATGCTGTTAACACATTTCCACCTCCTCTGTTCATGTACTGTCAAAACAAGTCATGTGTGTTAACCCTTTTATCAGCTCCCCACTGCTCCAGATAAATCCCCCTGAATCTTCCACCATGCTGCTTATCACTTACTGTGCCATGCTGTGGGCACAGCCATAAATAAATAAACAAAAGAAGATTTTGGTCAGGCTAAGGTCATTACTCCACATACACATGTGTCCTAGATTTATGTTATTTAGCAATTGATTGTGTTAAAAGATACAAAAAATGATGTCACTGACTAACCAATCAGTACAAGTACATATGGCACAGAAAATGACAAAAAACAAATTGCTATAGACTTATTCTTTTTATTTTATGTTTTACTAGTTCCAGCTGCTCAAAGGATAACTCGCATATTGTAGTTAATGGGCCACGTCTTTTAATTACACTGATGGTTATTTTCAGATTGGTTGAAATGTCAGAAACTTTTGGAAAATGAAGTACAAGGTGTTCTATTTTGATTTTGACAAATATGTAATAGTAGTATTGAATTAGTGTTTTGAAAAAAAAAGTTGTATAGGCATTGAAGTATGGGTGCTGAAAAGTTAGATCTTTTTTTGAATGCCTGTTTTAATTTTCAGTCTATCTTAAATATAATAGAGTGCTTTTTTTTTTTAAATGTTTTTTAACACTCATTTGTACGCTTGTTTGAGGTTTTCACAAGTTTCCACGTCAGCTACCTAACATGTCTCATTCAGCTGACAGCTGCTGAACATAACACAAAAAACAAACAAAAAAGATTGACATTGAAAAGACCATCATATTGCAAACGTTTTTATTGCCTATTTTATTTTCCAACGAAGGTTTCTTCGGTGACACAATTTCTTTCAATGTCAATACAACTTTTGTGTAACTCAGATTTTGTTTTCAATGTCAATTTTCATTTTCAATGCCAAAGTTTAATATCACTGTTCTAGCCTCATACACCTAGAGTCCAAAACCCTAAACACACTCATTTACATCACGTGAAAACAATCAGCAGAATATTTTAACAGTTGAAAAGCTAATACGAGAGAATATTCGTAATATTTGTTATAGTGACTATTTACCTAATGTTTTCAGCTGCTAACGGAGTATTTTGGGGTTTTGAACTGTAAATTTCACTATTTTCTCACTTCTGATTTCATAGGCAAAAGGATTGATTAAGAAAATAATTCACCAATGTATTGATAGAGAAAAATAATCACAAGTCGCAGCTCTAGTATGATAATTTCCTTCATATCAATCTCTGCTACTGAGTGGCACTTTGGAAACTGTAACAAAACGAGACTCAAACAAATCATTGTAAAAAAAGGGCCTTCTTATGTAATCAGATCGGCAACAGAAGTCAAGCTCGTGCTGAAGACTCAAATCTTCGTCTCATCATACAGACAAACGACTGCTGCTGCTGGAAATGCAAAAACCTCTCTGGCTGTCCAAAGTATCATTTTCACGACAGAGATGAAACAGACAAGATTTACAACTCAAACATCTATAAAATGTATAAGTCACTGATTTATCTTGAAAATAAGCTACTTTAGGTTTGTAGAGTGTAATAGATTCTGATAGTCCCTTTTTTTTTTCCACACCACCTGTCATTTTCAGTTCCTTATTCAGCTTATACATGTGGGTCTTTCTGAGTTGAGTGTGTAAGTGAGACACAAAGAAAACGGATGCTTCCTGAGCAGCTTCCTCTGTATAATTGCACAAGCATCATTACTGTAAACACACACACTATCAACTATTTCAGCATTGCAACATGCAAAGAGGAAAAATATAGTCTTTACCTTGGCCTTGTTTTCTCATATACCTTTATAATGAAGACCAATTAAAGAGTAGAGGCTGGAAACCGGCTTGGCAGAAGCAGCATGAATACATTCTAGCATGCCTCATAGCACCAGGATAATTAGGTGAGCTGGATGCAAGAAAGGGGCTGTGCACATTTTCGACTGCAAGCAAGGAATTGGCACCGACCTTTAGGAAGTAGGTATGAGATTGGCAACAGTCACTAGAGAAAATGTTTCCCACAGGGCAAAATAGCTGCGAGCATCAAGAGCCACTGGCAAGACACTTTTGAAAAGGAATGGTAATACTACAGAATAAGTCCTGTTGGCCCCCCGGCGGAGCCTCTTACAGTAAATGGGATTGTCACTGGAACTTCAACTTACTTCTCCATATTTGTTAGAAAATGTCTCAAAATTGAGCTGGGTTGCCTGGTAAAAATCAGTCAAATAATATGTTAATAAAGCATATGAAGAGGCTCTTGAGGTCTACAGCAAAATTAAAATCCAACCAACCAAATCATTTGTTTGTTTCGAGGGAGTCACCAGCAAAAACATTTATAAAGACCCAGATGCACGGCATATCTGTGGACTCTCGATGGCTGACCAAGTGTTTTAGACATTGTCCTACATACCACTACTCGGGCTGAGAAAACGAGAGAAGAAGGCTTTGACATTCGTTATCAAATTTGGATATTCAAGGAGTAAATTTCATCAGCGTCAGAGAGCCTGTAGAGTGTTTCCCATGCATAGCCCTACGTAGAAGTCATCACTCTCTTTCAAACGCCTAGCTAGCATCTGCCGAGAGTCAATCGCTGCAATGTCAGGTGAGGCAATTGGTGTCCGTCTGTAAAAGTCGAGTCTGTTGATAGCCTGCATGCAAGTCGTTAAGGGAACAGCTGTAAAGTGTAGCTACATAAAATAACCTGGGTTACACTCTCCCCTTCCAAACTGCATGAAAACTAAAGATCTATAGCGGAAAGTGCAACGTGAATAAAATTAGTATCCAACAAATATCGCTACAAGGAACCTCTATCGAATTCAAGGAACCAACAGCAGAATCAGGAATCTTTGAACTTTACCCTGCTCTACTAAAAACTATTAATAACACTAAAAACACTAAAAACTGTATTAGTCACTCTAGCAGACATCTGAAGGGAAACATGGTCATCAATAAATCAATCCCTGCAAAAACCCAACAACTTATAATTAAAAGAATCGATTATCGGTTCTATATGAAGGGAACTTTAATTCATTTTAAATAGTTGACAATATCCTGCGGGAGCGGTTAGGCGACAGCGTGGCGATACAGGAGTTAAGAGCTTTAACGATTGGACGAACGACAGAAAATTCATTAGCACATATTTTGATAATCAATTAAACATTTTAGAGAAAAAAAACTTAAAACGTTGGCTTCTCAAAAAAAATTATATTTGCGTTGTCGTCACATCTGGAAGTAAATCAAATATATTTTTAACTGGTGTTTTACATTTTTCAGTTTTGGCCTACAATTTTTTTTTTTACTTTTCATACTCGAACCAATCTATCAATCAATCTAAATAATAATGAGCAGATGAACTGATGATGAAAATAGTCACTATCTTTAGCCCTAACAGAATTAAGACATCAATCATGATCAGGTCAAGGTATTAGGGCTTTGGAGGTTGTACTTCACCAGCGGTCCAGAATAAAGCACAGTGACGGACAATGTGGAGAGCCGTGATAAGTGGATGAAGTAAAAATGCAAAACAGAACAACAAAAAAAGACAAACAAACATATGACCTTCCTTTTTTTCTGCAGTTTGTGTTCACTTCATTTGAAATACAATAAGAACTGTTTTATCACTCATCAGTGTTGGGTCAGGATAGTAATTATTCTAATGAGAAGGGAAATGTCTGCTTGATTGAACTTTGCAGAGTCTATTTGTTGACTGTCTGAACATGACCATTAATTGTTTGGCCTCTCTGTTGCCGGCACACACACAAAAAAAAAGGAGCAGTGAAGACCTACCGCACCTTTCTACTTGTCCTGTATATCTATGAGGCTGTAACTGCTACTTATCTTTCAATGTGTGTCGCGAACTCACTGAAGCATCCAGTTCGGAGCCACACTCCCAGCAACAGACACTTCCAAAGAGTTATTCAGCATTGTTTGGTGTATTTTCTTTTTACATATAGTTGTATAGCATTGAAAAAAAATAAAACATACTAGTGAGTCCCTAAGTGTTTGTTTTATGATAGATTGGAAACATGTCCAGAATATACAGCACCTGTTAGCCAGTGTGAGCTGAGCTGGACAGGCTGCAGCATCACTGCGACCCTGCTACAGATAATGGGTGGATGGATAGATGATGCTCTCCCCGGCTCATCACAAGCATCAAAATAAATCTTTATCAAACTATAAAGCACTCAGTCTTTTTTTTTTTTTTTTTTGTTCTGGGGATGCTGAAATCTCATCTCTTTAGGGAGAGACTGGATATTTATATTTGAATTTCTCTTTGTTTTAACTCGACTATAACTGATCATGTTAACGAGATATATATGAGAACATTTTGAGATATGACAAGATAAAAGTAAAAAAAAAAAAAGGGTTGTAGATACATCTGAATAATATGGTATATAGTAATATTGAGAAAAATATCATAATATAAAAAAATAGATGGATAGATTGATCTCTCTGTCTACATTACTACTTAGTTCGCAGTCCACTTGACCGTGCATGATTAGACCACATGGTCGGGTCCATAAGATGGATTGTGCAGTATTTCATCACACACCAAATGTGACCCTGTATTATATGCCTTTTCCATATTAAATTTCAAATTACATCCTGTTAATTTGTGGATGAAGCATATTAAATGAAACCTTGAAACCATGAAGTATAGAGGTTGAGACCAAGAGACATCACTGTATTTAATTTGGCGAGCCAGTAGCCTGTCTGTGAAATGAATTAGGGAGTTGAAGTCAGCAGGAAGTGTGTAATTGTGTTTCCTTGATACATTACACTGGTTAACAAAGAAAAGAAAAATGCACTAGTTTCTTGTGTATTTTTGCACTCCAAATCCAAAACTGTTTTCAAGGAGAAATGGTATTGAGGAAAGTACATTAGCAGACTAAAGAGTGAAGTTCCTGTAGACAAAAATCATAGACGTGTACAAGTGTGAACATATCTAAAGTGTAACAGTAGCCTTAATTATGAATACTTAATATAAGACAAGTCACTTACAAACCATGCCTGACTAAAAAAACAAATCTGGAAACAGATTTTACTTCAAAAAGTATGTTAAAATCGATCTATATTAGTTCGTGAGACAAAGTTTTAATTGTATTATATTGTATTATATAACACAATACATGAACCAACGCAGTTGTATGGGCATTTCTCTATGAAAGGATCCTTTGAAACCATCTGAAAGAGCGTAAAAAATGTAATTTTACTGAAAATATTTGTGCTAAATGGAAATATTTGTGGTGCTCCAAAGGGTACACACGGATGTAGTAAGCGAAGTATTCTTAATGTATAACTGCATTCAGAAAGGTCTGTGTGTTTAAAATGTCTTCGCAATTTCCAGCATTTCTCAGTATGGAATTTGTTATCATCATTAAAATGTTTGTAAAATGAGGCCCAGCTGGTTGACCAAGCTGTCTGAGGTTTTTAATTAATGACGACCGGTTGTACATTAAATAACACCGTGGGTTATCGTATTGTGTTTTAGACATTCATTTTTTTATATTTTTTTCCCTCAGCAATGGAATTATTCACCCGAGAAACACCACTGGAGAGTGACAACCACTTTGTCAACCGTTCTCCTCCCCCTGCGGTCAGGGTTGTCTTTTTGCATTGCAGACTTGGCACAAATAGTAAATGGCAGAGCTACTTGAAGGCAGTTGAGAGAGAGAAGGATGGTACAGTAAATGTTAGATTCAGGATGGGACAGACACTGTTACTGTCAGATAAGCAGGGAGCTGAAATGCTAGCAATCCAGTGGGAATCGCCTGCATGTCAGTAAGGTGAAAAAAAAAACACAAAAAAAACATTGGGAACCAGGAAGGAGGAAAAGCAAACCTAGTCTGAGCCTTCAACAAAATTATGGGTATGAATGCTGAATGGCAGCTGAATTTAAAAAAAAAGGCTTGTCAAAGGCTATATTTATCAAATATAAGCCTAATTATTTTTAAATGGCGTACTTTGATGTTAAGTGGAACTACGGCATTTTTAAAGCTGGTTTCATGTCTTTGCCTTTTGCCAGTTACCTCAAGAGAGGCAACACGGCAAAGAATGGGCAACATACAAATTAAAAATCGGATCAATCTGCGGACGTGCAGCCATTGTTGAGCGCCTGTGTTTGTACACGTCTGCATAAGTCAGACGTCTCTCGACCGCCTAGCAGATGCCCCATTCTTGAGTGGTGGCAGTAAACATCGGCAGCATTATCAAAGGTTTCAGCTTGCCCTGCTCTCCATCAAGTCTCCACTCAGCTAATGCCTGCATCTGTAATGTCCCAGAGGCAGCCTTATCTCCCCCGGCCACTTGGATTCATTGCCAACCTCCAGTTCATGGCAAAGCTCTGATCTGAAGACAAGCTAGCTGCGTGCCAAGGTGGGCAGCAGAAAAAAGTGACCTCCCACCACCAGCACTCATCTCTCCCGCTCACTCCACGGACGCCAGCAGCTCCCCAGCACACCCCGACTGTGGGAACAAATGCATGACTCTCTACTAGGTTACCCTGTGCTTTTCTTACGTGTTGTCCCTCAGTTTAGAGTCCTGCGCTGACTGTGTTAAGGTTGGAGTTTATTTACTACCCCAGTAGTAGCATGCATCAACAAGATGGAGCTGACACGCAGGACCAACATGAATGTAATCCAAAGAAAAAACATTTTCCAGAAAGATTAAAACAGCTGCAGCCGTGATGCTCCGCAGCTGGACAATCAGCGTTAACTACAACAAGAGTTTTCTGTTCATTTTTTTTGTATGTTTCTTTGGTATAGTTAACTTTGATTTAGACCCAAAGCTGAGGTTTGATTTCAGTAATAGTTAAATTTTTCAAGATGAACTGAAACACAATACTGGGGGGGGAAGACCATTACGGTTGTCAAATGCCTAAAGTGATATCTTAGGATGTATTGCTGTGTCCATCAGACATTGTGAATCTTGCCTTTAATTACACAGATCAAACATGGCATGAATAAAAACCTAAATATAATTACTGAAATGTGCAAATAAATTACTGACAATTATCAGTACCAATAATGAAAAATAAGCAATGCATTGCAATTCTCCTCTCGAGTCATTAAAAATGATGACCTCATTTAAAGAGTCAAACCTTAAACAGAAAAAAGCAACGAGGAAAATATAAAGGAAATATCTCGGTTAGTTTCACCCAGCTGCATTTATACAGAGACATTTAAACAATTATAATAATTACATAAAATGATATCGATCAGCTCCAAAAAACAAATTTCAAATCAAAAGCTAATGTTTCAGATTAAAAACCCTCTGCCATTGCATTCACAGTCCCGCCATATGCAAGATCTTGACCTTGTCTTGCTGGTTGTAACTTTGTCTGCCAGCTAATTGTTTCAGCTCTTCTCTGATAAGACAGATGTGATTGTTTTTAAGATAAATGTTCTGAATGAACGTGCAGGATTAAGATCGAGCGGAATCCAATTCCACAATTTACTTCCACAGGTGTCAAAAGCATACAACCGATCTGTGTTAAAGGGCTAAACATGAAGAGACAAATGCAAGTGCTAACACAAAAAAGCAAGCTGACCACAGATGGAACGATCGTACTGCACTGAATTGCTGCTGTTTGTACAAATCCAAGTAAAAAACCTTCGGGAATCGACTAAAAGACAGGAGACTTAAATCACCTGGTCCAGGTACTTAACTTCAAGTACAACCTGAAACAAACTACAAGGTTTTCATTGGCCGATGAAGTGCAGATACCCACATCTTTTTGTACCTTCTGAAAGAACCCACCGAGCTGTTTCCACCCGTTTTGGCCTTTCTTTATGCTAAGCCAAGCATCTCCTAACCCCGGCTTTATAAATAGAACAAACAGGCATAATACACTCCTTAAATATGTTATCCATTCCACAGTCCTTTGTACATCCTCTGTACACTTCCCTATATTCACAGATGCACACTTAACATTAGGACCTGTATGTCATGCAACAGCACATGACTTAATCATGCTGAAAAAGCCACCGATCACACTGCGGTTCAGCCACAGCGTTCCTCCGAGACACGACCAAAGGTCAACTAAACTGCTTTTCACTTACAGCCTTTGTTTTTTCATGTTTAAACATGTAAAAAAAAAAATAAGAAAACCTAAATTATACAACACATTATGTTTTGGTATGAATTGTATTTACTAACCTAGATACGGTGAAATGAATATACAAATAAAATGTCATTAACTAAATAAATAACAAGACAGTGAGAATGAAAGAGAGTCAGAGTAACTGTTGAAAATCCTTTACTTTAAAATTGCCCTTTTTAAATATTAAATCAATGTGCAATTATTGACTAGCTTATGATATTAATGTCATTCAGCATCCAGTCTGGTGGTCTTTTGATAGCTTCAGGGTTCCATTATTTATTCATATACTTGCATGAATACTGTAATCTGTGGTGCTTCAGCGGTATGTCGTAGAATATAAGTAGATTTTCTCAAGAGATCCAAGCCAGCTTTTTCTTCTTTTTTTTTTTTGATAAATAAATTTATATCACTGATATAAAAAAAATAATACTAAAATGTTGACCCTGATAGCAAAAATATGACAATTTTAACAACTGACCGACTGTTAATTTATACACATGATCTGATATCAGAGATTACAGAAATACTATTTCAAAGTGGACAAATCACTTCACAACTCGCTTCATGTTCCCGTGTGGATGCAGATAAAAAAAAAAAAAGAAAAAAAAAAGCCTATCTTTGGTTATGATTTAACAAGGTGCGCGGTCAGGCGTGCAAAATAGCACAGAATGCCGGATCAAACACGCTGTGATTGGCCTCCATCCTCTGAACCATTAACTTCAACACAATGTGAGGGATACTGCAAACTCAAATCTTCTTCTGCTTTATTTAAATTAAGACAATGTGGGAGGACCGTTTAAGATGAAGCAAAACAGACCCGGCAGCCAAAATGTTAGTCAGACTGCAGATGCTACAAATATCATTCACTTATTCAGCTGATCCACTGTTGTGTTTGCAAAGACATCTCATCTGGTTCGTGAGCTTTTAACCAACCTGTACATGAAATAATGTTTGATAAAAATTGTGCAAAGTAAAAATTTCATAAAAATTCAGTCCCTCCAGGAAATCCCAGACAAGATAATGTAAATTGAAATAATCTCTGCAATATATGCAGAAGCTTAATTTCTCCACAGTAAAAGTTATTACATCGATATGTAAAGCCTTTCCAAACAAAACTTCCTCTATCAACAAAAATACCTCTTCATTTTGCAATCATCATCATCATCATTATCTATCACAACAAACAACATGCCAGTTGTTGAGGGAAAAAAAAAAGCAAAACAGGAAGTGATGAGAAACGTGGTCTTATCCTGAGAATTAGGATCATTTTTTGTTTATAGCCAATATGCTTTATACAGCAGTCAGTTTTGTAATGCTATATGTTAAGTTTCTTGAGATTACTTTTGTTGTGATTTGATGTGATATGATTTTAATGTAATGTTTTCTCCAAGTTCAGAAAGTTAAAAAGATGAATACTAAAACATGTTCAGTTATTTATGTGATTTGCATCGTAGGAAATTATTAAATAGGACTCGCTCCTTATTTGGTAGAAGTTAAAAAACAAAAACACAAAAAATTGCAACGCAAACTTTGTCAATTCCTGCAATGTTAATGCAAAAATTGTTCTATTAATAAATAATCTGCCATTCATTTTTAGCAAAGATTCTGCATTTTCAGGGATAAATTTGTTCTTAGAAAGCTGAAAAGGTACCACAAAATAATTTACTAAAAGAACACAAAAATTCTCCTCACACGATCAACCTTTGTCAGATTGTTTTTGATAGGTTGATATCGTAAGAGACATACAAATATAGTCCATTCATTTATTAATTACACATTCACCAGATGTCACATACTTTGTTTGCTATTGTATGATGCATGTGTATAAACAGCTGGATGCCTCTGTGAACGGGTTTGTGCTTCAGTCTCACATCTCTAAATCATCGAGTTCACACGGTTCAAATGAATAAAATGTCAGTTCACTGGATTCAAAAATCACATGACTATCTCACAATATTAATTTCACTGTCTATGGACCCAGTACGTGACGTCCCGCATTATCTCCCACATCTGGTATATGTATCATTCGACATATAGAGTCATAAAATATATCAATAACACATCAGTCTGAATTTGAGCTGCTTGATGTAGCAGAAATTCATCAAAGTCAGCAAACAGGAGAAGACACAGACTGTTTTTCAAATTGCCAAGGATCCGTTCAATGAGCCATACTCCCAAGTGATGTATTCGCTCATTTTTCAAGCAACTGTGTGGTTTGTAAATGCTCCGACATCTTTGAACAAATGGTCAGACCGGGGGTTGTCACAGAGTAAATAAAGAGACAATCAAAGCGATAAAGTGCACTATTTCATTTTAACTACCACAGACCATGTTGTTCACTCACTTTCTTACAAACTTCTACAACATCTAAATATGAATCACCAAAGAGCGAATTAATTAAGTGTGAACGCAGAAACACAGCATCAACTTGGAAGAATACGTCTGTCTGACAACTGGCAATGAAAAATCCATGATCGTTGTGCACGACAGGAATAAAATGAAATCAAAAAAAGATGTATATTCATGTGCAGATATAAAGGTCAACTCAATTATCTGTGTGACACTGGGTTACTTAAATGTTGTTATAAATGTTATGTGGAAGGACGTGGGATGATTCACATGACTGCAGTTGAAAGATAGTACAGCTTGATATGTAGAAAACTGCAGCGAAACACTCAAAGTAAACTTGAGTTCTCTGAATAACTGGCCATTAAGAACACAAACCAGGCCTTCAATGTGACGCTAAGTACGTCCCCCGACAATCTACTCTCTAATGGTTTGTGCTTGGTAAATCTCTCCGTGTTAAAATAAAGATGTCAGCATGCACACAATAGAAACGTTGGCCGTTCTTTTGTGTCTGAGTGTGTACCTCTGTGTGTGTGTGTGTGTGTGTGTGTGTGTGTGTGTGTGTGTGTGTGTGTGTGTGTGTGTGTGTGTGTGTGTGTGTGTGTGTGTGTGTGTGTGTGTGTGTGTGTGTGTGTGTGTGTGTGTGTTTAAGTGCGTTCAGAGCAGTGCTTTTAATCAGTGTTATGGATAGTTTTAATTTGGCAATGCTTAATATTCCTGTCCCCATTACACTCAGATAGTGTTTAAGCTGCAAAATTGAATTTTTAAAATGAATCATTGCAACTGCACCATGCACCAGTAGCACAGATAATTCAAGTTGAAAAATAACACCGGCTTCTTTTTTTGCTTCTGTCCAAGGAGGATGGATAAGCTGCTGCAGAAACGCATTCGAACATCAAATGGACAACTGTGATTACTGAGAACGGTCTGCCTCGAATACCATGAAAAGCAGCCTCATGCTTTCATGCCCAGGTTTAATATTGCTTTTGGAAGTATGGAAACCGAGAGATTGCGCTTGTGTTAAGGACACCACATTACCATAAAACAATAATGCACCTGTAAAAAGAACCCTAAAGCGAATACAAACTTGAAAACTAGAAAAGCAGGTCATATTTAAATGCATCAGTAATAAAAGCTGAATTATATAACATGCATGCAATAATATGAAATATTGAGTTGCAGCTATTCTTTGCAGAAGCATCACTTTTTAGGAATTTTTTCTGTTATTATATAGGTATTATAGCTTGTAGTTTGCCATATTTTTCTCTGCAGGTCAGTTAAGGTAATAAAATACAACCCCAGGTATAATGCTTATTAAATAAAAGGTAGAGTATCTTCCATTTTTAGGAGTTAAGTTATATTAGGCTATATTTCTGAAAACAAATGACTTCTGGGTATAGTTTCCACATTCTGCTGGCCGTTTAAGCAACACGTTGCAACTTTTTTCCCTCCGTGTTTGAGTTGAGCCAGTAGCACGGTGTAATACAGGAATGTGCTCTGATGTCAGGCTTCAATTAATCTTTTATAAGTTTAAATTAAAAAGAAAAATCCTGATGGCTGAAGCCTCCTGAGTTACTTAACTGTCAGTGCTCAAGCATTTTCTTTCACCCTGATTACACAAGAAACTTCATAAAGCACATTATCAACATACTGATTCTGTAATGAGACATAGATGTAACATAATGTAAACCAATCAATTTAAGAGCATATATTTTGCATGTGTTTTGAACTTGTGTGTTTACTTCCTGTGGCTGGCTGCAGGTGCCCGTGTTCCCGCGCTGCCATAATGAACATCATGAACACCGTATGTTTTATCTAGCAGCGATAGTGTACATGCTTGGTTGCTTCTGAGGTTGATTTATCCAGTGACCATCGGGCAGAATCAATCAATAAACTAATCCAAAGACTGAAATGAGTGGAAGCCATGGTCCGGGCGGTGAATCATTTAAGGAACCCGTGAGCGTTGCATCAGCCATGGCAAGAGCATCTTACGAAAAAACCTCCAACGATATATTCGACTGAAATATCAAAATTCCTGCAATCCGATAAAAGCAAACAAGCCGGATTGAAGCGACAAAGACAACGAGCCGCTGAAGACAACGGTGGGGAAAACTTATTTTCTGATTTAGGACCGCTTTTACATGAATGCGGCGATAATTATTCTTCAAGAACTGTCTTTCCATATGCATCTTTTTCCCTCTGTAATTACGTATACCTGCTGTGAATGTGTATCGGTGGCTCAGTCCGGGCTGTATGGTGTCTAAAATGTTCAAAAGTAGCGTGGATGATAGCGGGCTAAATTAGCCCCCTTGAGTCACAACAGTGCGATGATGTTAATCGTGATGTGCAGCTCTGTCGCAGTATATAGACATCTTATAGCAACTACAGAAGACAACCCTACAAGAGGGACGGACTGAGAGAAGATTGATGCTCTCGATTTGCGTTTATTGAAGACACATCATCTCGACAAGATGTGAAGCTGTTAAAGTCAACCGAACAGTGTCAGAGCTAATTCGAGCTGGGCTGATGTCTTGTCAACAAAAATGAATGAGGGAGTAAATTTCCAGTTCCTGGACTCTCTCTGCACAGACTGATAATTAAAGTGAATGTGCTATATATATATATATATATATCTGAAGCATCTGGTGCTGACAGTCCATGCACAGCAGTGTGGGAGAGCATCTATGCTGTAAAATATGTGTAAAAATGATGATCAGTTAAAAAGAAATGATGATGATTGGGTTTTCAGTTTAGCCTTTATGTTGTCTACTTTACACAATTTTATATTTAAGGGCACAACAGTGTCTTGTATTTGTTTGAAAGTGGAGAAAATTAAAATTCCCAGTTTCAAAAAGTAAAATTAGTGATGGCCATACTCCATTTAGCTGCTTTGGTTTCACTATTTGGGTAACTTGGTCTATAATCAAGAATATTGGACAATGATATACATATATATATATATTTAAGTTTTAGGTTGGCCAAAACAAGCAGTTTAAATAAAATTGATTGTAATTAGTGGCAGGTCTATTTATATGATTATAATGGAGCCACTGCTATTAGTTACAATGTTATTAGGAACACCAGTGAGCGATAAGTCAAAAGTCTGCTGTAAGAAAGCTCGATAGTAAAATTGAACCATCCCTCAATAGAATTTGCATACTGTAACATCCGTATGTTTACTTGATCATGTATTCTCGCACTTTCATGGCACGTCATACGACTGCCTCCTCCACGGTATTCCCGGTGTCTTGGTAATTGAACATATAATTGAAAGGAGTATGCCACTGTGTGCTGACATGGAACGATGAAGGCGAACATGAGTAGAAAGGACAACAGCAACGGTGTGAATGCTTTGACATGTTTGGCCAGATGATCTGACAGCAGATGGAGGCAACATCGCAGCGTTCCAGACCTTCATTAGAAAACCTGTCAGCTGACGCTCCCCCTACCTGCTATGTACGTTGATAGCTGGCACATAATGTTCCTGGTTGCATGTCACCTTTGAAAAATTAAAGCATTCCTCTCATCTGCTTGCTCAGTGTCATTTAATTAGCAGAGATGCGGCATCCTGAGCCATTACTCTCCCGTGCCTTCATACGAACTAATCATCATTTGTAAGAAGTGCAAAATATTATTGCCGTGCAAAAAATGTGGGCCCAAACAATGACTGTAGACTACGTCCCATTAATATCCCAGGGAAGAGGCTATTTGTGTATTTACAATGGATACAGTTTATAGTCACACTATACAGGGAGTCACATATACTGTTTTAGTCTTTCTTATTCTAAAAAATGTCCCCTCGGGGATTAATAAAGTATATACCTACCTACCTACCTAAAAGGGAATTTGCAGCTAAACTGTTCTAATTGATTCAAAATTAAATACTATTTAATCTATTAAATATACTGTTATTATTATAACAATAGTAGACGATTATCTACTACTATTTTCTACTATTATAATATTCTTTTAATAGTTCCAGGTTCATTTCTATGTTCTTTTGTAATATAGGAAACATTTTACCACTACATAAATCTCCAATTTCATTCTTGACATTTCCAAGCATCTATCAAAAGAGTGCTGGGTATGATATCAGGTTGTAGCACACGAGTAGGTAAATCCATTGGAAAAAAAACTAACTAAAAATCACCAGGTGGCTTCTAAACTATGGTTTCATGAGGATCCACTCTGAGTTTGGGGACGCCTGTAAAAGCAGATCAGGTGCAGACACGGCTCTGTTTTCTCCAATAATCTAAACTGATTCTGTAAAAGGCTAATAGATGGCATCCGATTTGCATATAAATTATTGCGGGGTCTCTGGTGATCTATGAGTCTCAGTCTGATTTAGCTGTGATGGAGCAGCAGGGGAGGAGCTGCAGCTACATCGGGGCCAGTTTGGGGAAAACGATGGAGAATTGCAGGGAGAGTACATCAACAAATAGGGCAGGAGTTTTTAAATTTGGCAACTGGATAAACGTTTTTAATCATGCATCAGATTTCTTGGCTCTTTCTACCTCCACAAAGAGCACAGACTATTCTATTAGGTGCTTTTTTGTTTTTTTTCCCTCTTCTTCTTTTGGCTCAGGGTTTTTTCAACAATTATAAAAATTGGGTTAGGTACAAAGGATGACCTGGACCGCTAACTTTGTAAATGCATCAAAACTTGATTCATATCTGTTTGCTCAGCCACAGGCAGAATGTGAGTGGGTTGTCGGATTTAGTTTTACTTTAAGATAGTTTAAGCTGACGTCAGCGCATCATATTGTATAGCGATCATGACAAGATAAAGGTCAGGTGAATGCCGTGGACTAGAAGCAGAACGTAGAACAAAATGTCTCAAGTAGAGTCACAATGATGTATACTGCATTTAATTATAGTAAGGAAGTAAATTAATGTATTAGTTATTACTTTCCACAACTATTTTTCCACAAGTGAGTTTAATAGTGGACTTGAGAGCACTGCAATTTATAACTTATAACTTATTCATGTTATTGTTGACGCACAATGTAATTAACGTGCTGTCAAATTGATGAAGATGTTTTTCTTAATTTGATTCTGTTTATATTTATTTGTCTGTGGTTTCTGAAGTTGCATTGCGTTGAATTCAATTCCGGTGTTACTTTTTTACAAGTACCCATTGTTTTCGATAAAATGATCATGAAGTCTGCTTCGCATAATCCATTTCAACTCCTTCTCATCTTCATTAATACAGATTAGAAAACACCAACTGAAGAAACAAAGCACCCATTTGATACCAGCGCTCCTTCTTAATTTAAAACCCTTGGAGTGACTTGCTGTTTACAACTGAGGGATGATTCTTCAGTGTGAACTTGTTCTATTTAACAAGGTTATCGTCAGTGCCGATACTGATCCATTGTGTCATTAGTCTTTCCTAAATGCTGACTGTTGAAAGTTGTCTCATAATGACAAGATCAGAAAACGGTGCAAATATCGTTTATTTTTTATTTTTATAATACTAATGTTTCTGTGCAGTACACAATCCCTACAATGCAAGTTTTGGTGCAATATATCCAAAAGAGATATATCATTTTAGCCTCGTGTCCACACAGCTGATTTGAGCACATCGCGGTCAGTGTCATAAAAGGTAATAATGGAGGCAGTACTGTGCAAATGATGAGTAAAGATTGCATGAATCATTGCGGCAGTGGCGGCAGGGCTCGTTGTAATCAACTGGGAGACCCCAGGTTGTTCACCACGGAGCAGCAGGCATCGGGAGACGGTGCTGGAAGCTCTTATGCAAATGACATCATTGTGCATTGAGGTCCACTCTATGATTGCTGTATGATTCTCTGTTTTCAAACAGCTCCTCCTCCACAAGGGCCCATGTTTATTTATGCAGCATCAAGTATTTACAGCCCATTTATTTTTTCTCTGTAATTTGTCGCGTTATAGAACAAGGCTCACATTATACATCCTGCATTATGATTATTATGCATTATTTACTGTGAGCTACACAAAACCTCATGGGAACAAAAATTCACGGAAAACTAGGACCTCTTTTAGGATCAAATTAAAGTTGTGTTCTTCCATGAAAATATTGAAAGTTCATGTGAAAAAGGTACTCCTTTAACCTCGAGGTTAAATAAATACACGACTGAGGGGAAACCTGCAGCTAACCCGCTGACTTCATGGCGATAATTAACTTGCTGTTTACTCATTCGGGGAACTGTAGATTTCGAAACATATAAACAAAAAAACTGTAAACAAAAACTTATAACTTCAAAGTTTGTTGTCCAGAAGCAGTTCACATAACAAACAATGCCAAAACCGAGTAGTCAAACCACAGGAAGATAAAACAAATTAAAAAAAAAAAAATGAAACCAAACCTGTAACTAGAGTGAAAACAAACCAGCCTGCAGCGCTGAGGAACAGTTACTAAAAGTGAGAAAGCAACGTAATGATGCTACGAATCCCTACTCTTGATATAAATAATGGCACTATTACTGAATGTGTGCATATTAAGTTATCAGAACAAACCCCTCTATTCATATTTTGGCTTCGTGGTACTTTAATGCGTTATCGATCCGAGTAACTCGAGACGTATCCAAATGATAATGAAAACAGAAGGGCATCCATCTCCTCGAGAAACGGCAGCTACATCTCTGAAAGTGCTGATCAGCTCATTTGGAAAATGATGCACCGTTAATGGTGGCCAGATAATGGCTTTCTTGAGTGTGACCATTCATTCCAGCAAGTAGTTTAATATATCACCGTATTTTAAGATACGTGCTGTCGATTTCCTGTTAGCAGGTCCTCGTGTATGTTTATTTAGATATTGAGGATCTTTCAACCGAAGGATACATAAGTGGAAGATGCTGTGATGCTGAGAGCAAACTGTCAATTATTCTGCTGGCTATCACTAAGAGGGAGTCTGTCACAAAATCAATGACTTCTATTTTAATCATACATGTCCAATACTAGTCTGACAGCAACGGCAGGGTGAAATTTACACTATTCTAAGGAGTAAAATTAAGTTTAAATTAAGAAACAAGTAATATATAAATAAAGTTTACTTAACAACTTTTTGAAACTTTTTTCAAGTAGTTTTTACATTTTTTTCAGAGCCGACATACTGACTGAAAAATAGTTTATAATCATGTTATTAGCGGCATGTGTTTAGTATCTTTTTATTAAGCCATGACACGCAGTTTTATTTTTGTCCGTGCACTCTTCAGACCATTAATTTATGCAATTTATTTTCTAACGAGTCAATTAGATTTAGATTACAAAAGGGCCGACAAGTGTAATTAATCTATAATGGATAATTTGCCCCATATCATTGAAACTTTCCCTAGTGTATTGGGTGCATTCGATCGTGGACATCTTCTATAAATACTTTATAATGTGAAAACAAAACAAACAAAACAAAACACAGCAAGAAGTCAAACGAACAAAAGGACGATGTGAATATAGGATTGCTCAATTAAAATAATTCAAGTCCCCTTTTATTGATATATTTTGATACTACATGTAAATGCTAAGACCGATTAACTCACTGTGACATAAACCAGCTACATGTATTGTGATCTATAACAGGACAAGATGGGCCTCATGTTGTTGGGCTGCCTCAGAAGTCTCCGTCTAGTTTTTTTTTTTTTTTTTTTTTTTTTGCATGGTCAGACATTGTAAAGCAACATTTTAACATTAGCTACAACTAAAAAGGTCCTGCAGAAGTCTAATCAGCTTCCTATTGTTTTTTTTCAGCTGCTCAGGTCAACAAATTAGTTATTAAATAATCACCTGATCGCAAGAGCTGACTGCAATCATTCTGTTACCCGTCATCGTCAGTCATTTATTTTTATATTTCAGAAATATGCTTTTGTATATTAAAGTTATTTATGTAATATGTGGATTTTTGGTTTACAAACATTGAAAGGCAAACATAAATGTCATTTTTATGTTCCAATGTTCAGTGCCAATAAAGTTTATTTTCAAACAATGACAACTAAACTTTTGTGAGCGGGAAAACTTGAAAGCTAGAATAAATAACTTGTATTTCGTAAAGTAGTAAAGTGCCTTTTTTGTGCTCATTAAGGTAGGTAGGTAGGTATATACTTTATTAATCCCCGAGGGGAAATTTTTTAACTGCACTTTGTTGATGTTTTATCACCATTTTGATGTGATATTGTAAATTTATAAGAAAGCAGATGCTGACTGCTCTTGCCTGTTGGCCATATTTCACAATTTGTATAGCTGACGTGACCCAGAGTATCACTTCATAAAGATTCATAAATTAAAAATAAGCAGGAGTCGTACTATTTGCTTCCTGCTATCTATCAGATTGTAGCATTATGTTGCTCACAGATGTAAAAGGACAGCTCCTGCTGACTATTATTTTTTGACAGATGCTCTTTAGATTATTGAAGTTTTCTATGACAAGAAACATATGGGGTGGTCAGCAATCACTACCTCATTCTTGGGCCAATTTCCCATCTGAATTCAATACGCTGACAGAATGTAGATACGTGTGAAGGGAGATGGATGCTCTGACGAGGCTCTTCGTATGGGTCATCACTGTATCAATGATCTTGTTCTTTAAGTAGTAAAAAAAAAAAGCCCCACCTTATTAATATTGCTCAATAACAGAGACATATTTAATATCTACTAATATAATACAGATCTGTATTGGTATAATTTATTTCCTCCTCATTGTATTGTTTACTGAGACACGACTGAGATTGTTATGACATAGAAACCCAAGAATGGATAAAAACCACAGACTAAAATGTGGACACATATTTCTTCTTTTTGTCCTGCTGTCTGACTTTACAGTGTTTCCAAAATGTTTCGGGAGAATATTTTCGATGCCATCGTATGGATGTTTTAAATAGAGATACATTATCTGTTTTTCTGCCCATCTGAAACCAACTTTATTCTTTCAACAGTGTCAAAAAAAAAAAAAAAAAAAAAAGTCACTCTTCAACAACTGGTGAGCAAATGAGATGATTAAAAGAAAAAAAAGAAGCTGATTTGTTGGAGAGAGAATTTGTTTCAACAGAAACACTTGAAGACCCTCAAAAAGGTTATTGGTATGGGTCACGTTCAGATCAGATGCAGAAGATGGGCTGAACCCATCTGTAGTGACACGAGATGATCGGCAAGGGCAATGAGAAAGATAACCCTACCCCCTTATGTAAAATGACCATTCATTAATTATGCATACAACTCGACAGGATACTTTATTTTTAGATACTCCAGAAATCCCCAAAGTGCGACCTTTTTATGGCACCAAGCAAACAGCGAGCGCTCCGTGATATTTATTACACGCTTTATTCACATCGATGTGACAACTAGGCCTATAAACACCTGTGCGTTTGCTTGCCGGTGAGTCGTCATGTTCATTTAATGTGGCTGTATTTACATTTTAACTACAGTGTGTCATGATTACAAAATACATCTTATCAAATCAATCCGTGGATGCGTATATATCTTGTTTGTAACAGTTGTATTGAAGTGAAATGAAATAAGCCAAAAACATGTAATGCTGTATTTCTGTTGGTATTGTTGTATGTCTATTTCATTTTTCTCGACTGAATTGCTTTACAATTGCCTTGGCTATTGCAATGATTCAATTTACCAACATGGATCAATAGATTGCATTGTATGGTACTGAAATGAAATGGGGGAAAAAATGAACAGCGACACTTCCATAGCGTTGCACTAAAGTGTGTATATGTTGGAAGAGCAGAGAACCAAAAAAAACAACATCCGAAAGCAAAACACCTGCAGGTCAGAGACTGACAATAAAAACAACGTATTGTGTGCGGGCATGTGCACAAGACAGCGAAATAGATGCAGATCAATTGCATACAGTACACTGCTACCTCTACCACAAGCATATCCACACCTAATTCCACCAATATGGACTTTTCCATTGTGTTGCCTGTATCTATGGAAGCATTGATGTTCAAAACAAGCCAAAAATAGACACGCTTTTCCATGCACGGTCCAACATCCACTCCCTCATGCTCTGAAGACATTATCTGAGCTCTTAAAGGTGGGTGAGTTCATATATGACCACTTGTCAAAAAGGAACAAGAGTGCACTTAGCTGAGCAAGTCATTTTGCATGTGAATGGGTATATCTACTGGATCCATCTACTTGTTGGAGGGGGGAACACAAAAATCAACATAATGGATATCTCAAGTATCAATATTACAAGGTTCCCAGCAGTTAGATCAAAGTACTACAAGTTTATCTTTACAAATACACAACAGGGGAAACACGATAGCTTCCTTGTACTATGTTTCTCCACTTAGAGAGATGATGGTTGAGATGTGGCCATGAGAATACTGGAAGGTTTAGACAACAAAAGCAGAGTAGGTATTGCAGGAAAAAAAATATTTAATGTTGTCAGAGAAAAAAAAAAAAACATAAAGTGTAATTATGATTTTGTTTCAAGAACTGCTTATCTTTCATCACTTTTTCATACTAGTGTGGGTACATCGACTTTGATAATGTTTCCTGAATGACAATTCTATAAAATCCATTTTAAAACAGAAACATATTTTACTTGAAACATTATGGGACAAATATTTAGCTTTCAGGCAGTTTAGAGGGGCAGGGAGCCTCCAGTTACTGCAGCAAACCCATCTCAGACATGTGTTTGATAAACAAAAAATTGTTTCAAAAGAGTGAAATCTGACGTTCTACTCTAAGATTTATTAAAGTTGAAACCAGGTGATTTTATCTGGCTGGCCTTGTCGCGTAACTACAGCCTTTGTGAGAGAAATACTCAGACCCTAACGAGGTTTACTCCTGTGTAAACAGAGAAAAAGCTGTTATTAACAGGCGCGTGTGCAGATGTAACAAAAGATGCTGTAAATTCGGTATCCAGCATCTGTCATAATGAATCTGTTGATTAAATTAGAAGTATCTTTAAACAGAATTGCTCTCTTTCATCTGGAACTTGTTTTCTTTTTCTCAGCAGCAGGTTCAACCAAGTATTCTTCAACAATAAAAAAAAAAAAATCATACATGTTAAATTAGTTTGACGTAGACGGTAAGCAGAATTAGTTTTGATAGACTTTAGATGTGATGTGGTGATATTCTCTGTTTTCATTGAGCCTTACAACGCTCTCCATTCAGGGAGTATCACTGCCGCATTGTCGTGGATCATAACGCTACGTGCAATAAATGGTTGGATAGATGGATGATGTATTTGCCAATTTGCAAAACAATAAATGCGATCTCCAACTTCACTCTTTACTGGTAGCAGCGTGCAGGATCTCTCCCCCGGCTGAAATCACCCTCCCTCTCGCTGCCC
The DNA here is from genome assembly GCF_029030835.1 of Brachyistius frenatus. Lineage (NCBI taxonomy): Eukaryota > Metazoa > Chordata > Actinopteri > Embiotocidae > Brachyistius > Brachyistius frenatus. Next base: position 702,398 of record NW_027210664.1, on the reverse strand, counting down.
CTGCTTCGTTGGAGGTCAATTCAGGAGAAGAGGTGCGCTATACTTTCCATTCGTTTGAAATCATCACTGACACTATCGCTGGCGGGCGAGTTAAAAAGGCATTCACGGCCCACCTCCGCGACACAGACTGAGAAATGGTATCCTTACTGAACATTCGAAGGCTGACATATGGAGATTCAACGCAGAAAACTGCTCCTTTAATTAATTGCTCTTGTGTTAAATGTGTTAACACTTAATGACTTTTGTTGTTAAGCCATATTGACAGCTGAAGAAAGTGTCAAGTTTAACCCGTAAACTGCTTTATGGAGGCAACGAAATAGAATAATCATCTGTAAACACATTAGGGCCCCCATATAATTTGGCTCACTAATGGGTACAGACAGCTTGAATGAGGATAGATATGCCAATCACCCACGACCGAGTCAGAGTGATGGATGACTGCCATTTTTCCTTCCTCATAAGCAACTCTACCTGAGGGTCACACCGAGTCGCTCTGAAATGTCCATAATCCATAACATAGCTTTTACCTTAAATGATGATAACGGCATCGTATTAATAACTGTTTTTTTTTTTACATGGACAACAGCTAAAATCGCAAATAAGACAAAGACAAGACCCCATGATTTTTTTTCAAGGTTAAATTTTAAATATGATGTTCAAAGTATATATACAGAGTAGATTCCAATGAGATAATCAGGGCTGCATGTCAAAGTTTTACAAACATATATAATTTGTTGTTGGTCTGTAGTACGTTTTCCCAGTTTGTATTTGAGCAAACATCTTCCACAGCTGATTGATTTAAGCCAGAATTTAACAATGTGAACTCTGGTCTCCTTTGTTCAGTGGAAAATTAAAAAAATAAAGCTTTGACTGTACTTTCTGCCGAGTTTTTCTCTCGCCCATTATTTGAGGAGATACATTTCGGTTTGTGCTTTTTTTGTATTTTATGTTTTGCTCCTTTAAATATCGACAGCAAAGCATGCATGGATATCAACTTACATCACATAACTATAGAGGATCAAGGGAATTATTTATGTCCACCTGCTTTATTTTCACAGCATAAACAGTTCAAACATGTAAAGTTTAAATCTGAGGCATCCCTTCTTTATGTTTACACCTTAAAAGTGTCATACATAAAATATGTACTAATGAGGCCAAAACGCTGCTATTCCTCAGCCTCAAGCGTTAACCTGGAAACCATTCTTTCGTCCATAGGTTGATAATAGAGCAGACGCTATTTTTATCCATGTACATGCATTAGCACCACTGCAAAATCATTAAATCTCAACACATGATTTACATAAGATTGAGGAGGCTTTATTATGTGAGCAGCCACTTTTCTACAATTTTCTCTCCACGCAGACAATTAATGAATCTTGGAGCACTACAGATTCGACCGCTTTACGGATGCATCGTTATCAGCGCACAGAAGTGAAGATGCACCAAACTTGAGTAAATCTGGGCCTATCAGGAGACACGGTTGTTGATGGGCATGTTGTCTGTTGCAAACCGTGATGGTGTAAACTTTTGATTACGGCACGGTCATCTGGACAACTAGGCCATCCAAGGATTTCTCCATCCAAGGTTATGTGCGATAAGCCTTGTATGATGGATTAGAGGAACTAGTTAGGAGAACAACTCCTCTGCAATTCCTCCCATCAGTACGCTTGTCCGGAGTCTGTATGCTGCGAGGCTGAGCTTATGGGATTACAGTCAAGGTTCAGTGGCAGCTAATCAGAAACGACCAACAGATACTTTTAATATCCCACTGCGCTTGTTAAAACATTGCTGGGAACTGCCACTGCAAATGTGGATTAAGTAGTGAGTGGGGTTTAAGTTCTGAGACAATGCCTTCAGATAGTTTTTTTTTTTTTTTTTTTTTCCATCGGATATTTTGACTGTTTTTCTTCTTTTTTTTGTGATCAAACTGACAGAAGGTCTAAGACTAAAACATTTATGTAAAATAGAAGTGGAATAAATATTTCATTCGTCTCATAGTCTTCAAAATCTGACTTCCAGTGACCCCTGACGAGAACCGCACTGACAAGGAAACAAACTGTCATGATGTTTGAAACAAAAATGACCCCGGCCACTCGATGCCCCAAAACAAAGCAATGATTTGTTTAGTGTGGAAAAATGATAAGTGAAAAAAAAAATCCTTCTCGTGTCCAATAGTAGCTTCTGACAGACTGATAATTGTAGGTTGATGGAAAGAGGAAGACAAATATATTCACATGGTAAATGCACAACATAATAGTGTGGTGTGGTTTTGTCATACAGTATCTTTAAAATAAAAATACTGGATCTGCACAAAGTAACCACTTGAAGCCTACCCAGCACACAACAGTGCTATCTTTCAAATACATAGAGAACCAGTTTTCAAGACTGAAAACATTTGTAAGCCTTTAAGTTGCAGCAAATAATGTTAACTGAACGGTTAGTAAAACTTAGACACAAAAACACAAAAGCATTTAATGCATTGTTCATGTTGAACACAAAAGGCAGCACTAATCGTTTACTCTGTATTCTACGACATGATGTTTGACAGCTGTTGGACTAAACAATGCGCTAAAGACTGAATAGTATCCATGGGATCTGCAGAATTTCTCATTTGTTAGTGAGTAATGCAGTTTTGTATGCAAAGCTCAGACAATTAGTCAATCAATTGACAGAAATAAAATTATTGTTCTGCCATTTTTTGTATAAGTACATATATAAAATCACACGTTTCACCTTATCAAATGCGAGGACTAAAATAAATACCTATATGTTTGTTTGTTTTTGTTACCTTTTACGGCCAAATGAACCTGTTACTACCAGCGTCTGGCCGCACTCGGTTGGGGATCATTTCCATTCATTTTATTCTAATGTGCACAGACTTCGGGTTCATTTTCAAACAATTGTAAAAGACTTCAACCAATCACCACTTGATCGTATACTCTTAAAACTCCATCATTACCACCATTGTTGAAGCTACTTAAACATTATTGCAATTACAGTGGCTGAACAAACCTTAATGTGAACAAACTATAATCACAGCGAAGGCTGAAGTTGTGAGCGATGTGAGTCCAGGACAAAAAGACTCTTGGAATAATGCTGAACATTACCTTGGGATGTGGTAACGTATGATGTCTCCATTTGGACCAAACTTTAAAAGAACACTTCATGAGGTTCAGGGAATTGTTCAAGAACACGTGAACATGAGTAAGTGGGGACTGTACAAATGAACCAGTGATGAATGGTCACTGTGCACCCAGTGTATACTGTGGAACAGGGTCTACTGTATAACACAGAGTGATGCAAATATAATACAAATGTAAATGCCACGTTCAACATTTTTAATCCATTCAAATATTACAACAGCTCTTCAATCAGTGAAGTCGCTCTGATTGAAATAATGGAATCATTTTGGCCCTTAATAGAACATGAGTACATTTCTATTGACTTTCTTAACTATCTACATACATCATATTAAATAAAGTAAACTATAATTCCCGAGGGGTTGATGAGTTTACATAGTTCACTTGTTGAGTTATTCATCTAGTTTATTCATATATACATATGGAAAGTATTTTTCTGCTTCCTTATTATTCACTATGTGCACTTATATCTTTGAAAAAAATAATTGTAGAAATTGCTGTCTATGGGCAGAGGAATTGTCTTTGCTCTCTGTCCCAAAGGTTCACATTGAATTATTCAAGAGAGTCCTCTTGTACTTTGAGTCTGCATGGAGCTCATTGCAGTATAATTTAAGCTCATAGAGAGACTTACTACACACTAAGGAGCTCTCAATGAATGGAATTCAATATCGAAACAGGGTTGTACCCTGATCTTGCGGTCTTGTTATGGTTAGCCTAATTAATTTTTGATAAATTCCCTCATTTTGCTGAAGGATTAATTAGTTAATTACTTGGTGATCATTTGGCATTTAAGCTGATTAGATAGTTAAGAATAACTTAAGCAATGGGCAGTTTAAAACCTTTGAAATACCACCACACATGATCAATGTAACCTGGAAGTATTGTAATTTGCAAATTAAGTGTTCTAAATTGTAAAATAAATATTTTTTGTCATCTGAATATAAATGGCCTCTTGGATAGAGAAGATGACAGAGATAAGACTAAAGTAAGACGAGGTTTTTATTATTTCAGTCAGTGCAGATTCTAGGGTTGCTCAGTGTATGGACTCCCTCAGTACAGCGTGACCTTGGAGTCATTATTTGGGAAAGGCATTATTACAAAATAATAATAATTTTGATACCGGTACAATACTTTTACTTCAATAGCAGTTCCAAAGTGATTTCTTTCAATACCAATTTTCACATGGGGGCTTTATTGTATGTTTGTTTTACTGTTTGCATTACCTGTGTTTACTGTTTACTTACTAATAACTTCTGTTTTTATCAAATATTATTTATGTTAATCACTTTGTGGCATTTATTCTGTAAAGGCTGCTAAAAGCCATAAACTTCACTAATTTATTTACACGTGTTTTATGATACCAGCTTTAAGTGCAGGTTTTTTCAGGGATTCAGTAGGAATGTCATCAATGTCACTGTCCAATTTTAAGAATAAAAGATGATAAATAAAATATAATAAAAAAAAAAAAAAAAACTTGTTACCAATCCCCAGCATTTTTCTTCTGAGTGATGTATCATTAACGGTCGGTTAGCGAGCTTCTTAGATTGGCGCAATTCATGTTTTACATTCATATGACAGATGTTTAATACGGGTCTTCAACCAGAACGTTAAGTTTCTTGGACTAAAAAAAGATAATAATAACAGACTTTGATCGAGAAAATCACCAACATTATACCTCTGTCACTGGTAACAAATAAAAAAAAAAAAGTAGTCTAGACATCCACCTTATCAATTTGTTAGGATACATATTTCCATCTCCCCAGTATTCCTTCACAACAATAATATATCAAATAAATAGTATCTTCAGTCCAGAATGTGGTTATTGCGGTTTTAACAAGATTATCTTCAGTGATTCCCATTTAGCAGCTGCTCGACCACCATCATTCAGCGAATTGTGCGGATCATGATTATAATTAACACCGCCCTGAGACACTGCTCTGCTCTATTTCATGGATTTCTATGCATTTTAATCAATGTTACACCTGTTGGAAGGGGTGTCCTTTTTCCAAACCAATATTGCTTATTACTTTCATTTGTTCAGTAACTTTGGATCAATACAAATTTCTGTGTTTCAATGTGTGTCAAAATTATAAGTAATCCTCATCATCATCAGCCACCATCATTCTAATATGCCACCCAATAAACTGGTTTTGGTGAGCATTCAGTAACACGGCCATCACTGCCTTTGACCTCCCTCCACAAATAATTCTTAGAGTTAAATTAGATAAATAAAATGGAAAAGAGAGGTGATTTATTCCTCATGCTATACCTGGCCTCCTCTTTTTTTGCAGCATATCTGATTACTTTGACCTTTTCATTGTATCTCAATGGTCTGCAGCAATGTAATCTCTTCGAGTGAATGAATAACCTTCCGCACACCCACATCGAACAAGAGTCGCGTCTTAAAACTAATTCTCAAATAATGAGTGACTGGAAATGAAGTTACACTACCTGAGCACAAACTGGGTCATTTGCAGCCGTCGGCTTTCATTCCATTTGTGCAACATCGCTTTGTGTTGTGAAGTCTCTTAATGAAATAGATGTTGCAAAAGAACGGGCCTCTTACCCCTGAATGGAAGGTGAAAGGCTTATATCGAATAATGTAAGTCAACAAAACATGAGATTTCATCTTTGGCAGTGACAAAAGTGACAGTAACACCAATAGTAAACTGCATTCCCCTGTCTTTGTCATAAAGAGCGAATCAAACCATTCAGTGTGTCCTTGATAATGAATTATTTGTTTCCTACAAACCTCTTTAGTATGTAGATGACAGAGTAGGTTTATAGTGTCAAGGGCCGGGTACCAACCGTATGCACTTTTGTGGCATAGACAGAATTTCTTTGATTCTGTCTGATGATTAAAGAACGCTTTGACATTTGGTGCCAAATTTTGATAAGTAGGCTGCAGCGATATGAATAAAATCCCTTGGTTTGATCTTAAGTAAAATCTTACACTAATAACTTTCAGGCCACACAAAATTGTGACTTGTTTCTCTTTGTGCACAGCCGATTAGCTAGTGTCTATTTAGAGGTGTTTAGGGAACATCAGTATATTGTAGCGTCTTGTGATAGCTTCCATTTGAGGCATTTGGAGAAAACTGTTGAATTGCAGTGTTTAGCGACAACTTTCATGTGAGGTGTTTAAGGGACATGTGTTATTTATAGCAACAAAAAAGAACCTGGATCAAACTCCATCTTTAAACTGCATTAAAATAAAGATTGTAATGTATGGAATTATCTCTACAGTTATGAAACCTCTGCATCACTCAGCTACAGCATTTATACGACCGGTGAAATTTGATGCTAACGGATGATGCATTCACTGACTAACCTTACTTTGATTATGATAATCCGAGGGGAGAGACTGCATGGCAGTTTTAACATTTGGCGTATTGCTTTGACCAGGTTTAGATGTAAACATATTTCTACCCACAATTAGAGTAATCATGTCCTCTAACTTTGTCAAATTCACATACGTACTACATTGTAGTGCTGACATGCTGTTTCCTGGTCAGATTCAGAGTATGAATGTGCATGTGACTGTAGTCCTTGCATTACTGATCCACAGCAGGTACAACCTGAAATTAATTTACATACCAATTACACTTCAGTGGAACTTCCCTGTAACAGCTATCGAATGATACATTTTCTATTTGTGCCTGTTTTCTTTGCCAATGATGCTTATTTTTTGTGTCACTTTCACACCAAATGTAAATAACTGTCAGGTTTTTTTTTTCTCTTCTCTTTCTGATCTCCGTTACATCTCCCTTTTTAATCACCAAGTTCTCGAGGGTTTCTTTTTAACTCCACACTATAATGAAATGAATACATTTTCCAAAATAACTCTCCAAGACTGTGCATCATTATGATGAACTGTGCTAACACACCAGGCACAATATCACCACCAAATTGCCCTTGAGAATTAGTTATTCTGTAATGCGTCCTAAAATGAAAAAAAAAAAAGAGAGTCACAGGCTTATACCCATTTCCTCCAGAGTATCTACCCTAGGAATACCCCTGAGCCAGAAAAGCATCTGGTGCAGGAGTTAAATCCATCCAGCAGCTACTGACAGTGCAAGTCCCGCTAGGCCTTTGTAGAAGTCAGTGATAGACATCCATACCTTTAAAGCACCTGGGTACTTCGTGTCCTTAATCACAAATTCAACACGATCAGACTTTCTTTATGGAAAAATGACTGAGAAAAAATTAGCAATTCGAGCTTGTGCAACTGAAGGAGAAGACACATTTGAGTTAATTTGGTTTGTTTATGAAAAGATATGAGCATCAGCACAGATGTACTGCACTGAATTTGCAATGCTTGGACTGACCCAATATGTTTCATAACAATGAGATCAATCAACTTTTAGTCATAATTTTACATTCAGTTGTCCTCATTCAACTTCTCCATAATTAAGATTCAGATTTCTAAAACAACAACAGATCACACCCTTAAAACATAAAAAAATGTACATGTCTGCATGTCTTAAAGTACCACAACCAATAGAGCTCTTTCTTTTTGGCATTTGTTCAAACTTCACAAGGACAGCCATGAATCTCCCAGCAGTGTAGCAGACTCAATATATTTTTACACCTGTGCAGTCATTCAAATGACCCTTTTTCTCTATGGTAGATACCAGCTACCACAGGTAACGATACAGCATACCAGACATCCAAAGTTGTCTGCAGTGTTGTCAGAAAAGCCACTGTTTGAGAGCAGTGCTGTTCGATACGTCATGATTTGACTTCTCTGAGCATGGCAAGTTTCAAAGAGAAATGGAAAAGAAGGCTGGCAGCCTGGAGTAGAGAAATGTGAAACCTCCTCCATAATGGGGGAGGGAAGATCGACAGTTACTGTGTCACCACTTGTCAGAAAGAGGAGTGGAGGTATAGTGTGGAGCTTGAGTTGTTCTCAAAGTAGTTTTACATGCTACCTTCTGCTGGCTGTCGGAGAAATGCTCGGGGTAAGAAGGAATTCAATGACAGATGTAGACTTTTGGCCACAGCAACTGATAAAGGGAGAAAACTGAGCTGAGGTGGGGTGTCGGACCGCAATGATTTATTTCTAAGCAGCTCTTTCTGTACTTACAGTGCACAGAAAGGACCGAGCTCAAATTCCATATGTTTTATCTGTGAATTCCTGTCACAATTACGTATGTCTAATTTAGGGAGTTACCTGTAACTAACGTATCTGGGCAGGTTGACAAAACAGACTCTTGTCAGGCTTGTCATGCTTTGGAGATGAGACTACAGACAGGCCAGTTTACTTTGTCGCCGTGTCCTAAAATTGGGTGGGTGAGAATTCAAGGGAATAAGCTATTGCCCAGTAACTCAATACAATGGGTTTAGGCTTGCCCTCTCAACAGATGCAACAAATCATAATCCTTTAAAGGCACACAGACACAGTCAGTGGCTACTTGCTAAAGAAAATTCTCTTCAGCTCGAGGCCAAAAAACACAACTGAACGGAACGTGAAAATTGGACTTAATGACTCCAAAATTAATAATAATGTTCGGCTTCTGTATATCTGCTGGAAGTGAAAGCAGGCACTCATCATATCAACTTCAAAGGTGATAACACTGTATATGTCAGTGTTGTTTTGCAGCCCCCGAGTAGCAAAAGAAAACCTGCTACAGCTGGCAAAACCAGCGCCGCCTCTCATCACAGTTTCAAAGATATGGCTCCGGATAATGAAGGTGATCTTCCGGTATAAATTCTGCCTGTCTTGCTCATATTACTGCCAGCGCTAATGGAAATTCTGCATTCATTTTCACTTTGAACTGCAACAACCCTTTTAAATACAGTACATTTGTATTTCTATAGAGACATTGGTTGAATGCGGCCAATTTTCTCCTGGACCTCTACGATGACAAATGTGGATGTTATAGGGAATGTGTGACTGCATGTGCAAAGCCTCTGTAAAATTGCAAACAAACAATCTCACAGCCATGAAAATATTTTTAAAATTCAAATCTTACCACTGGGGCTACGAAAGGCCATTCATCTAAAAAAATCTAGTCGATGAGACCAATAGTGTCAAAATATAAGCAATACTGGAAATACGATGACAATGAATGAACTCCATGCAGATTGAATTATAAATTTAATCAACTTGCATTACTGTGTTATAAGATTGTGGTGAGATAAAAACAAAAAGAAGATATTTTCGGTAGCTTACATCCTTTAGGAAAATCGTGTTTGGCATGTGCATGTTTGTACAGGGAGGGATGTGAATATGGCAAAATGCATGCAAACAAAATAATAATTGCACAGGTCCCAATATGTTTTACACCAATGTACAGTATATGTCATGAATTGTTAAATGTGATGGAAACAAATCCACATTAACATTTCAAATGGGTCCTTCCACTAAGATATACCATTACCCCTCTTGCGTTTCTTTGTTTTGCACAAAATGCCACAGGAATAAGGCCTCAGCATTCATAATGATTTCATTTCATGCCCTGGAAACTACCAAAACTGTGCCATAGCAACCCTGTTACCATGTAATCCTAGAGGAGAAGGAAATGGATACAACATTTTGGGCACAGTACAATATCAGACAAGGGTTTCTCCTCTTAATGTTGTTTTTGATGTATAGTGACTGGACGTATCATTCTCATATCACCATTTGACTGTAGTTAATCCAATAGGCTGGAGAACGTTACAGAATCAATTAAAGAAAAGTATAAGTTGCAGAGGAGAAAAATGTCTGTTGCATGCTAGTGTCAGGGTCAGTGTATGTAATTTCCCTTCCACAAACTCACAAGAGAAAATGGCTACATGGATAATGTCAAACCAAGAGAGTGAAGCAAAGACTTCTATCTAGTGGGAAACAACAACAAAACAATTGCTTGCTGGGAAAAAATAAATAAAAAGATGAATGGCTTTATTTATACTAGCCTCCCACCACATATGCTGCATGCAGCTTGTCCACGCGTACAGTAGTTTTCCACAAAAATAAGTTACATAACGTAAAATCCACTGGATGAATAATAACAAATAAATATAACGAAATGTGGGTCAACCAATGTGGAGAGGAAAGAAAGCAGAGAACCTCAATAATATCTATTCACAGCTAAGCTAAGGCACAAAAAAGACACATACAAACCTGTGTACTCACAAATATGGCACAACTCTATCTCTGAGTCATTGAAGTTGGGTAAGAACAACCACATGTTTGAGCCAAACCTTTACACATTTATAGATGTCATAAACTTACTGTATATTATTTGGAATTAATTCAAAGTCTCTAATAACACTACAATAAAAAAAAAAAATCCTTTCCTATTTATTGCACGTGCAATGTAAATTACACCTTAAACATAAATATTTATAAAAATGCACATTGTTAGAGGGTTCCTTGTACAATTAAAGGAATCGGTTCTCTGACAAAATTTGTATTGTAACAAATATCCAAACAGAATCGATATCGATTCAAATCGGACATCGAAATTGAGTCAAATTTGGAAATCAGTGGCAATATTCAACCCTAGATTTAATTACAATTAACTTGATAAAATATGTCTAGTTCTTGTGACTTCCGTTCATATAGTAAGAAGAAAGCATGTTTTTGTTGTTGTTGAAACCTCCATTACAGGATTTATTTTGATGTACACGTACACGTACACGTACACTCCTTCAGTCTTAAATAAAGATAGTTTAGAGTAGCTAAATTTTTGCTATTCATAGAGTAGTGAATAGCGAACAATCAATAGCTCTGTTATATGACGAAAGACATCATGGCACCTCTTTAGACTCCATTTCAAGGAATCATCAGTGCACATTTTACGGCTCAGAGTGCGGTTAAGAGGTGTGTGGTGTTGAGAAAGACTGTATTACCGCAAAGTGTTGTTGAGGCTGGTATTAGTCATGACCAATCAAATCACCTCTTAGCCTTCCCCTTTAACAGTAGCAATTACAGCTGCAGCAATCTAAGTCCATTTTGGTGGCAGTATGGTCTAGAATGATATCACTACAAATGCATCCATCAGAACAAAAACACTGTCCGCGGTGTGGGATGCAAAATCACAAGAAGGCTGAAAAAGCACATCAAATTAAATTATGCTGGAAAAGGATAACACGTTTGTTTATCATTGGTCCCAGGAGATGTACTGCCCAACACAGAAAAATGCAATAATGAAATAGGGCAAAGAGCCACAAAAGAACTGGCGACGGACTCCACGCACAGTTTGGCTTCAGGAAGGTGAGCGTGAGCCAGCATTTGTCACCAGTGACTAACATCTTTATAGGATGGAGCCGCCCCCGTAGTCCGCACTGTGCATCATTACCGACGTCAACAACTCAAACTACAATGCCACAAATAATTTGTTTTAGTAAGTGTATAAAATACCTGCCGGAATCAGTTTTTTTCTATATTGACAAATGTAGGCTGATCAAAGATATTGGACCAACTGTTTGAATCAGGCTGCAGAATGATGTGTTTGTGGGAAAATATGTATGTATTTTGATGACCTAAATGAAGACCACATTCATTTTGTCATTCACTTTACACATCGGTGGCAAAATCTGCAATGCAAATAAAATTGTTCAATGTTTTCTTTGGCCATCAATACTTTAAAAATTTTAAAAGACGAACTGGAGGTGTGAGGTTTGAAAGAAACGGGCATCCATGAGTCAGAGGGGTCTGATGGAGGACATCACGATGTTGTAATATGAGAAATGAGGAATTCAGGAGTTTTGGGAGTCTTCATCATGTTAGGAAATTTTGCTGCTTTAATTTCCCCCCACTCTACTATAAATCTGTCTCTTACAAGTCCCCATATTTTGTGAAAGTGCATTAACCAAACCACTGGAGTACTCCTTCAACAAATCAAAGTGGCTTTAAAAAGTCACACTGGTAAACATGGTATTTGAAAAAAACAAAAAGGTTTTTATGATGTTTAATGTTCCTGAGAGCTGCAAATGCTACACAGAAGATGACACAAAGAAAATTGTTCCCTGGAGTCACAACAGTGACAAGATGTCGCCGTTTCCTTTGATGCCTGCATGTGTAAGCTTTGCCAGTCAATCTCACTTGTATATTAAGCAGCAGCTGATGATGGAATATGACAAAATAAAATTAATCATATTACTTAATAACTAAAGAAATGGATCAGTTCTGCAAAGTGTGATCTCAAGCAAAAATGTCAAAGCTTCAGACTTTATTAACGTTAGTATAGCACAACCCCTGATTAGAAGACGACCCCACTTTTTCAACTTCTTTGGAAGATATTGACTTTAAGAGGATGAAAACACAAATGTTTCCATGAGATCCGGTATGAAAACGTGTTTTACAGAACACAATGCAGAAATATATATATTGGGAAATTTACAAATTGTTCATTTAATTTTTTTATAGTGATTTTTTTATGTTTGTCTACTGTTAAACCGTAAAAAAATCCTACGATTACATACCCTTGTCAGAAGTGTTTGATAATGACATTTTCGCGAATATGTGATTTCATTTTTTTTACCTCTTAATATCGGTATCGGCTCCAAAAATACAGGATCAGTCAAGTTTTACAAAATGGTACTAATATAACAACTAACTTGAAAGTTTTCTTCTGTTTGCCAAAACTACTGGAGAAAGGTGTTTAGTTTTAATTTAGAAAATGTTTTAATTATGTTTTGTACTGAGTTTATAGAAAAATAATCTGTCAAACTCATGTCTGGTTTAGAAGACTAAAGATTACATTTAAAAATAGTTTTAAATATAAAACAGACGGCAGGTAAACAAACTGTCTGCATACAAGTAGCCATGAAACAAAATGCCTCAAGCATACAGACTTCATAATGTTTCCACATACTGTCCAAAAAAATTAAAATAAAAATCAAACCAACCTCAGATGAACTTTTACTTCATTGTAATTGATCAGTTCTTCGGCTTTTTCTCTCTCTTTTTCTGCAGTATGTTCACAGAACAAATTGGTTTTCAAATTTACTCTGAATTCAAGGTTGACCTTGCATATTGTATTCAAAGTGACTAGATTAGACTGCCGTGGTGAGAAGTTTTCTCTCGTCATGACAACGGCTGTCAAATTAGGTGAAGTTCCCACCACGAGGATGTTTTGTACTTGGTGCCGCAGCTAACTCGTAGCATGAACATTTTACCATTGATTGTCTTGAGTCGGTAAGCAAAGTTGACTTCTGTCATTTATTGATCTCCGTTTAGTTCTCAGAAATACATGAGAGAGAAAAAACAAACATTAAAACGAAGATTAATTCCTCAAAAGTACACTCAGCATAATTATTCATGGAGTAATAAATGAATTTCCGCAGCTGAACACTGAACTACTGAAATCTGGTAAAAGCCCACGAGGGGAAGTGGACTGTGAAATTTTTATGATAGTGCCAATTTAGTCAATAAAAGCAGATGTATCGCCTGCTGAGCACTTTCATAAGTAAGTGTTCGCAGACTGAGTGAAGTGTCATCACTTTGGCTGGGACAGGAGCGTCCTCAGGGGCTTTTCTTGTGAAACCATCATCCCGCACTTCTTCCTACACACCACGTCACTCCGCACAAATGTCACTGTACATTACAGGGGATGTGTGCTCACCGCTGATGGAAGTCTGTGCCGAAATGGACCCACAATGCATTTTGTAAACTAAAAATCAATTAAATGACATCATACACCTACAAACAGCCACAGATATGTATCAGTGCACGCCGGTCAATGGAGTTACAGTTTACAGCGCACCTAGATTTCTATTCCACGGTTTTAGCCTCATGCGACATACTGTAAGCGCCCTGGTAAAAACTGCACCACGAGTGGGGAGGAGCGTCTTTAAGGACAAACTGAGGGACAGGGACCGGACGCCCCTTCCCTTGTCGTTCCATAATCCGCGAGTCTTAACAGCTCAAATAAACACAAATAAGCAGCGAAACACATGAGTGCACCTTTAAACTTTGTCTGTAAGAAAAAAGCCGTCCGCCAGTGCTTACACTGATGATTACTACAAGCTGTGAGGCAAATCTCCAGGCGGAGACGATGCAACGGGCATAACAGCGAGGGAACAGTGGTGGAGAAAGAATTCAGATTTAGAAAGCTGCAACACTGCAATACAAAAATACTCAATAACAAGTAAAAGTTGCGCATTGAATATAAACTTTCCAGAATTTCCAGTCTTAATCAGGGCATAGGTGCATGCTACAAATACAAACAATATTAAGATGACATTTATATAACCTTTGATTACTAAAAGAAATCAGATGTGAAGCATCAAGCTGGGCATACACAGGTCCAAAAGCCCGGTTATTGGCCAACATGTGTCTATTAGCAGCCATGCAAATTGTCAAAGTGTCCTTTAGCAAGGACCTGAACCTTTTGATGCACCCTCTCACCCTGTGTTAGCTGGTCTGGTGAGAGCTTCAGCTGCAGTTAAGCTGTGAAATGTATGTAAATGAAACTAAGTCATTACGGATCAGGAGTCCATCCTCCAGTTCAGCCAACATGGAGAGTGTAATTATGGAGTACATTTTAGGGGAATATTATGATGAGAAAGCTATAGGTACTGGCCGATCCTTCATACCTTTGATGTTGACTCTGACACACGGACCGACAAAGAGGAACAACTTAACTGTGTGTGCTCTATCAAATCATCTTACGAGTTATTATTTTAACACGGTTAATAATCAGAGAATGATTCTGACATTTGCAGTTTAATATTCTGGATCACCTCAAAATGTTTGTAAATGGAGCTCCATCACAAACATGGCATCATTATCAATGTGGTGCTCTTCTCTGGTGAAGCATCAGTTTTGTCAGAATATTATTCTCCTGCTGCGGTTGCAATCAACAAGAATCAGAAGGCTCTTAGAGAAAAATGAAGCAAATGTGATTTAGAAGTACTTGACAGCTTCCTTTCAAATGTTTTAACGATGTTAAATGTACTTTAGTGAAACAAAATAATGTTTCCCACTCAATTCTGGCCTTGACGGAAATAAAAAACATATTTTCTGCCACAAGTCAATTGTGTGTCAGATGTTATTTCCACTGCAAACGATGCGGCCGGAGATGAAGCCAGCTCAACAACCACAAAGGACTGTTGCACAACCGACCAGCTGAGTAAAGCTGACTCAAACTTTACAGTTCTTCTTCACAGCCTGGATTATTTTGTAAAGTGAATGTCTGTCTTTGAATCTTTGCATCTTTACCTGTTACACTGAACACGAAGCAGATTGGTTCAGTCGTTCATTATTTAGGCGTACGTGTCACAGCTGCTGTAACTGAAATGTCTCAGCACCCACATCATTCATCTGGTTGAAGTGGTTTAACTCAAATATGTATTTTGTTTACTTTGAAACAACTTTCAGATACTCTGAAGAAAAAAACCCGAAATAACTTGTCATCATTTGTAACTATAAATAAAGTTGACCGAATAAACACATGATGAATATTGCTTGAACTGGATGAATGCTGTATTGTAATACTGTAAAAAATTCGGACTCCTTGACTTGTACGTTCATGTGTTTCTTTCAAGTGTTCACGGAAGTCTTGGGAAATACGACTATATCAGTTCCTTTTAATACTCAATAAAGCCATGCAAGTCACAGACAGAAGTAGTTTTCAATCAAAAACCAATATTTGTTATATAATTAAATAGTCTTGGATTGGATTCGGCTGAAATGATGTAATAATGCCAAAAGGCAACCACTTCCTGGAAGCAGCATATCAAACTGAGGGGTGCAAAGGGTAAAAATGCCCCGAGAAATCTCAGAATTCTCCCAATAATTGAGATTTAGGAGCGGCAATTGCACCAAAAATTGTAAAAGAGTAATTACATTCACAAGTGTAGGCCAATATTACAATCCTAAATCAAGACATTATTGTATTTTCATTCATTTCATTTAATTTGGATTTCCATCTTAAATACACGCTCAGACAAACGGCTTTGTTGTTTATATTATGAACTTAACTCTGTGAAGACATCAGGCGGTTTCCAATGTATCTATTATACATATGAGTTATATATATATAAGAAGACAATTAAAACCTAATCAAAGAATAGTCTGCTGTTGTCTCTCAAACAGATGGTATTCTCTACACAAGGATGATTGTTCATCAGCAGCTTTATGCACTAACTAGGCTGTTTGTATTTTTTAGTTGTAAAAATTGCCCCCCACCCCACCCCTCATATATTCCCACATTTCCTAGAGACCAGAAGTATCTAAACGTTGTTTAAAACGGGAAAAAAGTCAATACTATGTGAAAGGAGAAAAAAGGTCAGGACCGATGTAAAACATAAATAAATATATATATATATATGTTGATATATTTATGTTAAAGGAGAACATTTATCAGAGACTTGAAAACTCAAGCGTGTCGTTCAATAGACCAACAATAAGACATAAGAACAGCACATTCTCACGTCCAACACGCGCAGAAAGCTCAACACTCAAACCGATCCCTCTCGCCAGTTTGTAAAAGATCTTCATTCGACCCGCCAACAGCGTACGGGATCTGGGCTGGGAGCGCTCGTCGCCGCGACGTACAGAGAGCGATATCAATGACCCATCGGCAGCTGCGAGTTGTTTTGCTAGCACAGCAAACAGCGGGGTAGACATCCGCACTGGAGCGTTCCTCTGGGAAAGGCGGGGAGGAAATCAGAGAGCTAATCAGCGGGCTGCGAGGAGCGTGGAGGTGAATGCAAGTGCAACAAGCTGGTGATGCTGATGGGAGCCGACGCGCGGGATTGGGAGAGGATCGGGAGACACCCTTACTTAGAGAAGCTGCTTCCTCTCGCCTGGAAAACTTTGATTTGATGTAATGGAGTCCTCGTCGGGAGGGAGGGAGGGAGGGAGGGAGGGGGAGAGGAAAACAATGGGAATTTTGGAAATTGTTTGCCCCCCCCTCCTCCCTCCCGCCCGTGAAACGAAGACGAGACGATTGGAGGTTTTAGCACGTGTGTGTTTATGAGGTAGTAAAGAAAGTCTGGCTCTGGAAAAACATGTTTCTATAATTCCTCAAACAGTCGGGTACAATGCTTGTTCTTGTTCTCTGATGTTTGCAGAGTTGTTTGGGCTGCGTAACAACGGCGTAATTAACATCCCAGGGGTGTAAATAGCAAGTAAATTAATACTAATTCTATGCAGAGACGTACAAAATAGCCTTTTTTTTTTTTATATGTGGCTTATTAGCGAGGAACGTCACACACACACACACACACACACACACACACACACACACACACAAACGTGCACATCCATCCCATACACACAAACATGACACACCTCTCCTCCCCCACTCGTACATACAACT